>NC_044032.1:57894398-58204169 GCF_901765095.1 Microcaecilia unicolor
TGTTCAGACTAATAACATACGTGCTGCTTCATTTTAGAAGGAAGCCTCGAGCACTGTTTGCATACCATACCCTGTCTATGACTCAGAGAGGTAGATCAAACTCCAGTAAACCTGAAACTACACCTAAACTAAAACAATAGAATTTGCTTTGCCTTTCTACTGTGCAGAACGGGGAGGTACTAGAATATCATTCCTAGGTGGACTGCATCAGAGAATAATTGATACTAGTTTATGTTTTGGAGGGTTTTTTAAATTCTCCTAAGTTTAAAATAAATAATGAAAGCTTCAGTGATTTTTATATTACAAAAACACAGTCTAGTAAAGTTTGCTTTGAAACCTGCAGGTGAAACTGATAAAACAGGGCAGATTTTTCTATGACTTTTTTTTTATTTAAAGTTAATTTATATCCCACCAATCTAAGGCACCCTGCCCCCCCCCCCTCACTAGCAGACTACAATAAAATCTAAGAATAACCAATGGTCCATCTAGTCTAGTATCCAGTGTCCAATCCAGGTCACAAGTACCTGGCAGAAACCCAATTAGTAGCAACATTTCAATGCTAGCAATCTAGGGGCAAGCAGTGACTTCCTCCATGTACATCTCAATAACAGGCTATGGACCTTTCCTCCAGGAACTTGTCCAAACCTTATTTAAACCCAGACACGCTAACCACTGTTACCACATCCTCCGGCAAAGAATTCTAGAGTTTAACTTTTTTATGAGTGAAAAAATATTGACTCCTATTTGTTTTAAAAGTATTTCCATGTAACTTTATTGTAGTTTTTGAAAGACCTCAATCACATATCCACCCTCACTGTCTCTTTTCGAAGCTGAACAACCCTAACCTCTTTAGCTTTTCCTCATATGGTAGGAGTTCCATTCCCTCTACCATTTTGGTCACTTTTCTTTGAACCTTTTTAATTCTGCTATATCTTTTTGGAGTATAAAACATGTTTGGACAAGTTCCTAGAGGAAAGGTCCATAGTCTCCTATTGTTAATGTTATATTCCACTCAACACCTAAAAATAGGTTTGGAGTAGATTACAATTTAAACTGAGAGCTCACAATATAATAGTTTATTTATTTATTTGTTACATTTGTACCCCACAGTCTCCCACCTATTTGCAGACGGGGGATGTAAAAGTAAAATATTCTATTTATCTTTTGTTCTCTATAGTAGGTTTGTGAGGATACATACACACAAAAGACTTTTAGGCAGCCTTGCGTTTCCACATGACACTTTAATTTTACTCTTAGACTTAGGTTCAGTAAAGCTATAGTTAATTTTACCGTGGGTTCTGGTATAGAAATGGGCAAGCAGATGCTGCATATCTGCAGACAGTTGCTATATAACCAAAACCGAAGTTGTCCCGAGGTATAGTCATGAATTGTTCGAGAGCTGTGATTTTTTGGGTAAAGCAGATGTATGTTGTTTTATCACCAAATAATGTTGATTCACAAAAAAGGATGTCCAAACAAAAAGCTCTGGTTTATAGAGTCTGCACAAGATTATACATAGTTTCCCCCCCCCCCCCCCCCCAAAAAAAAAAAATGCCAAGAAGAAAATCTCTGGTTTTTTTTTTTTTTTTTTTGGGAGGTCTGCTTTCTACTCTATTTTTACCTTCTATCAAAAATATTTTCTAATCATAAGATTGCTTACAATATGTTGACTGTAAAAATCGTCATTGCAAATTCCAAGTAGTTTTGATTCTGAGAAGAATGTTTAGAGTGGCATTTTAGAAAGGCCTTTCAAAATTGGAATATGGATGTCCAAGTCAGGCTATCTGAAGATCTGCTAGTATCTTAGAACAAAATCTGCCAAGGTATAATTTGTTCTAAAATAAAAGGCGAAACTCATAGAACAAACAGTCTGGGTTCAACTATTTGCGACAGCTATGCTGCCTCTCTCCTTACATCAAGAAGGTAAATCTTATCCCAGTTGTGTATGCCATGATAACGTCAAGACTGGATTACTGCAATGCACTATACAATGGTCTGAGTACAAAGGGCCTGCACCAGGTCCAGTTGATTCAGAATGTAGCAGCAAGAATCATAGAAGGTTGCAAGCAACGTAACCCCATCACACCATTTTTGCAAAAACTTCATTGGCTACCAGTACAATACAGGGCTAAATTTAAAACTCTATGTCTGATCTTCAAGGCCCTCAAAGAAAATGGCCCTGAGTACCTGAAGAATAGGATGATCCTCTATACACCATCAAGGACACTAAGGTCCTCTCAAGGACTATCACTAACCACACCCTCTCCAAAAGACATTACATGATATGATACCCGCAAGCAAGCAAGCCTTCTCCGGAGTAACTCCCACACTCTGGAATGCACTGCCTGAAAGGCTTCACTTACCATAAGACTATCTCTACTTCAGGAAGCAGGTGAAAGCTTGGCTCTTCAACCAGGCCTTTAATGGAAGAAGTAACTAACTTGTTAGTCTCACTCACACACAAGGAGTGACTCATGCTGCACATACCGCAGCAGGACATGTTTATTCACTCCTACCTTAGCTGAGACAATATTTAACCATCTCTCTGACCTCATATACAACTTTCTTTAAATCAGTCACCTTACTCTCTTACCTATATATTCCATCTTTGCTTTACCCTTCACTATCAATTAAAATGTTCTATTACGTATTGTGTTGACATTGTAAGTAGTATACCATACTTTGTATTGTTACTTGAATATTTTTACTGCTGTAATTGCCTGTAGCTCATGTTTGATCTATTCTTACTGTACACTGCCTTGAGTGAATTCCTTCAAAAAGGTGGTAAATAAATCCTAATAATAATAATAATAAAATAAATGTGCCAGTGACATGAAGTATGAACATCCATGTTAGAAAAATAGACACAGAACATAACCTTTTTTTGATAGCATATGAATATCTATGTTATGAAATGGCAACATAGATGTTTATGTGCTGGAATATAAATGGTTATATCAGCCGTTTTGGAAACATAAACTTCTGTTACTCCCGAAGGTGTCATGGGGCCCAGCATCCCTTGCCAGTTTGACTTTCATGGGGGATGAAGGAGATGACCTACCCTAATCCTTCCAGTACAGTGCTACTCAGTAGGGAGCATTTTTCTGAACCTGGATGTCCCGGGTAGCAGGTCTAACTCACAATGTCCATGTTTTTAGACATAGGGCCCTCTTTACTAAGCCACGCTGTAGGCACGCAAACTTTTTACTGTGCGCTAATGCTAGAAACACCCATAGGAATATAATGGGTGTTTCTATCATTAGCGTGTGCTAATTGTTAGCACGTGATAACAGGTTAGCACGCCTACAGCGTGGCTTAGTAAACAGGACCTATAGACAATCATTCCCCCTCTGAAATGGGGAATATATGTCTATTTTTTGAGCCTGTTTTAGTCCTACCCAAAACATGCCCATACCACACTGCCTTGCTATTTGGGCATTCTTTGGTTTCAGACGTCCATATCCTTGTTTTATAAAATCAGAACTTAGACTTTTATGCAGGACAGATATCTAAGTGCTGGTTTATGGGTGTCTAAAATGTGAATGGCACTTCTAAAAATAAGCAACATAGGTATATGTTGCATTAAAAGAGCTGAAACACTGAGTTTCTAATGAAGCTGCTACCCCAGATTTTCCAGATCTAGCCCTGTTGTGACCCCACCTCTTTCCTGAACTTTCAGCTTTACTTTTAAAGGGAATTCAGAAGAGACACCAGAACTACAAGTCCAGGCACAGTAGGAAATACCAGGATGTGATGAACATGTCCAAGAAAATGGATGGAGCCAATTGGCAAATCTAAGCTCAGGCAGTGGGCAAAGTAAGAATACTAGTAATCAGAGTCTGGATTTGCAAGGCCACATCCTTATGTCCTCTGGTTTCTTCCTTTCTGTCTCCCTACTTCCTGTGCTCACTTTTTTCTCACACTCTCCCTCCCTTTTAACTTCTTCCACTTTTTCACCTCTTAGATCTCCTTTCCATCTCCTTGCTTCATTTATCTCTGCTGCTGCCTTCAGATTACCAACAAAGGCTCCAGGTTGGGAAAGAAGTGACCCTGACTTTTCTGAATTGAATTTACATATATGGGATCAGCTTTGAGGTGTTACAAATATTTCTGGCTTAATTTCCAGTAAATATTGCATTTAATGGACTGTAGTACATTGGGGGGAGGGTGAGGGGGAGGGGAGGGAAGAGTGTAACTAGTTCATTATCCTTCATGAACAGTCATCTCTGGTAAACTTATTGTGGCAACAAAAGGAACGAGGTGCAGCAAAAAAAGTCCAGAAAGTCACATCAGTTTATTAATAATTGTACCATCGCAACATGGGACTCGACACAGCTGTGTTTTGGTACAAAGGCCTGGATCAGGAGTCCCATCACAACTATTGATGTTATCAGTCCGATATATATACAATAATCATGAATTTTTTACAAAACGAAAGGAGTGTCTGTGTACCCATGTACAGTTTCTCACACAATTTAATTCAAGCTGTTATGCTGTGTGAGAAACACTATCAACACTGTTGAGTCCCGTGTTATGATAGCACAATTCAGGGCTTTTTTTTTTGAGGGGGTACTTGGAGGTTCTGAGTACCGGCACCTTTTCCATAGTCTGCTAAAATTGACCCATGGTCCTCAAGTTTTAATAAAAGAGCTCAGGCTCTACACACAAATTCTGCCATGTCATAGATTCTGTGACTGGTTATAGGGGGTCTGGCTATTGAATGGTGGCCTGTCATTTGAGTACCGGCACCTTTTTCACTAGAAAAAACTCACTGGCACAATTATTATTAAATTGATGTGACTTTTATATCTTGGGCTCATCCTTATGTTGGAGCTCACTTATTTTGTTGCTGCATTTACCTATGAAACTTACTGTGGCCACTTTGTCCTTACTTCGATTTCAATCACAGTGTAAAGTTAGTGCATAGGATAATGTTTGTCATACAGGATAAACCACACTTCAAAAAATATAAATAAATAAAAAAAATTAAGATTGTAAAAATGGCAATTCTATAATTGTGTGCCTGTAATTATTATGTCTTGCACACCTAGATGCAGGGAGTGCTCCATTTGTGAGCACATATACCCTAAGTGCTGTTCTATAAGGATGTATATAAGTGGCTCTTTAGCACATAAATGTGAGGGAGGTGTTCATGTGGGTGGAACTTGGGCAGAACCACTAACAAAACAACAACAAAAAAACTGGTTTTGGAAAACAAAAATGAGGACGTTATAATGCCTTTGTACCACTCCATGGTGCAACCGCACCTCGAATATTGTGTTCAATTCTGGTTACCGCATCTCAAAAAAGATATAGTGGAATTAGAAAAGATACAGAGAAGGGCGACAAAAATGATAAAGGGGATGGAACAACTTCCCTCTGAGGAAAAGCTAAAGCGGCTAGGGCTCTTCAGCTTGGAGAAAAGACAGCTGAGGGGAGATATGATAGGTCTGTAAAATAATGAGTGGAATGGGTAGAAATGAATCACTTGTTTACTCTTTCCAAAAATACTAGGACTAGGGGGAACGCAATAAAGCTACAAAGTAGTACATTTAAAATGAATCAGAGAAAATATTTCCTCACTCAATGTGTAATTAAGCTCTGGAATTCGTTCTCAAAGAGTGTAGTAAAAGCAGTTAGCTTAGCAGGGTTTAAAAAAGGTTTGGATGGCTTCCTAAAGGAAAAGTCCATAGACTGTTGTTAAAATGGACTTGGGGAGGGGGGGGGTCACGTGATGCAGGTGAGCTAGGAGGTTGTGTTCTCTTCGAGCTCCTTGGTCCCCCTTAGATGGGATTAAATCCAGTGTGTAGGGCCTTTCCCAAGCAGTGGCGGGCTTCAATGTCAAAGTGACTGAATTAGAATCTAGAATCAGCGCCACGGAGGACGATGTCAATGGAGTTTTGGATGAACTTGCTAGACTTAAGAAAGAAGTGGCAGAGAGGAGGCAAGATGGCGGCCGAATGAGAAGCAAGGGAAGCTGCTCCAGACTCACCAGCGCTGAAAATTCATTTCCTGATGCCCAAAAGGAGAGGAAGGCAACGCGCTAGCCCTGCAGCACTGCCTTTGCCTATGGTGGGGACACTGGATCGTTTCTTGTTATCGAGTGGTCAGGTGGGAGCTTCTTCGTTGCCGGAGAGTCTGGAGAGAGGTCAGCCATTCTCCCGGCTAGAAGCGGATTCAACATTAAGCCTCAAGCTGCGAAACCCCCCTCCCATGCCGGCGGAGTCTCCGAGGATGGCTCTGGAGTCCCCGGATGTTCAGACGTCGACGGGGTGTCCAGGAGCAGGCGCCACCTCTGGAGTAGAAACGCCGACTATCCCCGCATTGGACGCAGCAGGTGAAGAAGGGGAAAGCTTCCTTGGAGAGAACTTGATGACATTGGAGAGGCAGCTATCGATGGATCCTACTCTTCAGCAAGGCTTACCAAGTAAGTCCTTTTTCCCCTCGAAACCTGAGATAACATTAGACACGATATGGGAAGCCCTAAAGGGCCTTGAAGCTTCTTTCTCACAGAAGCTTACATCCTTAAATCAACAGCTTAACCCTATGTCTGAAAGAATGCCAATATTAAATACAAAGATTGCAAATATGGGTAAAGAAATTGAAAATAATACTAAAACAATACAAAATTGTCAACAGATACAAGTTAATATGATTAAAGAAAATTTGTACCTACAAAATAAGATTGAAATGTTGGAAAATTACCAACATTCAAATACCCTTAGGCTTTCCAAAGCAACTCTCAATATCACCTCTTATTACCTTTAAAAAATATCTAACGGAGGTTTTGAAAATTCCTGGTCATATCCTCCTGTATCAAAAATGTATTATATACTGCCTTTTTTGAAGAAAGATCTAGATCAAGGACATAGAATGGATGCACCAGCAGAGACTTTAGATATGAATTTAACACAAATGTTAGAAGATGATAAATTGGGACTGACTACAGCAACACTTAAAGTAACCTTTATTCTACAACCTGACAGAGACTGGATACTTAAGCAATATTTCCTTAATAGAGAAAAAAAAACTTCCTTGATTGTAAAGTAAGAATGTACCCAGATGTCTCTAAGATTGCACAAAAGAAAAGACAAGATTTCCTCAAACTACATCCGAAAGCTCTCCAGTTGGGTGCATTATTTTGGTTAAATTTTCCTTGTAAATGTGTCTTAAAGCTTAATTCTGTTAAATACACTTTTTTTTTATTCTGAACAGCTGAACTCTTTTTTGGATGCCAAAATAGCTAGTTCACCAATGTCACAATCAAGGAATGTAACAACTTCAACGCCGTTATAAGTATATTATCACTCGTTCTTCCTTCCTGCCGCCTTTTTCTTTGCTAAAAAGTAGAGATTAATTAACAGATTTCCTTTGTAATTGTGTAATGCCTCCATATGGTGGACTAAAGATGAGTAATAGATCAAGATTAAGATTTAATTATCTCTGTAAATCAAATTTCCTATATTTAAGTTGACTTGAAATCATCTTTTCTGTTTCAAGAATATGTACTTGAACTAAAATGTAAATGCAACAAATAAAAAAAAAAAAAGTGGGGGGCTGTGGTAACAAGATGGATGATCTGGAAAACAGGGTGCGCCGCAATAATATCGGAGTGGTGGGTCTCCCGGAGACGGTGAAGGAAAGAGACATTAAGCAGTTGCTAGAGAAATGGTTCATGGAGTCGCTGTTGACTGATTCATCATTGGGCCCTATTCAGATAGAGCGCACACATCGAATAGGAAGACTAGTGGAAGGTGCGACCAGGCCGTGTGTTGTGGTGGCACGGATCTTGAATTTTGCACACAAAGAACGGATTCTACAGAAATATAGATCGGTGCAGGACCTGCAGTTCCAGAATACTAAAGTACTACTGTTCCAAGATTACTCAGCTTCGGTGGCGCAGCTTCGTAAAGGCTACTCGGAGATATGTAAAATATTGGTAGAGAAACAATTAAGATTCACTTTGCAGTTCCCTGCTCGACTTCGCGTCGTGAAGGAGGGTAAAATACACATTTTTTTAAAACTAATGAAGCGGCTAAGCTGCAAGTTCAACAGTGGTTCCCGAACTGACTTGGGCATGATCTATCTTACAGGATTATTTCTCTACCCCATGCCGGGGGTGACAGATGCAGCAGTGGGACTTTCTTTTCCATGAACTATGGTTGGAAATTGTGTGTTTTCTTTTTCTTTTTTGTTGCAATGTATTATGGTTCACGTTGCTAGCATATGCTCCTTATAACATATTAGGTTGCTAATAGGCGAGGCTGTGTGATTGTGGGGTTTGGGGGAGTTTGGGATGATAAGAAGGGGAAGGTATGTGGGGGGGAACTGGGTGTATCAAAACATTGATCTCTAAGGGTATGTGGTGTCTTGCTTGGGGGATGGGAAGATGAGAGGGAAAAGAAGGGGGAGGGAAGGGAGGGAGGAAGGGGGGGGCATGCGTAGTGGGGAGTTGGTATTGGGGTTTTATGAGAAGAGTATCAGGGCCGGTCAAACCCGGTAAGCAGGGTAAGCACTGCAGGGGGGCGCATGCCTTCAAGGGTGTCACTTTGCAAGCAATCAAGCTCTGCTGAGTATCTAATCTCTGCTGCTCATCTCAGTCTGGCTCCAAAGCTGTCAGCTCTCTGTCCCGTCCCCTCCCCCCTCCCAAGCAAAGAAATATCCTCCTTGTGTTTGTCAGAGGACTCACTGCTCCAACTGAATCTGGCTCTGAAATAACTTGTGGGAGCTCAGCTAACCTCTGTCCTCTGCCCAGAGAGGGCTCAGACAGAGACAGCACAGCAGAGCCTGGACCCTTGTTTTGTCAGAGACTGCTGTTTAGTGCTGCACCTGACCCACCCTTTTCAACCCCCACCCCCAACACAGCAACTCACAGGACAGGAGGGCTAGATGCCTGCTTTCAATTCCTAACCATCACCTATCTCTCATTCCCATGTCAGTAACTGCTGTTAGTCTGTCCAACTCAGATTGTAGAATATGTTAGTTTATGCTGATTAAGTCTGTCCTAGCTAGATCCTAAGCTGTGCTCCATGGGAAGGCTATTGTGCTGCATGCAGAGTCTAACTTCTTAGGATTTCAGGTTAATTTTTGAAGAATTTGAAGAGGGGCTATCTCTGTTCTACATGTGTGACTGCAAGGCCAAGTGTCTGAATAGGGATCTGTTTGTTAGATTCTGAAATTTTGATAACACATTGTTTTTCAGAGTTGGCAAGACTGTCTGTTCTCCTAATTCCTGGTCTGTGTGCTAAGTTATTTTTCTTCTATACTGGTGTAATATTTTCAATGATGCCATGGCTGGTAAAAGGGGTGTGTCTACTGTGGGAGTGGAGCCATAGTGGTCCCGCCTCTGGATGGGTAGGGGCGCCGACTAATAGACTGCAGGAGGGCGCTAGAAACCTTATGGCCGGCCCTGAGAGTATGATTGCTATTAGTGATGGAATGCGTGTGTGGTTGGCTGCCTACTGGAGGGGAGGCTGGGCTCTGTGGTGGGGAGGTTATGCAAATGATTTATTTTGTATTTGTATTTATTTTTGAGAGCCTATGATGGTTTCCAAGACTTTAAAGTTATTTTCGTGGAATGTGTCGGGTGTAAATTCGCCAATAAAAAGATCTAAGCTTTTGCAATATCTTGGTAGGCAAGGGGTTGATATTGTGGGTTTGTAAGAAACTAAACAATGATATTGAGCACCAAAATTTGAGAAAATCATGGGTAGCTCAGTGCTACTAAGCATCTGCATCTAAAAATAAAGCGGGGGTAGCTCTCCTGCTTCACAACTTGATACCCTTCACCCAGCATAGGTTTACTAAAGATCCAGAAGGGTGGTATATCATAGTGGAAGGGAAGATGAATCACACTAATATTACTCTTGCTTCTATATATGCACCTAATGCTGGGAAAAAAGTCTTTTTTAGAAGTATTATAGCAAAATTGTCTATTAATGATGGCCCTAAAATTCTTATGGGAGATTTTAATGCTATCTTAGATTCTCAATTAGATACTACTGCTAGGTTGCAGAGGTCTAGGCCTAGATCTACAGATGGTTTGGGGGTGTTTATAAATAGTTAAGACTTGGTGGACCCCTGGAAAACTCTGCATCCACAGGAGAGAGACTTCACGCATGTCTCTAAGGCCCAGAATAGATTATATCTTTGTTACTAAAGACCTGTTTCATACAATAACAGGGGCAGAAATTGGACCTGTGCTCATTTTCAAAGCACTTAGACTTACAAAGTTCCATAGGTTACTATGGAACTTTGTAAATCTAAGTGCTTTGAAAATATGCCTCCCTGATCTCAGACCATTCACCTATCCATATAGTTGCAGAATTGGGTGGCTTTCAGGAGGGGAATAGAGGCAGGTGGCGATTTCCAGCCCATCTTTATACTGACCAAGTCTTCAGGCGATATCTTATTCAAAAGTGGGAGGAATTCCTTAATAATAATAAAGAACATGCCTCAAGACCGATTTTGATGTGGGATGCAGGAAAGGCAGTGATCAGAGGGGATATCATAGCCTTTGTCATCAAGAGGAAAAAACAACAAGCAAGTTGTATGGAGATCTAGAGAGACGAATTTGAATGTTAAAGAGACGGTTGCGGACACACCCCACTGGTGCCTGTAGGCACTCTCTTGAGCAGACACAAGCTGCCTTGAATAGTCTCTTTCAGGAGTAGGCTCCCAAAATATTTTTATTACAAATATCACCTTTTTAGATTTGGTAATAAACCCGGCAAACTTTTGGCAAATCTCACAAAGAGTTGGACTGGGCCATCCACAATACCCGCGTTCAGAGACTTAAGGGGTCAGGTTGTGACTAAGCAAAAGCAGCTGGAGTTACTTTTCACTCAATTTTACAGCTCCCTATATAGGGCAGAGGGTGGTGGACAGCAGGAGCAACTGGATTCTTTTTGGAATACTTGTGGAGCCCCTCGCTTATCAGAAGAGGAAAGAACTAGATTGAATGAGCCGTTGTCTGGCCCTGAACTTCAAAAAGTGATAAAGAGTTTGAAGCTGCATAAATTGCCTGGGCCCTATGGGTTTAGTGGAGAATTTTACAAAATCTTAATTAATGGAGTGGTGGGCCTCTTGGGAGCTTACTTTAACACAGCTATACAGAGAGGATTCTTTCCCCAATGGTCTAACCAAGCGTTGATTACAGTCTTGCCCAAGCCAGGGAAGGATCCGCTGCAGCCAGAGTCCTATAGACGTATTTCTTTCATAAATGTAGACCTCAAACTGTTAGCAAACATTTTATCAGATAGACTAGCTGTATTGATACCTAAGCTCGTGGGAGATGATCAAGTAGGTTTTGTGAAGGGGCGGCATTCTGGTATAAATGTAAGGCGCCTGATTTTGGGTGTGGAGCGATGTGCTCAGTTGTCCATCCCTGCTTTGGCTATTACTTTTGACTCTGAAAAAGTGGTCTTTTTTGTTCTCTTTGTTGGGCTCTTATGGTATAGATGGTTTCTTCTTCCCGGCAATACAAACTTTGTATACAAACCCCACTGCAGCCATGTTAGTGAATGGAATAACATCTGAGGTATTTTCTTTGGGGAGAGGTACCAGACAGGGCTGTCCACTCTCGCCATTGTTGTATATTTTATTCGTAGAGCCCTTGTTGGTGCATCTTCAAGGTAGTATGCATATAACGGGGGTTGAGGTATCAAGGACGTGTGCTCCACTAACGTGCATGGCTTTTTCAGATGATATAATGCTATTTGTGACTGTCGCTGGTGCTACAGATGTTTGCGGATTTTGATCAACTATCCGGTCTTAAGCTGAATGTCTCAAAGTCATAGGCCTTACCAATTAATTTACGGGTTGATGCTTTGGGGGCTGACTTACCATTGAAGGAAGCAGCTGGCTCTGTTAAATATTTGGGTACGCATATACCAGCTGATATGAATAGGCTATATGAGTTGACCGTGTCTCACCTTTTGCAGAAATCTGTGGACTGCTTGCGGCTGTGGTCGGGGTTGCCCTTGGCTCTTTCAGGTAGAATGTTTTTGTATAATATGCTTATAGTTCCCAGATGGCTGTGAGGCATATTTTCAAAGCACTTAGCCTTCCAAAGTTCCATAGGTTTCTATGGAACTTTTGGAAGTCTAAGTGCTTTGAAAATATGCCTCAAAATATCAGCTGCAGACACTCCCTCTGTGGTTAAGAGAAGCAGACTTGCGGAAATTGTATAAGGTGCTACGACTATTTTTGTGGAAAGGCAAGAGGGCTAGGATTTCCTTGTCTGCATTCATGATCCCTAGAGTGAAGGGCTGTATGGAGCTTTTGGATTTGCGACAGTACAATTTGGGCTGTGGAATGAGACATGTAAGGGATTGGCTGTTGGGCACATCTGGTTTTACACCTAGGGAGGTGGAGGCTGCGTTCCTGCATCCCATGTCGGCCTCATATGTGCTACATGCAAGAGGAGACACTTGGGAACCATGTGATTTGGTGGTATATGAGAAATATTTGGAGGGCCTTATGCACCTCTTTCCGGGGTTACAGACATGTCTCCCCCTTTCTGGCCTTGAAGGAGAACCCGGATTTTCTTCCTGGCATGGGGCGTAGTGGACTCTTTGGGGATGGAAGGGGGAGAGATATACGATGGATAGGAGATCTGTTGGATGCGGAGGGCAAGATACTCCCCTTTTCTGTTTTGCGAGGGAGGCATGTGTTGGTGGATTCTGATATTTCTGCAGATGAGGCATTATGTCTCCTCCTTGCCTGTGGCTCGCCTTGAGCCCTCCTTCGCTCAGCAGGTTGATTTGTGTCTGAGGTTGTAAGACCAGGTGCACCCTCGTCTTTGTCACTATGTGGAATTCCTCTCCCCTGCTCAGCCTGATTTATCTTTCCAGAATGTGGCAGAAGCTTGGTTGGGGGATTTGAACTGTGGGGTCTCAGTAGAGGTGCTCCAGATCTTTCTTAGTAATATTGTAAAAACATCTGTAAATATGCTTCATAGAGAGCAGGAGTACAAATTTTTGCTACGTACCCATATTTCTCCTTGGAGGGCTTTTACAGCCCGGTTTGCTGAGACAGGCAGCTGTCCTAAATGTGGACAGGATAGGGCTACCCTGGGTCATATGTTTTGGACTTGTGAAAAGACTCAGGTCTTGTGGGAGGGGGTGAGGAGTTTCTTGTCCCGCTGTTTGGGGAGGCAGATCCTGCTTCATCCTGTTGGGTTTTTGTTCCGGGATGAGGCACAGTTTCAGGCGGAGTCGGATGTTCAGTGTCTCTTCTTGGCAAAAGCATTACTCTTGGCTAAGAAGGTCATTCTTACCCAGTGACGAATGCGCCGAATTCCCCAGTTATCATTGTGGCATACCCTTCTGTTTGAGATGGCTCTCTTTGAGCAAAAGTTTGTAAGCTCTATTGAGCAGGGACTGTCTCTCTATGTCAGGTGTTCAGCGCTGCGTGCGTCTGGTAGCGCTATACAAATGTTAATAATAATAATAAAAGTTAGTAACAGATCTTGAATCTCAGTGTAAACTTTTTCAGGATGTCTGGGAACCCTATTGGTCTATGCTTACACATAAGGAGCACAGTCTGCTATTGAATGTATAGGTTGTATGTTGCTTGAGATATATAAGTAATGAGTGGCAGCCCTGTATTGTGGTACTCTTGGGCTCAGTACAGTATCTCGCACAATTATTGTATAGGACCTGAAGTATCTGCTCCCTACAAAGTCTAATTTGAATTTCTTGTCTTGGTTTGGTGGGGGGGAGGTGGGGGGGAGTAGAGTGGGGTATACATGAAAAAATATTATGGATGTCTCATGATCTATTCTTTACTTATCGGGTTATGTCAAATGTTACATAATAATGTTGCTGTGGCACGAGAGGCACGAAGATTAGTGTTGTTCTTGTCGGTGTGTTTATTGTTATGAACAGTGTTTGTCTCTGCAATGCTGATACATCCAATAAAGATGAAGTTTTTAAAAATGGGCTTGGGGGAAAATCTACTGCTTATTTCCTGAATAAGAGCATAAAATGTATTGTACTGTTTTGGGATCTTTCCAGGTACTTTTAACCTGGATTGGCCACTGTTGGAAACAGGATGCTGGGCTTGATGGTCCTTTGATCTGTCCCAGTGTGGCAGTACTTTTGTACTTATGACTAATGTAGTTCCAAAACAAGTGGTTTGTTGGCAAAAAATTGACTTGACGCAGAACTATGTTTCAGCGCTGAAAGCACCTGCTTCAGGAGTCAAATATATAATCTCAGCTAAGATTGGTAAATGGATGACACGCTGTTCTACCCTAGTGCTTTGTACCTCCGTGCTGTCTGTTACTCAGGTTCATCAGTGTGTTTGATACTGTATTAGTGGATGTAGTTTTTGCCATATTAATCTGCATTTACCAATCTTGGCAACGACCCCTGAGGAACTCAAACTTATTTCTGGGGTTCAGAATTTACACAGTTCCAACTCACCAATTCCTTCTTCTTGAGATGAAATGATGTTACTGTTTCTTACTTCCAGACCAGTTTGTATTCAGACTTTTTGACATCTAGAAATTGTATTTGCACTGGGAAACCAATAAGAGGGTAACTCTATAAAGTGCACACTAACAGTGATACACCAATTACATTCATTTGAAGTGTGGCATATACGTGCACCTTGTCAAAATTCTACCTAAACACTATTCTGTAAATACATGTGTGTATTACGTAATGTATATTGTATAGGTGGAGTCTTGACAATGCATGCATAACTTATAGAATACTATGTTATGCATGTATCTCTGGAACTTAGGTGCACAATGCTTGGCATAAGTGCTTTCACCTAACTTTTAGGTGTGTATTTTCACTATTAAGCTAGTATTCTGTAAAGGAAAGTAGGTGCCTATATACCTGTATAGAATAGACTCCCACCATCTGCCCAGTTATAGAATTATCTATATATATATATATATATATATATATATAAAGCAGACACGTGTTTATTTGTCCATGTCCAAACTCCTCTGGCCCCCGAAGAGCTATGGCATGTAGACTCTGCCTGCCATTGCCAAAGTTATTGTGTAGTTTGAAGCGATTCAGTTCATGGGGATACTCAGGGGAGGAGGAGCAATACGTCTATCCATTAAATGAATAGGCTGCAGGTTGGAAAAGAAAAGTTAATGCTAGGTAGGGATCCAGTCTCCACATTTTCTGATTTAAGAGAGTATTAAACTCAATGTCAATGTCACCCTTTCTCACACACCCCAGTCACTCTCAGCCATTCTCACCCCCCCCCCATTCTAATACATCACTCAGCAAAACACCCCATTTATACTTACCCGTTCTCACACATCCCTCAGCAAAACAACCCCAATCACACACCCCCACTCACACTCACTCCTCAGTACCACACCCCACTGAGAATCACTTGTTCTCACAGATCTCAGAGTAGCACACCTCCATGCACACTCACCTCTCAGCAGTACACCCCCACTCAGACACCACAGAATAGCACACCCCCACTCACATTCATCAATTCTCACACACCCCTCAGTAAAACACTCACACTCACCCATTCTCACACATCTCTCAGCAGAAAACCTGCACTCACACTCACCTATTCTCACACTCCTCTTGCAGAAAACCCCCACTCAAACCCTCCTCACCATTGCACCCCCATTCACACTCATTCATTCTCACACTCACCCCTCAGCAGTACCTCATTCACCTATTCTTACATCCCCTTAGTAGCACACCCCCATTCACACTCATTCTCACACTCACCCCTCAGCAGTACCTCATTCACCTATTCTTACATCCCCTTAGTAGCACACTCCCATTCACACTCATTCTCACACTCACCCCTCAGTAGTACACGTACCACACTCCCATCTGACTATCAGATACAGTTCAAAAGACTGCAGTTTCCAGTTCAATTAGCCTTTACAATGTCGATAAATAAGGTTCAAGGTCAAAAGATAAAAATCACAGGCTAATTATATGTCACCTGTTCACGAGTTGGCTCAAATAAGTCTTTATGCATATATGCTCCAAATCGAAAAACAAAGAATGTTGTCTATCAAAATGCACTTGACTGAGAACTTATTACAAATATTTAATAATTACTCCTGTGTGTTCTATTTCTGTTTGTACAAATAAAAATATATCTATATACATTCATATTAAAGACATCAAACAAAATATAACCACATACATAAGTGAAAAATACATATTTATACAGTGTTATTACACACAAATAGACCTTTCTTTTCTCAGTTACAAAGTACTAACCTATCGCTGAGCAACGTCAGTGGGGAAAAGCTAGTAAGAACATAAGAATAGCCATCCTGGGTCAGACCAGTGGTTCATTTAGCCCAGTATCCTGTTTCCAACAGTGGCCAATTCAGGTCTCAAGTACCTTGCAGAAACCCAAATTGTACCAACATTCCATGCTACCAATCCCAGGGCAAGCAGTGGCTTCTCCCATGTCCATCTTAATAACAGATTATGGACTTTTTCTACCAGGAACTTCTCCAAACCGCAGCCTCAAAGTAACTAGGTAAATTTCTCTGTTTCCCCTAAAAGAATATGATACAAACCACCTTATAATTGAAAGAGAAAAACACCTAGATTTCGACCCAAATCGGGAGATAGACGTTTATCTCACAAAAACGAATAAATCGGTATAATGGAAAGCCGATTTTGGACGTTTTCAACTGCACTCCATCGCGGAAGCGTAGAAAGTTGACGGGGGCGTGTCGGAGGCGTGACGAAGGTGGAACTGGGGCGTGGTTATCGGCCGAGGAGAGATGGTTGCCTTTCGCCGATAATGGACAAAAAGTATGCGTTTGTAGCTAGAATTTAGGGCACTTTTCCTGGACCCTGTTTTTTCACGAATAAGGCCCCCAAAAGTGCCCTAAATGACCAGATTACCGCCAGAGGGAATCGGGGATGACCTCCCCTGACTCCCCCAATGGTCACTAACCCCCTCCCACCACAAAAAATGATGTTTCACAACTTTTTATTTTCACCCTCAAATGTCATACCCACCTCCCTGGCAGCAGTATGCAGGTCCCTGGAGCAGTTGTTAGGGGGTGCAGTGGACTTCAGGCAGGTGGACCCAGGCCCATCCCCCCTACCTGTTACAATTGTGCTGCTTAATGCTTAGTCGTCCAACCCCCCCAAACCCACTGTACCCACATGTAGGTGCCCCCCTTCATCCCTTAGGGCTATAGTAATGGTGTAGACTTGTGGGCAGTGGGTTTTGAGGGGGGATTTGGGGGGCTCAACACATAAGGGAAGGGTGCTATGCACCTGGGAGCTCTTTTACCTTTTTTTTTGTTTTTGTAAAAGTGCCCCCTAGGGTACCCGGTTGGTGTCCTGGCATGTGAGGGGGACCAGTGCACTACGACTCCTGGCCCCTCCCACGAACAAATGCCTTGGATTTATTCGTTTTTGAGCTGGGCGCTTTCATTTTCCATTATCACTGAAAAGCAAAAAGGCCCAGCTCACAAATTGTCGAATAAAACATGGACGTCTATTTTTTTTCGAAAATACGGTTCGGTCCGCCCCTTCACGGACC
Organism: Microcaecilia unicolor; assembly: GCF_901765095.1. Taxonomy (NCBI): domain Eukaryota; kingdom Metazoa; phylum Chordata; class Amphibia; order Gymnophiona; family Siphonopidae; genus Microcaecilia; species Microcaecilia unicolor. The sequence goes on from NC_044032.1 coordinate 57,911,919, forward strand.
CGTTCTCGGAGATAAACGCCCATGGAGATAGACGTTTTCGTTCAATTATGCCCCTCAAAGTGATCTATCTCTCTATATGGTTCTCCCTGTTACCTCAAGTTGTGTACTTTTAGAAGGTAATATTATAACAGGTTGCTGCTAGGTCAGAAGGTGAAGTGCCAAAACTATTTTATAGAATACATGCTAGATGCTAAGCAATCAAAAAAATATGTGAATTTCTGTGATAAATATGTGCTATGCAATTCAGTAAATATAAGTAAAGTATTTGAGTAGTAAGCTTAACAAGAAAGCAGAAGACCAGGACCCTTTAAATAGGAGAGAAATCAGGAGGGGGGGGATGAAACAGAGTTCAGAGAGCTAATGTATTAATAGGAAATCAAAGGTTTCAAAAAAACATTTTTGTGACCTTAGAAGTGAATTTGCAATTCCTTACCTGGTTTAGGGTGTTCATATATAGTCATTCTAAAGAAGCAGCCTAATGGTTAGAGCAGCAGCTAATAACCAGGAAAGCCTGGTTCAAATCCCACTGCAGCTTCTTGTAGCCTTGGGTAGGTAATGGAACCCTCTATTGCCCAAGTACAAACTTAGGGACCATTTTACTAAATCTTAGCACACACTGATGTCCAAACTGTAATGGACTGAAATATAAATTAACATATGCATCCAGCTTCTGTTACATATGCACGCAAATTTGGAATGAATTACCAAAATCCATAAAAATAACACATGACATCATGACCTTCTGTAAAATATTGAAAACTTATTTATTTAAGAAAGCATACAATAACAACTCATCATAAATTCAAATTAACAAAACGCAATTATACAACATGTATTCTCTATATCTCAACTGTTTTGCTAATTATCTTGATTTCCAATTTAATGATCCTAATTGTTCAAGCTATTTTTTTGTCATGATTGAAGTTTAACCTATTACCTTTAGCTCTTATCATAGGACAAACTTTGCCCCAACTATGTATTTCTCCTATCCGGAACTGGTAATCACCACTTGCGGAATTATGTAAGCCACATTGAGCCTGCAAATAGGTGGGAAAATGTGGGATACAAATGTTATAAATAAATTAGTGAATGCTAAGTGCCATGTGGCCAATAGCTATAAAATAGAATGTGCAGCATTTGCCCCCGGATGCTATATAGTGTGCCTAAAGATCTGTGCTAAAATCCAGGCAGATTCTATACCAATGTGTGTAACTTAACAAGCTAATTAGCATTGATAACAGCATTTAGCAAGCAAGAATGAGCACTAATTGGCAATAATTAGAATTTATGCTCACAACTCACTAAGCATATTCGGTAACAGTGCGCCTAATTTCTAACACGGTCAGGTAAAAAGGGGCGTGGTTATGAGTGGGGTAATGGGTGTTTTGTGGGCGTTCTGAAATTTACCTTCGTAGTTATAGAATATGGCCCAGTGCATCTAAATCTACACACAGGGATTTATGCCATGTTTCTGTTGGTGTATATGGATGCGCATAGTTTTAGGCGCTGATATATCAACTAAGCGTATTCTATATATCACGTCTAAATCTAGGCACCAATTATAGCATACGCTTAGTTGGCACTGATTTCAGTAGCAAATTTTTAGGCACCATATATAGAATCTCTCCCTTAGGTGCTCTTTCACTAAGCCGTGCGCCTACATTCGCCCAACGCATGTCAGTTCGGAGTTACTGCCTGGCTACTGCATGGCCCGTGTGATAATTTCATTTTGGATGTGCATCTGCTACGCTCACCAGAAAATATATTTTATTTTCTGGCACATGGCAAAAATCAGGCGGTAACTCCAACTTGACGCGCAGAGGCGATTACCGCATGGTTAACGCGAGAGACATTACCGCTAAGTCAATGGCTGGCAGTAAGGTCTCAGACCCAAAATGGACGTGCGCCAATTTATTCCACATGTCCATTTTTGGCAAAAATAAGAAAAGGCCTTTTTTACAGGCGCGCTGAAAATTGGATCTACGTACATCCATAACGCGTGCTTACACTACCGCAGCCCATTTTTCAGCGCACCTTAGGAAAAGGATCCCTTAGTGTGCACTAATGTCCGTTAGTGTTCACTAAACTTTAGTAAAAAGGCTTCTTATATTGTATGCCCCCCCCCCCCCCCCCCCGCAAAAAAAACTGGGATATGTCTATTGTACCCAAATCCAAACAAATAAAATACTGTAACTGGCCTAGTCCATCTACTACCGGTGTAGGGGTGCTTCTCAAATGTTTTAGCAAACAGCTAATCGCCCTTTGAGCCTGTGAAAATTGATCATCCCTGCGTTGAATAGTAGATGCAAACATGAAAAAAAAATTTAATACCCAGTCACTGAATCAGTTTCTGATGCTACCTATGTTTTATGAACTGCATATGACTGTCAAAGAAGATTAAAGCTCATTGTTCTTTTCTTTTAATACAGGTACAACAAGATCAGCACTATGACTGATGGGGACTATGACTATCTAATCAAACTCCTCGCCCTTGGGGACTCTGGAGTTGGGAAAACCACATTTCTCTATAGATATACAGACAAGAAGTTTAACCCCAAATTCATTACAACTGTGGGAATAGATTTTAGGGAAAAGCGAGTGGTAAGCCACTATTATCCTCCGTTTTTTTTGTTTCTAAGTGAATTTGCATGGCTAAAGATGAGTTATTGTCTGTAGTTGACTGTCAGTTTTGCAGCAATGTCAGATTGTAGTCTATACATAATGCAATCATTTTAAGATTCACAATATCACCTGTTGAGATGGACTTCATTGGCCTATGAGCTTTTATTTTGGATTTAAATGTAGACAGAAAGGGGGCACGATGGTCCGAGTCCAACTCGAGAAGTCTAGTCCAGACAAACAACACAAGGAAGTTTAAAGAGTGAAGATGGGAGTTAGCAATGTTCAAAAGGATACGTAAAAGATACAGACAGAAAGAAACCAATAATTATGGGGCCCTGTTACTAAGCCGCATATGCATCTATGCGCACACAATGCATGCCAAAATGGAGTTACAACGTGGCTACCACATCTCTTGCGGTAATTTCATTTTTGGCACACATCCGATATGCGCAGATGAAAAATAATTTTTCTTTTCTACCGCACATATCGAACGTGTGGCATTTGGCACGCCTAGGTCATTACCGCCCAGTTACCGTATGAGACTTTACCTCTAGGTCAATAACTGGTGGTAAGGTCTTAGACCCAAAATGGACGCATGGCAATTTTGATTTTGCCGCATGTCCATTTTTGGCAAAAGGCCTTTTTACAGGTGTGCTGAAAAATGATTCTGTGCGTGCCGAAAACCCACGCCTACACTACCACAAGTCGTTTTTCAGCACATCTGAGGAGAGACAAAGGGAGAAAGAGAGAGGTCCTGATCCTGTTTCCTACTTCATACAAGTAAATATTGTAGGATATTTTCAAACTCTAACCTAAAACATTACTGAGCCCTAGTGTTTGTGGTCCTGAGGGTCTGTTAGCCTGTTTCTCTGAAAAAGTGACGTAACAGCCAAAAAGGAGTCCTTCTAAGAGGTACACAGCATTTCCCATAAGGAGCTGTGCACTATGCAAAGAATCATCTCCAACTACACCTCCCAAATTGCAAAAAAGTGATGTACAAAACTGTCCACTCTTCAGACTTCACCTACCTAGGAACCAAATGGTGGAACTCCTTACCACCCAAAATAAGAAATATACAGGAATATACTAGATTCTGCAAAATCCTCAAATTGTTCCTATTCAAACAAACCCCTCACAAAGAACGACCATATCTCAAACAATTACTTATTACCTGAATTGGTTATTATGCTGTTTACCATTAACATTCTCTTTGCTTCATGTACAATTTCTCTTTCATAATAGATTTTCTAAATGTTAAACATCCATAGCTATCCCAGTATCTTTATGATATTGTATTGTAAAATTGGATTCTTAACAACAAATTACTTTCTTTTGCATTTTTCTTTGTTATGTATCCTATACTGTTTATTGTAAGCCACATTGAACTCAAACTTGTTTGGGATAATGTGGGATATAAATGTCACAAATAAATAAATAAATAGATAAATCACCTTGAGATATTTACAGTATTTGCCCAGAACATAAAACCAATTTGATCACCTGACCCTCTGCTGGTTTTACGACCCAATGGTACTATCTGTAGTGTAGCACTGATTGCAGCAGAGGAAGCTCTTTTTCATAAGAAATAAAACACACCATAAAGCACCCAAGAATGTGAAATTTGTGCTTTATAGAATGTTAATAGGCATGGCTTTGCCCTATGAGATCTGATGCACACCAAATTTTCAAGACATGCCAGTGAATATGTCAAGAGTGTTTTTGTTTTTTTACAATACAAACATACGTGGAGACTGCACATGCAGGCATGTATGTGTGATCCCAGAAAGTAGGTCCCTTTAGTTCTGGTTGGAACTTCTTATAAGAATTCATGTTTCGACCGACAGATTTGCACGCAGCAACACTCATGTAATAAGTGTTGTGGACTGTACCTTTTAACTTGAATTGGAGCACTAAAGAAACCTGTTAAGGCTCAGGAAGATCTGTAAATGCACCTTTAGTTTTGCCTTGCATTTATTAAAGAATTATATTTATGCTCCACACAGATAACAAAATCCTGAATGTTCAAAAATTGTCACAGGACTGCCTCAGGGGTCTTTGCAACCTTGGTGGATGTAACTCGGAATGTGTGCTCCAAGGAAAATAACAGGACACAATCCTCTTAGGTCTTCTCTCTTCAGAAAAATATATATGCAATATATATTAAAAGACAAAACGGACTTGTAAAGCTCCTCTCCGAATAGATGTCTGCAATTGTGAAAATATATTGCTATTTTTTAATTATTAATTTTTAATTTTTTAGTAAATAAATATATTATTGTTGGTATCCTCATCCACTCTCCTCACTTTTTGTTTTCCTTCCCACGGTTCCATGAGGGTTTTCACCTCCTTTTTGATTTTGCAAAAATTGTCACATTCATGGTGGATACATGAGGTGAGGGGGAGGGTCTTATAGTAAAGATTTAGCATATGTTAACTGCAGCACAGCCTGTAGAAATAAAATGGGTCCTGTAGCAGATAACATGCGCTATCCTTTAGTAAAAGGCCTGCATGGTTCCCAAATAAAAATATATAGGGCTTGATATTTAGCTGGGCCAGCCAGACTATAAAATTAAGTCCTGGCCCTGGAGCTTAACTTTGGGGTCCTTTTACTAAGGTGCCCTGAAAAATGGCCTGTGCTGGTGTAGACACGTGTATTGGACGCATGCAGGTCCATCTTTCAGCGCACTTTCAAAAAAGGCCTTTTTTGCCGAAAAAGGGGCTTGTGGCAAAATAAAATCAGTGTGCCTCCATTTTGGACCTGAGACCTTACCGCCACCCATTGACTTAGTGGTAAGGTTGCATCCGTTGACCGGGTGGTAATCGTCAGTGCACGTACATTGCTGATTACCGCCCGGTTAGCACCACGTGGTAGAAAATAAAAAATATTTTCTGTTGCGCATATTGGACGTGCGTAAAAAATGGAATTACCGCCTGGGGCACACAGTAGCCAAGCGGTAGTTCCAAATTTATGCACATTGGACACGCGTAGGCGCCTAAGAAAAAGGGTCCCTTTTATTTGTATATTCAGCGGTGCTATCAATTTATTTAGTGGTAGTGGGACAAAATTTCATTGATCATAGTGGCGGTGGCAAGAACTATAATAATATACATGCCAGTAGCAAATGTACCTGTAGAGAGAATTTTATAAACTATTTTTGTACATAGAAGGGTGAATTCTATATATGGCGCCAAAAAAGTCGGCACTAAATAAATGCTATTCTGTAAGCTGAACTTAAAGTTAGGCGCAGTTTATAGAATAGCACTTAAACCTGGGAATCATTTACACCAACCGAAACGTGGTGCAAATGTATGCTCTTACATTAGGCACGTATCCCCCTCATTCTGAAACAATGTTCGTAAATGTAAGGAATGCTCCCATTCTGCCTATGACTCTCCATTTCCGTGCCCCCTTTTTCAACTCGTGCATAAAATGTAGGTTCAGATATGCCAGTTAAATCTAACTAGTGTCAGTAATTGTTAAAAAGCTAATTATTGTTGCTTATTAGCTCATTATTCAGTTAAATTGCATGCGCAAATACAGCATACGCTCAAATTTGCACATGCAACTTTTGGCGACTTTTATAGAATTAGGGGGAAAATGCTGGTTGACTCATACAAATGGGCACTTATAAAATGAGGCCATGCCTAAAAGTACACACAGTGCAAGCCAGTGCATATTTGTATGGTAGGTGTACTCATGGACAGAGGACACAATTTACATATATTGCACACACACATATATTTACATCTGCTCTTCCCTCAGATTCTATATATTGCGCCTTACTTTCTATGCGAAAATCAAAGCCTATTCTAATACAGTGCACATAATTTAATTGGTTAATTAGCTAATCATCGCTGTTAATTGGTTGTTAACGAGTAATTATCAGTACTAATTGCCATTAATTAAGATTTACATGCAGAACTCGCTAAGTGTATTCTATAACGTGTTACTTGTAAGTTCCAAGGCGCATAGTTGAAAAGAGGGCATGGCTATGGGAGTGGAATGGGCAGGGTCATGGGCCTTTCTAAAATCTATGTGTATTGTTATATAATACACCCGCTCTGCACCTAGCTTAGGCATTGATATTTACATCAAGTGAAACGTGGTCTAAATGAACGTGACCAATCTTGCTTACGTGTACAGGCACTCAGTGTATTCTATATACTGTATGGAAATTTAAGCCGTGGAAATGTAAGCCTATTCTGTAAAATTTAGGCGTACTTTAGAGAATACATCTAAGCGTATTTCTTTACCGTGCAGAATTTTCAGTCACCATATATAGAATCTAGCCCATAATATCTAGCCCCAAAATTGGATTGTACTTTTTTGGCTACTAATTTGTCAGCTTGAGAAAGCCAATTTGATCCCTTTCAAGGGATTTCCTGGGCTGAATCAGTACCTGTGCTTCCAATCCCCAGATTCCATAAAGGTTGCACAAATTTGGTCATGGATCCCAGATGCTGGTGCTGGTTAATGAGCCATTAACAATCTGTTATTGACGTTACTAATTAGGACTTACACTCATGCACTATTTTATAACACTGAGCACCTAAATTGTCTCACATGAACTCAAAAGGGAGTGTGGCAATGGGAGGGGCTTGGGTGGGTCTGGGGTGTTCCCAAAATTTGGGTTCAGTGTTAGAACATAAGAGCAGCCATACTGGGTCAGGCCAATAGTCCATCTAGCCCAGTATACTGTTTTCCAAACAGTGACCAAGCCAGGTCAGAAGTACCATTTAGGCCCAGATTCTATATATGGGGCAGGATTCTATATATGTGTTCTATACTAGTGTGCATAAATTTTGGAATACCCACAAAATGCCCATTTCCCTGCCCATAACCATGCCCCTTTTTTGCTCCTCACATTAGAATTTCAGCGCTGTGCGTTACGGAATTCACTTAGCAAGTTATATGCATAAATTCTAATTTTTGCCAATTAGTGCTCATAATTACTTGTTAAGTGCTGTTATCAACGCTGATTAGCTTGTTAAACCAATTAAGTTATGCACATTTTTACAGAATAGGCCTGGATTTCAGTGTGGAACACTATGCACGATATATAGAATCCGGCGGATAGTGACTAAAGTTGTCCGTGCAAATTTGGCAGTGTCGCCAAATTGCACGTGCAACTTAATTGATTAAGAAGCCAGTTGGCACCAATAATTGGCCAATAACAAGCAATTACCAGCACTAATTGGTACTAATTAGAATTTACATGTGAAACTTTCTAAGCATATTCTGTAAAGTGGTGCCCATAAATTGTAATGCATGGATCTCAAAAGGGGGCATGGCTATGCCTGATCCACGCCTATGTTAGTTGCAGGCATTTACACCAGGTTTTAGTCGACCTAAATTTTAGTCGCTGGGATGGATACTACGCATATTCTATAAACGGTGCCTAACTTTAGGTGAGGTCTATAGAATAGTGCTAAGTGTGTTTGTGGGGGTGGGGGGGGGGGGGGTGGGAGGTAGGCACCATATATAGAATCTGGCCCAAAGTGGAAAAATCTATTTCTGGTACAGATACTTTGCACTCAGCTTCTCCAAGACCCACATTTACAATTGATGTGTCATTATTATTATTATTATTATTATTTATTTATTTATTTATTTATTTATTTATTTATTTATTTATTACATTTGTACCCCACGCTTTCCCACACAATGCAGGCTCAATGCAGCTTACATAGTAATTTGAAATACAAAGTTAAGAATAGAATTTTCAATAAAACAGTAGTAAAACAATGTAAAGTCGGGCTTAGTAGTGTATGATAAGTTGAGCTAGATAATATATGACTAGGATAAAAGAGGGTAGACAGGATGTGCTGTGTCCATGATCTCTGTTTGTCCAAAAAGTGATGCGGATACAGCACGAATTCAGATAAGTGTTTATTAAGTATTGCAGCATTGATTACTTTTATTTATCACTGATTTTGTGGAATGTTGGGCAAGGTATATATTTGATGTACCGCACATAAGGCTGGCAGGATATAGTTGTTGTTATACTATTTGAAGAAGCATACCAGCCTGCTAGCACTTTTTCGGTGATTCACAAAAGAATAATAAAAGTGAGCAACCCGATGAAAGAAGTGCTACACCACTAAGCAACAGAAAAATTGGTTGTGTTTTTCATAGTGGGAATATCTGAGGGTGCTCTTTCAAAAAATTTTGTTATTAGTGTAAGAAGCACAGCATTGGAGTCGCATAGCAATGGTGAGGAAGACCAGTAGAAATACACACAATAGAATTCGACAATAACTGAAGTGGGCGAGGAGGGTAATTTTATAGCAGGTTCTAAGCCTGATTTATAAAGGAAACATATGCAGCTAATCTATTACAGCACTTAGTATTCCACCAACTCCCCCTTGAGGTTCAAAGTGGATTGCATCCTAACATAAGGCCAGGGCATACCCTAGCAATTACAAAAAATTTAAAAGTTGAGATTTAATATGAGGTATTCTAGAAAAATATTGCTATTAAACAACAATACCTTTCATATATTTTAATACTTTATTTACTTTTAGGTGTACAATAATACTGGACCTAATGGATCCCCTGGGAAAACATTTAAGGTGCATCTACAGCTCTGGGATACAGCAGGTCAAGAAAGGTAATATTATACAGATACAATATATAGGGGTCTTTTTACTAAATCACAGAAAAAAGTGGCCTGCGATTTTGTAGGCAAGTGTTTTGGGTGCACACTGGGCCAGTTTTTACCATGTCTGCAAAAAAGGGCTTTTTTTAACGGGATGGGAAAAGGGCATGCGGTAAAACTGAAACCAGCACGTGCCCATTGAGGTGGCGGTAAGGGCCCCTGCATTAACCGGGCAGCACGCGGCACTTCCCGATTACCGCCGGGTACACTCCAGTTCTACAAAAATTAATTTTTTGTAATGCCGGAAATGATGGTGCACTGGGGGTGGGAAGTACCACCGAACTGCTGTAGTAGCCCGGCAGTACTTCCTGTATAGGGAGCTGTAAGCCCGTGTTGGACTTACTGTCGCTTAGTAAAAGGAGCCCCTAGATCTTTAAGTCCTGTCTGGTGGATGGCATAATATTTCATCATTTTAACTTCAAAGGTTTTTTTTCCTGGATGGTTTTGAAATTTCCTTTTAGTATTCTCACCATAAAGTCACCATTAGTGCAGTGCTTTGGTCTGGCAAAATGCTGTCCTACAAGGATGTCACCCTGGTTAGCACTGTAGTGTTTAATATGGTGCCTGTGTGAGTTGTCTTCCACATCTGGCTTGTCTCTCCAACATCGTATTCTGCTTAGCTATTGTTGATAAGAGACTGTGATGTTTAGAAAGTAGACTTTTTCTGTGGAGTAATCAATTTTGAATTAGATTGAGGGACGATATGCATTGAAGGAAGTGTAAAATTGTTTGAAAGTCTGTTCTGTCCCCATTTGCATGGAGACAGGATGCCTATTATTTATATGTATATGTTAGACATTGTTTATATCAGATTGCATTGCCTATAGTAGTTTACAGTGCTTGTGCCCTTCAGAAAGGCAGTAAATGCCTTTGAACTACAAAACTTAGTCTTCCCGCAGTGCTCTGTAATAGGCTTTTCCTGAGTACATGTCCCAGTTCCCTATGCCTCATGAGACTTTTCCTATTGGCCGCCACCTGTACCTGTGTATGCTGGGTTGTAGCCCATCCCATCTCTCTCCATTGGGGTTGAGAGTGCAACATGCTTTTTCTAAGAACTGTAAGCTGACTTGCTGTACCTTGTTGCATACTCCCCCTTTAATATACCAGTTTTAAAGTATTCACACCATCTACTCTCTCAGCTTGGTGCTGAGATCTCATGGCTCCCCTTGTTTACAGGGTGAACTGGTAGAGAACAGACTCCCAGTTCTGCAAGGCAGAGACACTTGTCCAGCACATCTACCTGTAAGTCATTTTCTTTGTTTCATTTTGCATTAAAGAACATTTTGATTCAAGAGTTATGAATCTTCACAGTGATGTTCCGTACTCTGGTATCTGTCTGCTAATTCCTGAGTAGAGAGCCTATCAAGAGACAGAGCAGAACAGAATCTGTTCTCTCTCAGTCCAAATCATAAAAATATACCGATAGTATTTTAGGGGTTTACTTGGAAACGTATTTAAGAATCTCTCCTCCAGTTCTGCCATGAAGAGGTTTGCATATTGTGGTGCCATCCTGGTGCCCATAGCAGTGCCATGATTTGCAGATAAATATCATTATTGAAATGGAAATAGAATGAATTTGATTAATTTTGTAATCGTTTCTGGTGTGTATTGATGGTCCAAGGTGGATGTTTTTAGGAATTTATCACATGTAGCTATCAATACCCCTAGGAAGTTTGAAAAATAACTTTGTCTCACCCACCTGAAATTTTCAAATTTCAACTAGGAAATCACAACTCGACTGCGGTGGATGCATTGTGGTATCCAGTATAGTTCCCTTCCTGAAGCAGCCAGAAAATTGGTGAAACGAGGTGCACTTGTTTAAGGTGATACTTGGTTTTGGATGTTGGAATTTCTCCACCTTTAAGCCTGGGACGGCGGATTTTCCAGGTTCCACTGAGAGACTTGTGTGGTACCAGCTCCATTGGAAATGTATTTGGACAGGGCAGCTTTCACTACAGCCACAATTGCAGGTTTAGTAATTGACATGGCCATATACTAGAGCATGCCTTTTTTTCCATAGGGCTTGTAGTGCTTGTTTTTGTAGTTTTTGATATTGGGTCTCTTTGGTCTGGGTGCCATTTGTGGGTGGGATTTCCTACTTTTAGATTTAAATTTTGAACATTTGGGTTTGTCCACTTTTTTGAATTTTGTTTTGTTGTTTTGTATGGTCACTCACCTGTCCTTCTGTTGTGGGGAAAAAAAGTTTTTTAAATCATCTGATTTTCTCCATTAATTGTGAGTTTTTGTAGATGATTCTTTTTTCTCCTTTGGGGACCTATGATATTACCTCACTTCTAATTTGGATAGTGGATTGTGAATACTGAATGTATTTTCCCTATCGGGAGCTTTGAGGTCCCGTTAGTTTAATGCCTATTAAGTGATTTCCTGGTTGAAATTTGAAGATTACAGGTGGGTGAGATACAAAGTTATTTTTCAAACTTCCTAGGGGTATTGATTTATTTTTAATCAAGTTTGAAATTCCCTATCTAGTCTAAGAGGTTTTCACATGTAGCTATGCCATCTGCATGGGGGATATTGCTGTATAGCGATTCTACATCCATTGTGACCAGAAGAGCACCTGGTGGTAGCTCCTTGACATTCTCCAGTTTGTTCAGAAAGTTTGTAGTGTCTTGTATGAAGCTGTTTGTTTTGTGCACTAAGGTTTTAAGAATCCCTTCTATAATTCCAGATATGTCCTCTGTGAGTGTTCCAACACCAGATATGATTGTTCTCCGAGGACAAGCAGGCTGCTTGTTCTCACGACTGGGTGACGTCCGCGGCAGCCCCCACCAACCGGAAAAAGCTTCGCGGGACGGTCGGCACGCAGGGCACGCCCACCGCGCATGCGCGGCCGTCTTCCCGCCCGTGCGCGACCGCTCCCGCCAGTTCCTTTTTTTCCGCGTCTGGAGAGAGTCGTGCTTCGCCGCTCTCTCTTGTTCAGCCGCCGGATTTTCGATCGCGTTTACGCGATCGCGCTTTTTTCTCTTTGTTTTTACGGTCTAGTTACCGCCCGGTTCCTTTGTTTTTTCAAAAAAAAAAAAAAAAAAAAGAAACCCTGCGCGTGTGGAGCACGCGCTCCCTTTTTCCCTCGCTTCCAGCGGGGCACGCCGCGTTGCGGCCTAGTGGCCGCACGGTCGTTTTTCCTTTTCGTGGTGTGATTTCAGCCACCATTGACGACTTTGACTTCGCCGACGCGATTTTTCCGTCGATGTCCTCGAAGGTCCCGAGTGGATTTAAAAAGTGTGGTCGCTGCGGCCGGCCGATCTCGCAGACCGACACCCACGCTTGGTGCCTCCAGTGCCTCGGGCCGGAGCACAATATCAAGTCGTGTTCTCTGTGTCTCGGTCTCCGGAAACGGACTCAGGTTGCGAGGCAAGTTCTGCGGGACCGTCTTTTTGGAACTTGCGCCGGCCCCTCGACGTCGACCTCGAAGGCATCGGTATCGACGACTGGCCCTTCAGTACCGGTATCGATGCCCGAGACATCGGCACCGATGGCAGCGACCCCAGGAGAACAGGTCCCGTCGGCCCGCCGGTCCTCCGGTGAGAGTGGGGGTGAGAGGCCGCGTGGGCAGTCGGCCCCGGTCACTCCCTCAGCTCGTGGGCCACGGGACCGAACCCTGTCTGACCCGGTACCTCGAGACCGAGGGGGATCGACCTCCTCCTCCTCCATGCCCTCCGGCGCCGGTGACGGGCACCGCAAGAAAGATAAGAAGCGTCGTCACCGGTCGCCCTCGGTGCATCCGGATGTCGGAGAGGGGGCGACGCCGAAGCGTCATCGTCGGGAGGAGAGGTCTCCGTCGGTTGTGGAGGTACCGACGCATCGGGGTTCCGGCACCTCGGTGCCGTCTCCTGGCCCCCAGCAGCTTCTGGCGCCGACACCCCTACCGGCCCCACCGCCTTTCCCGGCAGCGGGCCTGGACGAGTGCCTCAGAGCCATCCTTCCGGGGATCCTGGAAGGGCTGATGCGCCAGGCTGTGCCGGCGCCGGGGGTGCTTGCGCCCTCGGCGCCGATGACTGTGGCGCCGGCGAGCTCTAGCCCGGCGCCGGGGCCGTCGACACCGCCACCTCTTGCGGTGCCGGTCTCGACCGCCACGCAGGTGGAGTCCCCGTCGACGTCGATGGAGGGAGCTCCGTCCCCGCCGGCGCGGGTGTCCACCGCTCGACGACACCGAGACCCTGGTGCCTCGACGTCGAGCCGGGCCCGGTTCAGGACTCAGCTACATGAGCTTATGTCCGACACCGAGGACGAGGACTCGTGGGGGGAAGAGGAGGACCCTAGATATTTCTCCTCAGAGGAGTCTACGGGCCTTCCCTCGGACCCCACGCCTTCACCGGAGAGGAAACTCTCGCCTCCCGAGAGTCTCTCCTTTGCCTCCTTTGTGCGGGATATGTCTATCAGCATTCCCTTCCCCGTGGTCTCTGTGGAAGAGCCGAGGGCCGAGATACTCGAGGTCCTCGACTATCCATCACCACCTAGAGAGTCCTCCACGGTGCCGCTGCACAATGTCCTTAAGGAGACGCTGCTTCGGAACTGGGTGCGACCATTAACTAACCCCACCATTCCCAAGAAAGCAGAGTCCCAGTACAGGATCCACTCCGACCCAGAGCTAATGCGGCCCCAATTGCCCCATGACTCAGCGGTCGTGGATTCTGCTCTCAAGAGGGCACGGAGTTCGAGGGATACCGCCTCGGCGCCCCCGGGGCGGGAGTCTCGCACTCTGGACTCGTTTGGGAGGAAGGCCTACCAATCCTCCATGCTCGTGACCCGCATCCAGTCATACCTGCTCTATATGAGCATTCACATGCGGACCTATGTGCAACAACTGGCGGACCTGGTCGAGAAGCTCCCGCCGGAGCAGTCCAGGCCTTATCAGGAGGTGGTCAGGCAGCTGAAGGCGTGCAGAAAGTTCCTGTCCAGGGGTATTTATGACACCTGTGACGTGGCATCTCGTGCTGCGGCCCAAGGTATAGTGATGCGCAGGCTCTCATGGCTGCGTGCCTCTGACCTGGACAACCGCACCCAGCAGAGACTGGCTGACGTCCCTTGCCGGGGGGATAACATTTTTGGTGAGAAGGTCGAGCAGATGGTGGACCAACTGCATCAGCGGGAAACCGCTCTCGACAAGCTCTCCCACCGGGCGCCTTCAGCATCCACCTCCACAGGTGGACGTTTTTCCCGGGCCCGGCAGGCTGCACCCTACTCTTTTGCGAAGCGTAGGTACAACCAGCCGGCCTGAAGGCCTCGTCAGGCACAGGGACAGCCCCAGCGCGCTCGTTCTCGTCAACAGCGTGCGCCTAAGCAGCCCCCTGCGCCTCCACAGCAAAAGCCGGGGACGGGCTTTTGACTGGATCCACGGGAACATAGCCGCCCTACAAGTGTCCGTACCGGACGATCTGCCGGTCGGAGGGAGGTTAAAATTTTTTCACCAAAGGTGGCCTCTCATAACCTCCGACCAGTGGGTTCTCCAAATAGTGCGGTGCGGATACGCCCTGAATTTGGCCTCCCTGCCTCCAAATTGTCCTCCGGGAGCTCAGTCTTTCAGCTCCCATCACAAGCAGGTACTTGCAGAGGAACTCTCCGCCCTTCTCAGCGCCAATGCGGTCGAGCCCGTACCACCCGGGCAGGAAGGGCAGGGATTCTATTCCAGGTACTCCCTTGTGGAAAAGAAAACAGGGGGGATGCGTCCCATCCTAGACCTGAGAGGCCTGAACAAATTCCTGGTCAAAGAAAAGTTCAGGATGCTTTCCTTGGGCACCCTTCTGCCAATGATTCAGAAAAACGATTGGTTATGTTCCCTGGATTTAAAGGACGCATATACTCACATACCGATACTGCCAGCTCACAGACAGTATCTCAGATTCCGCCTGGGCGCACGGCACTTTCAGTATTGTGTGCTGCCCTTTGGGCTCGCCTCTGCCCCACGAGTGTTTACCAAGTGCCTCGTGGTGGTAGCGGCCTACCTACGCAAGCTGGGAGTGCACGTGTTCCCATATCTCGACGATTGGCTGGTCAAGAACACCTCGGAGGCAGGAGCCCTCCGGTCCATGCAGTGCACTATTCAACTTCTGGAGCTGCTGGGGTTTGTGATAAATTACCCAAAGTCCCATCTCCAGCCAGCACAGTCTCTGGAATTCATAGGAGCTCTGCTGAATACCCAGACGGCTCAGGCCTACCTTCCCGAAGCGAGGGCCACCAATCTCCTGGCCCTGGCTTCGCAGACCAGAGCGTCTCAGCAGATCACAGCTCGGCAGATGTTGAGACTTCTGGGTCATGTGACTCCCATGGCTCGTCTTCACATGAGATCTGCTCAATGGACCCTAGCTTCCCAGTGGTTCCAAGCCACCGGGAATCTAGAAGATGTCATCCGCCTCTCCACCAGTTGCCGCACTTCACTGCTCTGGTGGACCATCCGGACCAATTTGACACTGGGACGTCCATTTCAAATTCCGCAGCCCACGAAAGTGCTGACGACGGATGCCTCTCGCCTGGGGTGGGGAGCTCATGTCGATGGGCTTCACACCCAGGGTCTGTGGTCCCTCCAGGAAAAGGATCTGCAGATCAACCTCCTGGAGCTCCGAGCGATCTGGAACGCACTGAAGGCTTTCAGAGATCGGCTGTCCTGCCAAATTATCCAAATTCGGACAGACAATCAGGTTGCAATGTATTACGTCAACAAGCAGGGGGGCACCGGATCTCGCCCCCTGTGTCAGGAGGCCGTCGGGATGTGGCGTTGGGCGTGTCGGTTCGGCATGCTCCTCCAAGCCACGTACCTGGCAGGCGTAAACAACAGTCTGGCCGACAGACTGAGCAGAGTCATGCAACCGCACGAGTGGTCGCTCCATGCCAGAGTGGTACGCAAGATCTTCCGAGAGTGGGGCACCCCCTCGGTGGACCTTTTCGCCTCTCAGACCAACAACAAGCTGCCTCTGTTCTGTTCCAGACTTCAGGCACACGGCAGGCTAGCGTCGGATGCTTTTCTCCTCCATTGGGGGACCGGCCTCCTGTATGCTTATCCTCCCATACCTTTGGTGGGGAAGACCTTACTGAAGCTCAAGCAAGACTGCGGCACCATGATTCTGATTGCGCCCTTCTGGCCCCGTCAGATCTGGTTCCCTCTTCTTCTGGAGTTGTCCTCCGAAGAACCGTGGAGATTGGAGTGTTTTCCGACTCTCATCTCGCAGAACGACGGAGCGTTGCTGCACCCCAACCTTCAGTCCCTGGCTCTCACGGCCTGGATGTTGAGGGCGTAGACTTCACTGCGTTGGGTCTGTCTGAGGGTGTCTCCCGGGTCTTGCTTGCCTCTAGGAAGGATTCCACTAAAAAGAGTTACTTTTTCAAGTGGAGGAGGTTTGTCGTGTGGTGTGAGAGCAAGGCCCTAGAACCTCGTTCTTGCCCTGCACAGAACCTGCTTGAATACCTTCTGCACTTATCGGAGTCTGGCCTCAAGACCAACTCAGTAAGGAATCACCTTAGTGCGATTAGTGCTTACCATTATCGTGTGGAAGGTAAAGCCATCTCTGGAGAGCCTTTAGTCGTTCGATTCATGAGAGGCTTGCTTTTGTCAAAGCCCCCTATCAAGCCTCCTACTGTGTCATGGGATCTCAACGTCGTCCTCACCCAGCTGATGAAACCTCCTTTTGAGCCACTGAATACCTACCATCTGAAGTACTTGACCTGGAAGGTCATTTTCTTGGTGGCAGTTACTTCCGCTCGTAGGGTCAGTGAGCTTCAAGCCCTAGTAGCTCATGCTCCATATACCAAATTTCATCACAACAGAGTAGTGCTCCGCACCCACCCAAAGTTCCTGCCAAAGGTGGTGTCGGAGTTCCATCTTAACCAGTCAATTGTCTTGCCAACATTCTTCCCCAGGCCGCATACCCGCCCTGCTGAACGTCAGTTGCACACATTGGACTGCAAGAGAGCATTGGCCTTCTACTTGGAGCGGACACAGCCCAACAGACAGTCCGCCCAATTGTTTATTTCTTTCGACCCTAACAGGCTAGGGGTCGCTGTCGGGAAACGCACCATCTCCAATTGGCTAGCAGATTGCATTTCCTTCACTTACGCCCAGGCTGGGCTGACTCTTGAGGGTCATGTCACGGCTCATAGTGTCAGAGCCATGGCAGCGTCGGTGGCCCACTTGAAGTCAGCCACTATTGAAGAGATCTGCAAGGCTGCGACGTGGTCATCTGTCCACACATTCACATCTCATTACTGCCTCCAGCAGGATACCCGACGCGACAGTCGGTTCGGGCAGTCGGTGCTGCAGAATCTGTTTGGGGTGTAAATCCAACTCCACCCTCCAGGACCCGAATTTATTCTGGTCAGGCTGCACTCTCAGTTAGTTGTTCTTCGTAGGTCAATTTCTGTTGTACCCTCGCCGTTGCGAGGTTCAATTGACCTGGGTTATTGTTTTGAGTGAGCCTGAGAGCTAGGGATACCCCAGTCGTGAGAACAAGCAGCCTGCTTGTCCTCGGAGAAAGTGAATGATACATACCTGTAGCAGGTGTTCTCCGAGGACAGCAGGCTGATTGTTCTCACCTACCCTCCCTCCTCCCCTTTGGAGTTGTGTTTCATATTTTATTGCTTGTCATTCAACTGGCGGGAGCGGTCGCGCACGGGCGGGAAGACGGCCACGCATGCGCGGTGGGCGTGCCCTGCGTGCCGACCGTCCCGCGAAGCTTTTTCCGGTTGGTGGGGGCTGCCGCGGACGTCACCCAGTCGTGAGAACAATCAGCCTGCTGTCCTCGGAGAACACCTGCTACAGGTATGTATCATTCACTATCTGCCAGGGTTTTCAGGTTTATGGATTTTAGGTAGCATGTAGAATGTGCTCACCTCCTGTGCATTAATGTCAGAGAGGTATTTAAACATCTCTATCATATCCCCAAAGGAAGCTTGCAAGGGAGTAGACTCAGAAGTAACCTGAGAAAATACTTGTTGATAGAAAGGGTGGTAAATTTAGGGAACAGCCTCCCAGTGGAAGTGGTGGAGATGAAAACAGTATCTCAATTCAAGAGAGCTTGGGAGAAGTACATAGAATCTCTAAGGGAGTAATAGTGAAAATAGATGGCATGGATGAGCAGACTGGATAGGCCATATGGTCTTTATCTGCTTACATTTTTCTATGACCTGTGTTTACCAAGGTGCACTGTAGATGCGTTAGCGTTTTTAACACACATACAACGCATAATGGTTGATGCGTAAATTTTGGAACGCCCATTTCCACACATACAACCATGCCCCTTTCTGCCTGTGCGCATTAGAATTTAGGCGCAGTATATTATAGAATACGCTTACAATGTACACGTGTAAATTCTGATTTTCACCAGTTATTGCTTTTTATTGCTTGTTAAGTGCTTAACAGCTTATTAAAACATTAATCTACACACATAGTTATAAAATATGCCTGAATTCTAGGCACACTATATAGAATATGGGGGATAGTGCGTAACTCCAAGATTGGTTTAAACATACAACTATTTGAGCTGGCATGGCGTAAAAGATTCTGCCTAAGTTTTGGTGTGCCAATGCGGGTTAGCCTCAATTTAGGCAGTACGTGGGCCTTTTGCAAAGGCGCGCTAGCATTTTTGATGCACACTGAAAATAGTGTGTGCTAAACCCTAGAGACGCCCAAGTTATTGGACTGCTTTCTATGTGTGTTTATTTCTATCCCTATTTAAAGACCTGCTGGCATACGTGGTGGGAAAGAATTAGTAAACATAAATATGAAAATTTTGTTTTTCATATAAATATGAAATATTTCCATTTCTCTGTTTACTGTAGGGGATATTAGATGAGAACAAGAAACCGCCAAAAGTTTGGCCTTTGCTCTAAAAAAACAGTTTTCTAGGAATGGAAATAAAACAGATGAGTTAATTTTCAGTTTTGATGGAATTCAGTTGTCTCCTAGCTAGGTATGAGAAGAAAATAGAGGAGTAATTGCATATACTAGAAAGATATGAAAAAATTTAGAGAGTTGGAAGTAAGAAGATATCTAGCTCTAGAAAAAGATGTAGTACTTCTACAATTTGAGATCTCAGCAGCTTTTGATGCTGTCGATCATGATTTATTATTAAGTAGATTAAGTGAAACTGAGTATAGGTGATTCGATTATAGATTGGTTTTCCACCTTTTTAAAAAACAGGTCACATTTTGTCTTGAAAAGTGGGGTTAAATCAGATCAAACTGCAGGGTTCCCCACTGTCCCTCAAGCTTTTCAATCTTTATATTAGTCCATTAGGAGATTATTGGAAAAGTAAAAACATTTACTCCCTTTCATATGCAGATGACGTATTTGTGCTCTGTCCTGAACATGATTCAGTAGAAGAAACTATTTGTGCTATACAGAACTATATTTCAGAAGCTGAAGCTGGGCTATGTCCAATTTTCCTAAACTGAATGTAAAAAAAACCCCTAAACTATTATGGTTTGGGAATTAGCACACCAAAACTTTTGTCTAGAGCTCTGGAATCTCCTTGAGGTTTGAAACCAAGTCCAGGGTTCTAGGAATTGTATTAGACTCAAGACTAACTTTTGAGGTCCAGGTGAATGTATTGGTGAAAATGTTTTTCTCAGTCTAAGAAGATGAGTGATACATTCTTCCTTGTGTCCCTCTGTTTTAGGTCTTGTTAATTTTTTTTTTTTTATTACTGTAACTCTATGTATTCTATTAACATGCAACAAAGAAAGCAGCTCCAATTATTGCTTAATACTTCAGCAAGACTAATTTTTAATAAGGAAAAATTCCATGAGACCACACCTCTGTTAACTAAGTTACACTAGCTTAAGATTGATTCTAGGATTCATTTGAGCGGAGGAGTGGCCTAGTGGTTAGGGTGGTGGACTTTGGTCCTGAGGAACTGAGTTCAATTCCCACTTCAGGCACAGGCAGCTCCTTGTGACTCTGGGCAAGTCACTTAACCCTCCATTGCCCCATGTAAGCCGCATTGAGCCTGCCATGAGTGGGAAAGCGTGGGGTACAAATGTAACAAAAATAAAACATTTTAAAATTATTTGCCTAGGGTTTAAATGCTTTCATGGCCAGAATTCAGAATCGGTGGGAGAGATTCTTCAGTTTGTAAGTCATATTAATCGTTTAAGAAGACAAATCTGTCACGTGATACTCCTTCAGTAAAAGGAATGGTTCCTAATGTTTGTTGGGAGTGGTTGTATGGATTCCAAGAAAGAAGAATTTAGAATAGTATTCCAACCAATATACAAACTATACCGCCTTATATTATTTTTCTTAAGAAACTAAATACATATTTTTTACTAGGCAAGTGCTTTGATCTGGTTCAATGTTGTAATTTTTATTTGAAGTGTTATAGTTTATAGTGATAATAATGTAAATTCCTTCCTCTTAGGAAGAATCTTGATCTGTATCTGTGCTTTGCACCTTAACATTTAAAGGCGGATTATAAGTTCCCATAAGTTCATGGTCTGACTACAAAGGGTTTGCACCAGCTCCAATTGATTCAGAATGTTGCAGCAAGACTCATAGAAGGTTGCAAGCGATGTGACCACTAGACACCATTTTTGCAAAAACTTCACTGGCTACCAGTACAATACAGGGCTAAATTTAAAACTCTATGTCTGATCTTCAAGACCTTTAAAGGAAATTGCCTCGAGTACTTGAAGAACAGGATCACCCTCTACACACCTCCAAGAACACTAAGGTCCTCCCAAGGAGTATCCTTAACCACACCATCTCCAAAAGACATCACACGATGTGATACCCGCAAGCGAGCCTTCTCCGGAGTAGCCTCCACACTTTGGAATGCACTCCCTGAAAGGCTCCACTTAACACAAGGCTATCTCTACTTCAGGAAGCAGGTGAAAGATTGGCTCTTCAACCAGACCTTTAATGGAAGAAGTAACTAACTTGTTAGTCACATTCACACACACAAGGAGTGACACAGGCTACACATACTGCAGCAGGACGTGTTTATCCACTCCTACCCTAGCTGAGATAACATTTAATTATCTCTCTGACCTCATGTACAACTTTCTTTAAATTAGTCCCCTTATTTTTTAACTTCTCTTACTCTCTTACCTATCTATATGTTCCATCTTTGTTTACATCCTATGCTGTCTATTAAAATGTTTTATTATGTATTGTGTTGACATTGTAATGTAGCGTACTGTGCCATACTTTGTATTGTTTTTTGAATACTTTTACTGCTGTAATTGTCTATTGCATATGTTTGATTTATTCTTACTGTACACCACCTTGAGTGAATTCCTTCAAAAAGGCGGCAAATAAATCCTAACAAATAAATAATATAGAATAGAATAGATCTGAGGAGGCAGTAATAAGGTTGTGGCCCCCGCTGTTGCTTCTTTGTATAACATGCATTAATAATGCTGCCTTGATTTGTTGTACTGTATTCTATTGTCCATGGAAAACAAATAAAAAGTGATTGAACTTTAAAAAAATGCATATTGTTCCACAGCACATGGACTATTAGCAACATTTAAAGGGAAATAATGCTGATAGATTGCTTTCTCAATTCTGTGTGCATTATTTTCCATGAAAAATGTACTCGCCAACAAAGCAGATGCAAATGTCAATGATTCGTTTTTATCTACAAGTTTCACAGTGAAGGTTACTGCAGTATGTCTAGTTTGAGAAATGTTCCCTTTTTATGAATATCACATGCATGTTCCTAACAATGCTTATCTTTTCAGGTTTCGAAGCCTTACTACGGCATTTTTCAGAGACGCAATGGGCTTTTTATTAATGTTTGACCTGACAAGTCAACAGAGCTTCTTGAATGTGAGGAATTGGATGAGTAAGTAAAATCTTTATCTGATTGTTATCTGAAGTATTGTTAGATTTAAGGAGATGAATGATGTGAATATCCTACTGTACCTAAATATAACTTGCCCTGAGCTACCACTGAAAAGGCACAAGCTAAATCTAATTGGATCTGTATTCAACCCATAGCAATCAGCAGTTTTTAAGCTGTTGTCAGCCATGGGCAGATTTAAGCCTGGATAGTCTATGCCAGGCCATGTCAAGTCACCAGCAATGGATGTTCAAGGTGAGGCGCCAAAGATAGGGCTGCCTTTTGTGTGTCCTGTCTGCCTCCTTAGCTATACAGGTGCTGGCACTGAATATAGATCTGCCCCTGCACCACCCCTGCAAAACCCGTGAAGTGCTATGGCAGCCAGAGATGATATTCAATGGCACTGTCCAGTTAAGTGCTACTAATTAGCAGCAGCCTGCCTGCTCAGTATGGTTTACGCAGACAGGAGCCTCTCCTGCCTTCTTAAACCACTCTGAATACGTATGGAGCGGAAATTTTGAACGTAACCTCCAACTCAGAATATGAACAGCCAGAACACACCCAGACCGAACACACCCAGACCACTGCCCCTTACCATATGGACATACATCAGTTTTAGACATCCATATTCTAGTTTTATAAAATTACTATTTGAAAGTCAATGTAATATGAACATCTAAATGTTGGTTTTCAGACATCCAAAACATGAATAGAGCTTCTAAAATAAGTACCATAATGTAGTACAAGATTTAGAAAAAAACATTTAAACTAGAAGACATATGTGGATGGGAGGGGATGATAGGGACAAAGGAGAATCTCTGGACATGGATGGGAGGTTTTTGATGGTTTTGTTTTTGCAGTCTGGCCAGCAGTTTTTCCCTATTTCTTTGACTTTTCAGCTCAGTTGGTCCAGCCTCTGTTGAACTACAGATTCATCGTGAACTTTAAATATCAGCTACTCTGGGATTTTTCCCTTGCAACTCGCCTAGCTTGGTCATTCCAGCGACAGTCCTTGACTGAGAGCCATGCTCAAAGTCTCCTATAATCTTTAAAGCATGTTGAAATGTCAAATGTTGTGTCCTGCTCCCACCACCAATGAAATTGCGATCAGTGCTTTCACAATGTCTTTTGCCCTGATAGATCTAGAGCGCTGAAGTCCTGACCTAGAAATTGAGGCTAGGTCAGGGTGTCCAACCTCGGCCCTCACCAGGTGGGTTTTCAGGATTTCCCTAATGAATATGCATGAGATCTATTTGCATACAATGGAAGCAGTTCATGCAAATAGATCTCATGCATATTCATTGGAGAAATCCTGAAAATCCGACTGGATTGCAGCCCTCGAGGACTGAGTTTGGACAACCCTAGCCTAGGTCCTCCTCATGGCTTTTTAATTGTAAAAGATGATGATATTGTATTGACCCCCAACTCTTCCCAAAGGAGGCGATGTAGTCCCCTGAAGTGGCTTTGAGTGAAATAGAGGCCCTTGTTGGGATATTAAGAGATTTGGGGAAGATTGAGAATTTGCTGTATAATATGTATAGATAAGTACTGTTTTTTCATCCTTTGTGATGTTTTTGAACTATTTTGGATCTCAGGATAATTTGTAGTGGTAAAAGATTTCACCAGGTAATTACTCTTGTTAAAGTTGCCTAGGAATAATAAGCACCTGCCCTACAATTCTGTTTACTGCTACTAAGGAGAAGATATTCAGTGGTATTATCCAAATAGTGAAGAGACTGTCTGCAAAAGATATTCAACTATAATATCCAGATAATGGTGCTGAATATCGCTAGACAGTGATGCCTAAGCCATTCATCCAGATAACAGCTGCCTTTATCCAGATACATACCTTTGGAATATCAGGCCCTATACACAAAATTGTAAACCAGATGTGAAGGTGGATAGGATGCCAATGTAGTTTAGCCAGTAGGGGAGTGGCATGGTCATGTTTCCTGGCCCTACACAAAAGGCGCGTGACTGAGTTTTGAAGTGTTTGTAAGCAACAGAGTTGTAATTGCGAGACACCAGAGTATACGGAATTACAGTAGTTGATTTGGGAGATCAGAAATGGTTTTGGCAGGGTTGAAAACCAGTTTGTGAGAGACTAACCATCCCCTTTATCATTTTTGTCGCCCTTCTCTGTACCTTTTCTAATTCCACTGTATCTTTTTTGAGATGCGGTGATCAGAATTGAACACAATATTTGAGGTGCAGTTGCACCATGGAGCGATACAAAGGCATTATAACATCCTCATTTTTGTTTCCCATTACTTTCCTAATAATACCTAACATTCTATTTGCTTTCTTAGCCACAGCAGCACACTGAGCAGAAGGTTTCAACCTATCATCAACAATGACACTTAGATGCCTTTCTTGGTCTGTGACTCCTAACGTGGAACCTTGCATGATTTAGCTATAATTCGGGTTCCTCTTTCCCACATGTATCACTTTGCACTTGCTCACATTAAACATCATCTGCCATTTAGACTCCCAGTCTCGTGAGATCCTCTTGTAATTTTTCACAATCCGTCCGCGATTTAACAACTTTGAATAGCTTTGTGTCATCAGCAAATGTAATTACGTCTCTAGTTACTCCCATCTCTAGGTCATTTATAAATATGTTAAAAAGCAGCGGTTCCAGCACAGATCCCTAGGGAACCCCACTAACTACCCTTCTGCATTGAGAATACTGACCATTTAACCCTACTCTCTGCTTTCTATCTTTTAACCAGTTTTTAATCCACAATAGAACACTATTTCCTATCCCATGACTCTCCAATTTCCTCTGGAGTCTTTCATGAGGTATTTATTCAAAAGCCTTTTGAAAATCCAGGTATAGAATACCAACTGGCTCACCTTTATCCACATGTTTGCTCACCCCTTCAAAGAAATGTAGTAGATTGGTGAGGCAAGATTTCCCTTCACTAAATCCATGTTGACTTTGTCTCATTAATCCATGCTTTTGAATATGCTCTGAAATTTTGTTCGTAATGATAGTCTCTACCATTTTGCCCGGCACTGATGTCAGACTCACTGGTCTATAATTTCCCAAATCTCCTCTAGAACCTTTTTTAAAAATCTGCATTACATTGGCCACCCTCCAATCTTCCGGTACCATGCTCGATTTTAAGGATAAATTACATATTACTAACAATAGCTCCGCAAGCTCATTTTTCAGTTCTATCAGTACTCTGGGATGAATACCATCCGGTCCAGGAGATTTGCTACTCTTCAGTTTGTAGAACTGCCCCATTACATCCTCCAGGTCTACAGAGAATTCATTAAGTTTCTCCGATTCGTCAGCTTCGAATACCATTTCTGGCACCGGTATCCCACCCAAATCTTCCTCGGTGAAGACCGAAGCAAAGAATTCATTTAATCTCTCCGCTACGGCTTTGTTTTCCCTGATCACCCCTTTTACTCCTCAGTCATCTAGCAGTTCAACCGATTCTTTTGCCGGCTTCTTGCTTTTAATATACCTAAAAATAAATTTTTACTATGTGTTTTTGCCTCCAACGCGATCTTTTTTTCGAAGTCCCCCTTAGCCTTCCTTATCAGCACTTTGCATTTGACTTGACATTCCTTATGCTGTTTCTTATTATTTTCAGTCAGTTCCTTCTTCCATTTTCTGAAGGATTTTCTTTTAGCTCTAATAGCTTCCTTCACCTCACTTTTTAACCATGCCGGCTGTCGTTTGGTCGTCCGTCCTCCTTTTTTAATATGCGGAATATATTTGGCGTGAGCTTCCTGGATGGTGTTTTTGAACAGCATCCATGCCTAATGTGAATTTTTGACCCTCGCAGCTGCTCCTCAAAGTTTTTTTTTTTCACTGTTCTTCTCATTTTATCAGTCTCCTTTTTTTAAAGTTAAACACTAACGTATTTGATTTCCTATATATACTTACTTCAAAGTTAATATCAAAGTAAGTATACTTTGATAACCTAGTGGTTAGTGAGCAGCCTGAGGAACTGGGTTCAATTCTCACTTCAGCTCTTTGTGACTCTGGGCAAGTCTCTTAACTCTCCATGGCCCTAGGTGTAAAACAAGTACCTGTATTTAATATGTAAACCACTCTGAGTGTAATCGCAGAAAGGTGGTATATCATATCCTATCTCCCTAAAAAAACAAAACTAGACTCTAAAACACTATTTATATAAAACTCTTACAGAGACGTTTGTCTAAACTGACTTTGCTAAATAAGAAGAGTAATTTAACAAAAAAGACGACATTACCTATTAAACCCCAAGTTTGAATGCAATTTCCAGCAGGTAAGATACATCAGTGAAGCTTTCCCCTGCACAGTAGGTCCTCTCTCAGCACCTCTTCAGGTGCAGGGTCATGCATTTGGGCTGCATCAACCTGAGAGAATGGGAAAGTTTAGGGGGTGAGGAACGTTTGTGCACGAAAGAGGAGCGGGACTTGGTTGTGATTGTATGTGGTGACCTTAAAGTGGTCAAACAGGTAGAAAAGGCGAAAGTTAAAAGGATGCTTGGGTTCATAGGGAGAGGATTGGCTAGTAGGAAAAAGGAAGTGATGATACCCCTGTATAAGGCATTTAGAATATTGTGTACAATTCTGGAAACCGCACCTTCAAAAAGATATAAACAGGATGGAGTCGGTTCAGAAGGCGGTTACTAAAATGGTCAGTGGTCATCATAAAGTGTATGGGGACAGACTTAAAGATCTCAATATGTATACTTTGGAAGAAAAGCAGGAGAGGGGAGATATGATAGAGACATTTAAATACCTATGCAGCATAAATGCACAGTAGGTGAGTCTCTTTCAATTGTAAGGAAGTTCTGGAACATGGAGGAATAGGCTGAAGGTGAAAGGGGGATAGACTCAGAAGTAACCTCAGGAAAAAATCTGGTGAATTCATGGAACGGCCTTCTGTTGGAAGTGGTGGATACAAACAACAGTATCTCAATTCAAGAGAGCTTTGGGACAAGTACATAGGAACTCTAAGGAAGTGATGGGGAGAGTAGATGGCACGGACAGGCAGACTGAGTAGGCCATATGGTCTTTATCTGCCTTCATCTTTCTGTGTTTCTATGTTTGCAGCTTCTTGTGACCCTAGTCAAGTCACTTATGGGCCCCTGAGACTTAGACCTTTTTCAGCCATAATGGAAGAAAACAAAACTGTCCAGGACATTTTCAGCTAGACCTGTTTTTATAACAAACCAGGCATAAAAATGTGCCCTAAATAACCAGATAACCACTGGAGGGAATCAGGGATGACCTCCCCTTATTCCCCCAGTGGTCACTAACCTCCTCCCATCCCCCCAAAATGTGATGAAAAACATTACTTGCCAGCCTCAGATGTTATAGTCAGGTCCATTAGAACAGCATGCAGGTCCCTAGAGTAGTCTAGTGGTGGGTGCAGTGCACTGCAGGCTTCTACCTCCCCCTACCTGTTACACTTGTGGAGGAAACTGTGAGCCCTCCAAACTCACCAGAAACCCACTGTACCCACATATAGGTGCCCTCTTCACCCATAAGGTAGTGGTGTACAATTGGGAGTAGTGGGTTTTTTTTTTTGGGGGGGGGGGGGCTCAGCAGACAAGGTAAGGGAGCAATGGTCAGAAGTCCACTGAAGTGCCCCCTAGGGTGCCCTATTGCTTTCCTGGGATGGCAAGGGGACCAGTGTACTAAAAATGCTGGCTCACCCTACATCCCAATGGCCTGATTTTGTGCATTTTGCACGTGGATGGGTTTTTTTTTTCTAAATGGCCCAAAAAAATAAAACGTCCAAATCACAAAACCTTCTATTTTCGAAAACAAAAAAAAATAGACATTTTTCTTTTTTGAAAATGACCTTCTTTGCTATTCAGATTTTGGATGTTTTCTGCAAGGCATCCAGAGTCAGACTTAGACATCATATCGAAAATGCCCGTCTTAATCTTCTGTTGCCCTGGGTACAAACCTTAGGGCCCTAAGTTTGCTAAGGTGCGCTATTGTTTTTAGCGTGCGCTAACGCTAGAGATACCCATTGGAATATATTGGTGTCTCTAGCATTAGCACATGCTAATTTGTAGCGTGCACTAAAAACGCTAGTGCGCCTACAGCATGATTTTGTAAACAAGGCCGTTATATTGTGAGCCCACCAAGTGAGAAAGTACCTGCTTTAGTTGTACCACAGAAAGGCAGTATATCGAGTCCAGACCTTTTAAACACCTTTGATGGAGTTGAGGTTTGCAAACTGCATTTCGTCAGGTCACTCATGAGATAAAGCTGCTGCGGCTCTATGATCATTGAATCAAGAAATTCAAGACCGCAACTTATAAATGATTATAGAGTTTAGTGCTTCCCATTTGGAGCACTAAAGCTCTGCAAAGTTCATTTTTTTGTATCAGTTGCAAAATACTTTTTCTTTTTTCTGGTAATTCCTAAAAGTTTCTTGCAGCAGTAAAGTGGATCCTGAATACTTGAGTAATCTAATGTGAAAAACGCTTATGTATAAGTAACCTGGAAAATGTATTTTAAATTGAGATATTTCTCCTTGCTAGGCCAACTGCAAGCCAATGCATATTGTGAAAATCCAGATATAGTACTCATTGGTAACAAAGCAGACTTATCAGACCAGAGAGAGGTGAATGAAAGACAAGCAAAGGATCTCGCAGATAAATATGGGTAAGTAAATCTACTGTATGTGAATGCAACTTGCTTTGAACTGCTACTGAAAAGGTGTCAGCCAAATCTATACAAATAGATAAAGGCAAGGTGATCTATGTTTTAGATTTTTATAAACATAAACTGAAATCTTGGTAGATTTATGATATTCTATATTAGACTAAAATTAAGTACTTAAGTGTATAAGCATTGTCGTACTGAGA
The DNA here is from genome assembly GCF_901765095.1 of Microcaecilia unicolor. Lineage (NCBI taxonomy): Eukaryota > Metazoa > Chordata > Amphibia > Gymnophiona > Siphonopidae > Microcaecilia > Microcaecilia unicolor. Next base: position 57,940,827 of record NC_044032.1, read on the forward strand.
CAGAATGAAGATTTTAAGCCTAGCATCCTTTTTCCAACAGTGGCCAATCTAGGTTGCAAGTACCCAGCAAGATCCCAAAAAAATAACAGTTTCCATGTTGCTTATCCAAAGAATAAGCAGCGGATATTCCCCAAATCCATTTTAATAACAGTTTATGGACTTTTCTTCCAGGAACTTGTCCAGACCTTTTTTTAAACCTTGCTGTGCTTCATTTTATTACGATCTCTGGCAAAGTATTCCAGAGCTTAATTATTTGTTGAGTGAAGAAACATTTTATCCAATGTCTACCTATTCCACTGCACTCATTATTTTATAGAAGTTTTCCCTCGTTTACCTCTTCTCTAAGCTGGAGAGTCTTAACCATTTGTCTTTCCTCATAGTGGAGTTGCTCCATACTCCTAGATGTTAGTTATCCAAAGACGATTCAGAAGCTATACTAATACTTTATGCGTGTGTGACTGGAAAAGCTTGCCATGAATATATCAAATTACCTTCCTTTTCAAATTCTGCATAGTGGTATTTTTCTGCAGGATAAAGAGGGGTGGAGTGGGTAAGGAGAGTTCAGTTAGGTTTTTGGTACTAACCAGGGTGAAGGACCTAGACCTCTAACACTGGGAAATCCATGAGGAAGCAAATGTATTCTTTCTAAGTCATCGCTAAATCTACCTCTAGAAGCACAGTATCCATTGTTGGGCCAAGCTCTTATCTCCATACCCTTTTTCAGAGCCACATGACTAAAAATGCACAAGTAAATTTCAATTAATGCCAATTTGTGCCAATAATTGATTAGCACCCAATTATCTGCAATAATTGGCTTGTTAATTAAATTGCACATGACATTTTAAGTGCCGATTATACAATTTTGGGGCAATTGTATTCAGCATTCTACATTCCCCCAGATTCTATATAGTTGCATACACAAATTGGGTCGTATTCTGATCTGCACACAACTTAATTGTATTAACAACCCAGTCAACGCCGATAATTGCCTCTTCACAGGAAATTATTGACACTCATTGGCATTAATTAGAATTTACACTCAGAACTTGCTAGGTTTATTCTGTAAAGCTCTACGCATAAACCTTAAGACAGTATTTCCCAAGTCCTATCCTGTAGTACCCCTTGCCAGTCAGGTTTTCAGGATATCCACAGTGAATATGCGTGAAAGAGATTTGCATATAATGGAGGCAATGTATGCAAATCAAGTTCTTGCATATTCATTGTGGATATCCAGGAAACCTGACTGGCAAGGGGTACTCCAGGACTGGACTTGGGAAACACTGCTCTAAGACCAGAACCAAAAATGGGGTTTGGCCATGGACATGGAATGGGCAGGTCGTGGGACTTTCTAAAATCTTTTCGCACTGATATAGAATATACTCTCCCCACATCTAGTTAGTAACATTTACGACGTTTTACTTGGCTTAACTATCTGTGACTAAATTTAGTCGCATGGATGGATGCTAGGTGTATTCTATAAACCACGCCTAATTTTAAGCATAGTTTATAGAATACATCTAGGTGTTTTTTTTTTTGGTGAAGATTTTTAGGGCACCATATATAGAATCTAGGAACAGCGCCTGTCCATTTAAGTGGCACTTAACCGGCTATCTGATGATATTCAGTGGGGGATAGCCGGTTACCCCCCACTGAATTTTCTGGTTAGCCCATAGGAGATAATCAGCTATGTCCACAAAATTTCAATCATATCCGGCTATTGTAAGCAGCTATGTCAAGCCGCTTAAATAGCTGGTATATCTTTACACGGTTTAAAGTTAACCGGCTATCTTCGAATATCGACATAGCCGGTTAACTTTAAACCGACTCAAAATAAAATGGATATTCAGTGCCGGTCACCGGAAATGGCCCGGTATTGAATATCCTGGCTGACCGCAGACTGTGAGAGTTCAAAAATGAGTCTATTTTATGGCTATTTTTATAAAGATAATATAGATGCCTATATGCACCTTTATAAAGTAGGCTTTCAGAACTATCTCCGTTGTGTTCTGAGGCAAGTGTAAACATATGCATGTACTCAATGTCTGTATACTCACATTCTGTAAAGTTTGCCCATACATCAGAACTCTATTACTACTCCTCTATTACTACTACTTATTTCTATAGCACTACTGGACATAGCAGCCCTGTACACAAAGCACATAAGAGACATTCCCTGCTTAATAGAGCTTACAATCTAGTCAAGACAGGCAAACTGGACAAATAAGGGAGTTACTTATTACTGGAAGGATTAAAACATACATGGGTACTGAACAGGTTAAGAGTTAAAAATAGGTTCACTTGAATGGGATCAGAGACAGAGCATGATGTACTGTCTCAAAGTCTATTGCAGGTGAATGGCAGAACAAGATAAAAGGAACAGGGTCTGGAGTTGGCAGTAGAGGAGAAGGGTACAGATAAGAGTGTCTTACAAGATGAGCGGAGTTCCCGGGATGGGGGGATAGGAAGAGATACTGAGGAGCAGAAGAATTAATGTACTTGTCAGGAGGAGGAGCTTCAACTGTATTTGGAGATAAATAGAGAGCCAATGAAGTGACTTGAAGAGAGGGGTTATGTGAGTTTAGCAACACTGATGAAAGACAATTGTGCAGTAGAATTTTGAACAGACTGAATTGGAGAAAGATGGTTTAGTGGAAGACCTGTGAGAAACAAGTTGCATTAATCGAAGCATGAGGTGATGAGAGGTTTTTGGTAGCCTGCTCAGAAAAGATGGACAAATTTTGGTGATGATGTAGAGAAAGAAACAACAGGTTTTGGCAGTCTGTTGGATGTGTGCAGGGAAAGAGAGGCTGCGAACTGACAAAACAGGGAGCATGAGAGTGTTATCTGCAGAACAGGGGAAGAGGAGAGGTGGATTTTGGAGAAAGATAAGCTGCCCGATATTCAAAGCAGAGGCTCCTGGCCATTTAAATTGCTTGTCCGAGGCTAGTGGCACTTATTTAGTGGCACTAACCAGTTATCCACGGTTAGCTCCTAAGCCAAAACCAGCTAACCTGTGGGTGTTCCGGTGGCAGAGTCGGCACTTATCCATTTGAACATTGACGTTAAGTGTGGTTTTTTTTTATTAATAGCTTTATTGATAAAAAGATGATGTAGAGGTTTATAAGTTTAAAAATACAGAAACTTTTTATGCTGGTGATTGAATGCAGCGTGGGCACTGTTTCTAGTGCCCTCTAAGCTTCCGAGCTTTTCCTTCTGTTTTCTCACATTCGGATTCAAAATTTGAAGCTTGTAGATTGAGTTCATTTGAACACAGCTATAGTGAAGTGTTGTTATCAGATGGAAATGCTTTAACCTTCATTCCTCACCGAAGATTTGGTTGTGTTAATGTCTACTAAGATATGCCCCCAGGCATGCCCACGCACATAGAGGGTAAGCAGAATCCTATTTAAAGCTGATTCCATGAAGAAAAATAGGTATCTACTTTATGTAAATGCCTATGTGTAGATGTTACAATTCAGGAAACTAATATTGAGGTAAGCAAAAAGAATTATTTATCAGGAGGAAAAAGCCTCAAGAAGCTCCTCTTCCGCTAATAATAGCAAGAGGAGGGCTAGGACTTCTTCATCATGGGCAAAAAACCTTCTGGTAAAAATCGCTTGCCTTCATACAGCAATGATATCAAAAGGAACTTAACATAAAGAAGCATGCATCTCTTCTTATCTTCTACTGTGTTAACGTTTACACAGCTATAATTTCAAAAAGTACTTAGCTCAAGGAAGCATGCTTCTCGTAGGTATTCCTCTGTTCTCCTGACCGTGGTCAACATTGGCCCCCGTTTCACCACTGCTGCTTCAGAACCACCGGTCAATTATTTTTCCGTTCAATAAGCCGACGGATGCAAGAAGATGTTAGCCAGAATATGCATAAATTGTAGAATCCTAATATAATTTACACACATATTTATGTGCTCTGCTCGTGCAAATGGCCATAGGCAAGAGTGCATGCCATAAAAAATTATGCATCCTTTCATGTTAGTTGGTAAGTTATAAGAGGAGATTCTTGCATGTAAATGACTAGAATAACACTATTAAGGGGGGAGGGGAAATTATCAACATGGGCTACCAATAAGACATATTATTTTAACTCAAAGCCGTGCTATTTTAGTATAGGTTCCATTTTAAGCAATGAGACCTAGTTACTAATAACCGGGGTTAACAGTCAAATAACCTATCTCATTGGTAGTCCATTTTAATAACTTCCGCTCTCTTGAGCATATTCCTACCTCATAAAACTAGATGGATCATTATACGATTATCCAATATTGACCTTAGAAAACTGGAGGACTGGGCAATCAAATGAAATTTAATGTGGACAAATGCGAAATGATGCACATTGGGAAGAATAATCTGAATCATAGTTAACCTGATGCTAGGGTCCACCTTAGGAGTCAACATTCAAGAAAAAGTTTTAGGTGTCATCGTAGACAGTACACTGAAATCTTATACCCAGTATGTAGCGGTGGCCAAAAAGGCAAACATGATTCTAGGAATTATTATGAAAATGATTCAAAATAAGATCAAGGATATTATAATGCCTCTGTAATGCTCCATGGTGTGACCTCACCTTAAGTATTGAGTTCAATTCCAGTCGCTGTATCGCAAAAAAGATATACCAGAATTAGAAAAGGTTCAAAGCAGAGTGATCAAAATGGTAAAGCGGATGAAACTCCTCTCATATGAGGAAAGGCTAAAGAAGTTAGGGCTCTTCATCTTGGAAAAGAGAAGGCTGAGGGGGGATATGATTGAGATCTACAAAATCCGGAGTGGTATAAAAAGGATAAAGATGTAAATGTTTCACTCTTTAAAAAGTACAAAGACCAGGGGGACTCAATAAAATTACATGGAAATAATTTTAAAACAAATAGGAGGAAATATTTTTTCACTGAAAGAATAGTTAAGCTCTGCAACTTGCTGCTGGAGGATGTGTTAACAGAGGTTAGCGTATCTGGTTTTTTAAAAAGTTTGGACAAGTTCCTGGAAGAAAAGTCCATAGTCTGTTATTGAGATGGACATGGGGGAAGACACTGCTTGCCCTGGGATTGGCAGTATGGAAAATTGCTACTAATTGGGTTTCTGCCAGGTACTTGTGACCTGGATTGGACATTGTTGAAAGCAGGATACTGGGTTAGATGGTCCATTGATCTGGCTCAGTGTGGCTATTCTTAAGCTTAAAAGTGGGAGTTATTTTGCTGTGCACCTGTTTTTTACATGCTTATGTCCCCCATAATAATATCCATTTTCTGCATATAGAACATGTGTTTCTTGTGGAAAATGCTTTATAAAATTAACTGCAGAATGAACAGAATTTATGAAAAGCTTTCATAAAGCTTGCCTCCAATACAGTACTCCCATTTCCACAATTAAACGTGACAGCATCCCCCTCTGAGCTAATAACCTATAGATTTCATAATACCAATAAAGGCTGTGGTACTGTAGCATGCAAAACACTTGACTGAGCTAGAATATTAGTGACGCTCTTTCTTTGCTACAGCTAATGCTGGACTGGGTGGGCCTATTGGTTCTTCTCTGCAATTATCTCCTCTGTCATGTATGTAAAAATTACTCTCATTTACTCTAATTTTATGAGGAGTGCCTAGTGTAACAATAGCATAGCCACTTGGGGGCCTGGGCCCCCAATTTGGATTTGGGGCCTGCCAAAATCAGCTGGTTTGGCTGGCGAGGGTCCCCAAGCTCCAGCAGCAGAAGCCTTCCTCCAGTGATGTTCACTGCCACGCTGCCTGCCCTGCTCGCCCCCCCCCCCCCCCATGTGCATGCTCGGTTTTAGTGAATTTGACCATGCATGGAGGGTTGAGGTGAGTGGGGCTAGTGAGCAGCGAGGAAGTGGGGCAAAATGCCCCCCCCCCAAAAAAAAAAAATTTGAGGTCTACTTACATGCATGTAGTGTAAGCCCATTTTTTGTGCCTATTTTATCTATATTTCAGGAAGACATGCTTAATGGTCTTTATAAAATACTAGCTTACGTGGCAGAACTCACAGCTACCTTGACAGGTGTGGATATTTGCACCTGTCCTGTGTAGCAAGTGGAAATGTTTGTGCTTATAATTAAGTGCAAATGTATATTAGCATGTTCAAAACTCTGCTGCCCGTCTCGTCTTCCGCCAGGGTCGCTTTACTCATACTACCCCTCTCCTCAAGACCCTTCAATGGCTCCCTATCCGTTTTCGCATCCTGTTCAAACTTCTTCTACTAACCTATAAATGTACTCACTCTGCTGCTCCCCAGTATCTCTCCACACTCGTCCTTCCCTACACCCCTTCCCGTGCACTCCGCTCCATGGATAAATCCTTCTTATCTGTTCCTTTCTCCACTACTGCCAACTCCAGACTTCGCGCCTTCTGTCTCGCTGCACCCTACGCCTGGAATAAACTTCCTGAGCCCCTACGTCTTGCCCCATCCTTGGCCACCTTTAAATCTAGACTGAAAGCCCACCTTTTTAACATTGCTTTTGACTCGTAACCACTCGCCTCCACCTACCCTCCTCTCTTCCTTCCCGTTCACATTAATTGATTTGATTTGCTTACTTTATTTTTTTTTTCTATTAGATTATAAGCTCTTTGAGCAGGGACTGTCTTTCTTCTATGTTTGTGCAGCGCTGCGTACGCCTTGTAGCGCTATAGAAATGCTAAATAGTAGTAGTAGTAGTAGTAATATTAGCATGTTTTATGATCTACAGGCCCAATAGAATGATTTAGACAACTAGGAGAGGCTCCTGGCTGTTTAAATTGTCTTCCAAGATTAACCAGACTTTTTTAGTGGGACATACCACTATACCATAGTGGATAGTACCACTGAAAATGTCCGGATATCACTCAAGCTGAAAACGTCTATTTTAGGTGTGTTCTAGGTACAGAGTTGGAACTTAGCTGGTTAAGTGCCAATTTCAGTACTTAGGGGTCCATTTACTAAGCTGCGGTAAAAAGGGCCCTGTGCTAGCTGCAGGGGCCATTTGTGCCGCGTACTGAGGCCCTTTTTACCCCAGCGAGTAAAAAGGCTGAAAAAAAACATGACCATGCAGTAAGATTTAACTTACAGTGTGGCTATGCAGGGGGAGGGGGGAAGAACTTACTGCCACCCATTGAAGTGGCGGTAAGGGATCCTGCGCTAATCCAGCGGTAATCGGGCAGAGCACGGCACTGCTGATTACTGCCAGGTAACCCCTTGCAGTAATATTTCACAAATATTTCTGTAGCGCCGGAAATGCCGTGCACTCAAGAAGGAAATATCGCTGGCGCCCGCATTGGTCCGGCAGTAGTTCCGGAGTGCCACGTGGTAAGCCTGCATTGGGCTTTCCGCTGCTTAGTAAAAGGGCTCCTTAACCAGCTAACATACCACAGAAATAGGACTGCATGAAACGCAGAAATGCAGTTCTTCATAGCTGGTGTCAAATATTGCACTTCTTAGGCTTCCTATACCTGAAAATTCAATGTTGGAGCCTGTACACGGTCAGCAAAACACTGATCGCCACCAGCTGCATATCAGGCCCTACATGGTACTTGAGAACTCCATCCTTGCTCTGCCTCTGTACACACTGCCCAGTAAAACACATGCCATCTTTTCATTATGTGTTCTTTTACATTAGTCGCAGTTTTACAGCCAACTATTTATCCTGGTGTAACTCACTGCATGGTGTTGATTACAGCTAAAATGAATGACCACTACAATTAACCCAGCCTTTACTGACATCTTTATCCTTTGCACGTTAGCATTCCGTATTTTGAAACAAGTGCAGCTACCGGACAAAATGTGGAAAAGACTGTGGATGTACTGCTGGACTTAATCATGAAGCGCATGGAACAGTGTGTAGACAAGACGCAAGTGTCCGAGACAGTTAACGGAGCGGCCTCTGGGAAACTAGATCCAGTGAAACCAGAAGAGAAGAAGTGTGCCTGTTAGATATCACCTGAAACTGTGAGAACCTGATTTAAAAAGAAAAAACTGAACAGAAAATGGTTGACCAGTGACTAAACTCAAACATATCAGCCATGTTGGGTCACATGTACTGCCCTAAGATTCAGGTCTCTATAGGGTTGACTATGAATGAAAGGATAAATTTCACCGCCCTAGGGAACCTTTTCCCTCTGCTGTAGCAGATTGTTCTCATTATCAGTGAAAAAAAATTCCACTGTATCAGTAAATAATACCACTTGTCTTAGGTTCTGTCCAGCTAATGCAGCACAGTGAAAACATATATTTAAATAATTGATCAAAAGAAAGAGTAAAGTATTTTGTAGCTGTTGGTCCTTTAGTTTTGTGTAATTTCTCAACTTTATATCTTTATTTGTTCTACATCAGGAGATACAGTACCAATTAGCATGGTTATACAAGGGGAAAAAAAACCTCTGTGCTGCTAATTTTCTTCTCTTTTTAAAGAAAATTGTCTGAATTCATGTACATAGAAAACAATGCTGTGATGACATTCTGAAGGAATGACTGAAATACTGTGTAGGTTTAGTAGGAGATTAAGTCTTTCTTTTGGTGAAAATCAGGGAACTGTTCTCATAGCCTTGTGTCTGAAATCGTATTAAAAAAAAACAGTGGATTGCAGGTGCCAAAATTTCTGTGACCTCTTTAGGAATGTATTATATATTTATGTATAGAGCTCAGAAGACACTCAAAATCTCGAGCACGCCAGTGTGAATGAGCTACTTTTAAATTTACTATTACTATTAACTAAAAATGGCGGAGTTAGGAGATACATTAGACTAACCAATTTATTGAAACAGGAGCTTTTGAGGACCAGAGTCTACTTCAGTTGCGTAGCTACGGGTGGACCTGGGTGGGCACAAGCCCATCCACTCTTGCCTCAGGCCCACCCAGTCTAGTGGCCCACGAGGACCCCAAAACACCTCAGTGGCGGTGCTTCACGCCCCTCTCTCCCTGTTCTCCACTTACAGCCTGTCATCTGTCTCTTTCTCTGTGAGAAAGGGACAGCAAGAGAGAGATGGATGCAGGGGCAGAGGGTAAGATTTTAAAAATGGTTTTGTATATATGTACGACAACTGGATTGTATACAATGTACGTGGGTGGGAGTGAGAAGGGACCACCCTGGTTAACTCTGGACCAACCCAAAATAGCAGGTCTGGCTACGCTCCACTTTGACAGATACACAAAGTGAATATGTTCTCTTAGGCTTCCACAGCTGGCAACATGATCATTGTGGCAGATCGTGCACCCAAATAATTAGAACTGACTTTTCAGCCACCCCGCTGTGGACTTTCTTCATGGTGTCCTTTGAGGTCTCCGGTTTGGCTTTATATAGTGAATTCTCAAATCTGATTGGTTGACATTTGAGGTGGGCGGTTTTGTCGAAGCAGTTTTTTTTCCCCCATAAGGCAGGAAAATTCATTGGTATAATTTTAAACTCAGGAACTGCTCCAATGAAACCACCTACCTGAAACCCTAACTAATCAGGTTTGAGAACCCACTATATAAAACAAACTGCAGAACTCACAGCACAGCCTGAAGAAAGCCACAGCACAATGGCTGAAATGTTGGTTCCATATAATTGGACATGGTGAGACCTAGACAGCTGCAACAAGCATGAAATAAAGTTAAGGGCCTTGCACTTTTTTACTCAGTATCCCACCCCTCCCTCCCTTGTTTCTTCATTTATCTGACAAAGTATACTCTAGTCTTCAAAACTTATAGTTCAGATTGGTTACTCTATACGGTGCCACCTGCCTTTTATCATTTTTAAAATTTATGATTCAGTCCTGTTTATCAAAGGTGACTTTTTATGGACACTACACAGATTTATGGGCCTATGCACTAAAGCTTGACATGCAGGCTAAGACTATTCAGTGCATGCTGGAATTTATTTATTTATTTATTCATTCATTCATTCATTCATGACAGTAATGTGTTATGTGGTAAGAGTTTGGTGAGAGCACTAAGTCTGAGAAGACCTTGATGTATTTGCTCTGCACATGAATGAAGACACATCATATGCAAATGAGGGTATTGGAAGTGCATGCTAATTTGCATGAGATGCTCTGCTCCATGTGCTACTTAGCATGAGTTCGCTGTCTAAGTTTTAACACCCGCCTTGGACCCAGTGTTAACGTGGATACTGAAAAGGCTGGTCTATCAGGATGCATTGTGGGTTACAGATAGAGGAAATGGTGCTGCTGCAACAGTAGATTTGGAGTACAGAGCAATGGAGACCATGAAGAGGGGGAAAGAGCAGTGAAAGAAGAGATACTGGTTTATGTCTGGAACTTCCAAAAAATAATTCTGTACTTATTTGTAGAAAATCAACAATTTTCCAAACAAAAGGTTCACAGAGGACATTTTTTTTCTAATATTGTTCATTTCTGAGGGGGCAGTTCTCATGCTTTTGTGCTTTGGAGCAAAAGACTGAGGAGGGAATTCCTATAAACAGTGCCAAAACCTGGGCACCAAAAAAATTCAATGTTAAGTGCTATTCTGTAAAGGACGCGCGCCTTATATAGCATAGTGTTTAGCGCGGATTCTGCATCTAACTTGTGCCTGCTGGACTTACACTGCTAAAACCTGGTGTAAATGCTGGCAATCAAGTTAGGCACGGTAAGGCAGTATTCTGTAATTCTGCGTGCAACCTTTTGGAATGCCTCAACATGTCCTGGCCACTCTCCCTTTTCAGATTCACGCTATAATAGCCACCAAGACTTGTAGAATAGTGTGCAGCCAGTTTTGTGCAAAAATCCTAATTGATGCAAATTAACTGTAATAATTGGCTGTTAACACCCAATTGTTGCCTAGTTAAGGACTCGTTAATTAAGCTTTGCACACCACTTTGGGCACCATGTAGAGAATCCCGGGGTGAACATATATTTTGCTAAGAGGCTTTTTTCCTTGAAACTTACTTCAGGTACAGACCGCCTCTTTTGCCACATTAAGGAAGGGCAATTTTCAGTCAATTAATGCGAGTAAAATAGTTTTGAAAATTGTCCTTTCAAAGGGGAATTTTTTGTTTTCAAAGAAATGCTTTACTTGTGGAAAAGGTCTTTTCTAAAATTGCCTCACCAGGTAAACTAATGTACATATCTAAATGGCATGAGCAGAGAGATTTCTAGGGATTGGGTTCTCACTAATACGCAGAGTTTTGCAATTCAAGCATATGCATGTAAAGTAACCTTGTAAGTCTGTGCATTCTAGGTGACTGTGTGCAATTTTCAAAGCAGAGGTTCATGTGCAGTTTTGTTTTGAGAACCCAAGAATCCAGTGATGTACACGCAGTGAAAATATGCAGATATATATATATTTTTATACATATACACCATTATATTCCCTCAGGAGGTAATTTAAAAGGCATTTCCAAGGTGTGAAACTGTTTTTTGAGGATTATTTGAGTAAGTCGAGCAGGTGTAACTGTCTACGGCTGCAATGAAGGCATGTTTTCTGCTGCTTGTGCTAGTTTTTATAAAGACACATGGAGGGGCATTTTTGATATGATGTCTAAGTCCGACTTCGGACATTTTGCTCAAAACGTTCGGAATCCAAATAGCAAATATAGCCATTTTCAAAACAGCAGTGTCTCTTTTTTTTTTTTTTTTTTTTTTCAAAAATGGCCACTTGATAAACATTTTTGTGCTCTGTGCGTTTATCATTTTGGTCCATTTTCTAAAAAAAACAAAACAAACCACCCAAGTGAAAATGCACAAAATGAAGCCATTGGGATGTAGGAAGAGCCAGCATTCTTAGTAGACTGGCCACACAGACATCCCAGCAGAGCAGTGGGGCACCCTAAAAGCTCCCAGGTACACATCTCACCATTGCTCCCTTATATTGTATAGTGTGCCCTCCAAAAAACACCAAAAACCTACTGTACCCAACTGTACACTTCTTCAATAACCCTTTTGGCTGCAGGTGTGAGTGGAGGAGTAGCCTAGTGGTTAGTGCAGCAGACTCTGATCCTGGGGAACTGGGTTCAATTCCCACTGCAGCTCCGTGTAAGTCTTGGCAAGTCACTTAACCCTCCATTGTCCCAGGTACAAATAAGTACCTGTATATAATATGTAAACTGCTTTGAATGTAGTTGGAAAAACCACAGATAGGCAGTATATAAGTTCCATTTCCTTTCCCTTTTTGGTGGATTTTGGAGGGCTCACACTTTCCACCACAATTGTAACAGAGTGGGATATGGGCCTGGGTCTCCTTCTCCATAGTGCACTGCACCAACTACTAGGCTACTCCAGGGACCTGCTTCCTGCTGTAATAGCCTCAGTTGTTATAGTCAGTCCTGTCATAGAGGCTGGTATGTACAGTTTCTTTCACATCTTTGGGGTGGGTGGGAGGGGGTCATTTCTTTATTCCTCCAATGATCATCTGGACATTTAGGGCACTTTTTTGTGACTTGGTCATTATTAAAACAATTTTAGCTCAAAATGTCTTAGGTTTTAGTCCTGGACATTTTTGTTTTGTTCCATTATGGCTGACAAACATCCAGGTCTTAGGAACACCCAAATCCCGCCTTTAACACGCCCCTAAATGGGTTTAGAAAATATCAATGTGGATGTTTTGGTGAGAAAAACATCCAAATTCTGCTATATGGCACTTTTTAGACATTTTCCTCTTTTGAAAATGAGCCCCATGGGCGCCGAAATAGTCACTTGCCCTCTTAAATTAGACACCCTTTTATAAATTTGCCCTCCAAGGAGGTGATTCGATAAGGGAGTGCATAGTTTTAAGCAGTGAAGTGCATGTCCACTTTGGAGAATTTTAGTCATGTATGTCCAGATGTAGTCACGTACTTGCATAAATGACCCCTTTACAGAATACTGACTAGTTGAAAAGTGTGAGGCCTGATGTGTACTTTGCTAGTAGTCATGGACAAGATGAAAGTTGGGCAAAGTGCACAAGTAAATACTTGGATTATAAAACACTATAATTTACACACATACATAATGAACAGAGGCATGGATATTTACACCTGCCCTATGGCTAGTGTAAATGTGTCTTCTACTTGTACGATTATTTTATCAAGAAAAGGTGGTGTCTACTTTTTTTTTTTAAATAAAATAGCACTCAAGAAGACACCTTCTAATCTTCCTGTCCTGTGTTCTAAGGTATCCTTCAAATATGCAGAAATTGCCTTTTCTAAAACTGGTGGAGTATATGTACCTAAATTTATGTGCATACACATACATGTATCCAACCTGAATTGAAACATTCCCAGGATGAGGTTGGGACAAGGTTTGGGCTTATGCACATAAATGTGAATGTATTGCACAAAACATAATGAGATATTTTGCATGCCAAAGAGCAGATGTAAATCTGTGCATATAGGACCTGATATTCAGCTGGTGCCCATAAGCGTTTTGCTTATCACTGCTGGCATTAAATCTGGAAATTCAGTGCTGGGCCTTGTCCAGGCACTGGCATTGAATTTCTGGGTTTCTGGAGCCAGCTAATTCATAGCTGGTTTAAGTGTGATATTCAGCACTTAACCGCTTATGGGTTATTGCATAAAGATAGGACTGCCTTTTGTGCAGTCCTGTTTATGTGGTTAACCTGGCCAGTTAAGTGCTGAATATTGGCCTGTAACTGGACAAGTGCCGACTGCACCCCTGGAATGCCCGCAAAATAGCCAGTTTTCAGTTCAGTGCTAACCAATTACTTTCAGCAGCACTAACCGGTTAAATGCCACTGAAAATTAGTGGTTAGCCTGAACAGGCGATTTAACCGGCCAGGAAATGGCTAGTTAAAATCGCTTTGGATATTGACCCCATAGTTTTCATGGGATTATTTTCAAAGGGAGAGTGTGCACATACTTTCCATTTAAAAACTGCTATAACTTGTTTATATACTAGCCACAAAATATAGGCAGCCTCTAAGGCAGGGCCTCTGAAGGGGGGGGGGGAAGGAGCAAGATTCTTAAGGCCCATCTTCCAAAGTGGGCCCAGTACTGGTAAGGCTCCGGGAGGCAGGCAGAAGGTTCTGCTCCCTTGGTTTGTCTCTCTCCTACTCCTGTGTGTCAGGACCCAGGCCGGATGATAGCGTTAATGTGATAACCCAGGTCCCGACACACAGGAACAGGAGAGTGACAGACTGAGGGAGGAGCAGACACAGAAAGGTAAGGGGGTGGGGGGGCAGCCTTGCCCCAGGCCCGGCTCTGTCTCTCAGCAACCCTGCTCTGAGGGGGAAAGTTACCAATTTGGGTTACCATTTAGATGTGTTATTTTGCTATTAACCTGGTTATTAGTAATTAGGTCTGTGCAAAATAACCCGTGTTGATAACTACAGCCCTAAGTGAGTTATCTTTAGATCATTTTTACACATGTAAAGCCTGGCTTTTTTTTACATGCAGAAAGGGCTTTTTTTTAATTATGTGGTCATATATGCATATTAAAGTACATGAGTAGGGGCAATTGAGATGCATGAACATATGTCTGCTACATACATATGTAGATCTCACATATCCATTTATACCTTCTTCAGAGTAGATGTAAACTTGAGCATGAGACATTGCATGCACTTGGGATTGGTTCAAGGTGCTTATTTTGTAAACGTGCACAACTGCCTGTTGTGTGTAAAATAGAAAATAGATGCCTCTTATATATTTAGAACTATTGGAGCAAAACAGAAACCTTCAAAAACAACTAACAAACTAGAGGGCCAAATCCCATGAAGTTCAACACACAATCTGATCCCCTTATCAAATCTAGTATCTGTTTGCTGGACCGTCAGGAACACGGCTCCAACGTATAATTATGTCGAAGGCTTAAGTGTTAAAGTCATCATAGGTCCAATTTTTAAAGTTTTTCTTCTTTATAGTAAACCTTTCCCCATCTTTCAAAAACCAATTTAATCAGTAACCCATTAATGTCCAATGTGGGGAACATTGAGCACTAATGGGTTAAATGTAATGTAAATTACTCATCTCAATAAAACAAGCCGCAGCATGAAGACATCCATCCGACATAATTCACATTTCGCATTTTCACGCTGGTGCTTATTATATTTAAGCTAGGCTAGAGTATGGCACTATTAATATCACCCACTATTCTGATAGCTTTTCTTTCTCTCATTGTTCAGGTTCATTTCATTTTCTCCTTTCTCTTGTTTCTGGGGGAAACAGCTGTTCGGAAGAGAAGGACTTTAGCTTTGAATATTGAGAGCTGGAAATTAGCTGATCACTGAGCATAGTGCCATATGTGACCCAGACTGAGTCCAGGGAATAGAGAGGCACAACTTAAATCTGCATTGTCCATTCAGCTTTACTCTTTCATTACTCAAATGCATTTTCAAATGAAATCTAGTTGTCATGTTTGCAGTTTGTCTTCTAAATCCATCAATGTGTGTACTGCTCCTGACTCAACATTTTTTTTTTACCTCTTCCAAGTTTAGGAGGAAATTGTAGAAATCTTAGGGGTCATTTCTACATGCAAATGAAAAACGTATATGTGCAAAGCAGCATCAGTGTATAAGATGCAATTTTAGAACAGATACTACTTATACATATATACACTGGAATACAAAATTTTTCTGGATGGTCCTTCGCCATCTGCATGTATTTTGTATATGAGAATGGCATTACTGGAGTTCAGTTGTCAAAAGATTTAACAAAAGATATATTAGCCAAAACATGGCCTTTAGGGGTATTTCCCCACTTCAAGGTTGTGAACTTTGATACTGTTTTGTTTAGGTTTCAGTTGAGTAAAAACTAGAGAATTCCCAACAGCAGAAGTGTCCGCGCCAGAAGCACGCCCTGTGCGACACACTGCCTGGTGCCCCGCCCACTGCACTGTGCCCACCACAAGGGTGAATTTTGTGCCTCATTTCCCTTGTGCCCTGTGTGACTTCACCACTTGCCCAGGCCTTGGAACGGCTCCTGCCCAACAGAAAAAGAGTTCTTAGCTCATGTAATATTTAAACAAATACATTTCCTTAACTGGTTTACAATGGGTAATTTTTACCATTCTTTAACCCTTTTGTGCCTATAATATTACCTTGCCCGTAAATGCTTAACTTATTTCAGTTGCCAATTAACTTACACACACATTGTTCTAGAATACGCTTGGATTTTGGTGTGTAACACTAGGCACGGTATCTAGAATCCAGGGGTAAATGCCTACTAGCTTTTTATGTAATGGGATAAATATTAATATGAAGCTTTACAGTTGGCTAGAGAGAGTTTTGCTGTTCATGGGATATAGTCCATGTTACTAGAACACAATTTATAACATTTAAATCCATAAAGTAATATATTTTAAGAATCAAAGGCACCAACTACTATATCTGTTTCAGCTGGTGAAAACCTACTGTAAAGCATATATATGTCCTCTGATTTGTTTCCAAAGTATAAGGGGGAAAGTTATTAATGTGGGTTGCCGTTAAAATGTCTCATTTTACTGCTAACCCCAGTTATTAGTAACTAGGTCTCATTGCATACAATGGGATCTGTGCAAAAATAGCATGTTAGTGGTAAACTAACACTTCTTAACTGTAGCCCATGTTGATAACTACACCTAATCATATGCAGAGACCTACTGACAAATGAGACAAAGGGGATTAATAATAAAAAGATTTTTCTAACATATTCATATTTTCTAGCAAACATGCAGGCAGGCACAAAGTTGCTTTGGGTTATTTTATTTTATTGCTAATACCATGCTATAGCATTAGTGAATTGATGTCATTCTTGGCAAGCGTTCAAACAGGCACTTTTTTTAAAGCTAACAAACTCAACATTGTGCAGTTGGGCTTTCTAGTTTGCAAAGATGCCTAATCTGACTTACTGAACTTATTTATAGATCTTCAATAGTTATACTATCGGTTTCATTTGAAAAGATACAACCTCTTCTCTTTCAGACTATCACACTACAAAGCATTATGTTGATGTATCACTTAATGTACCTGAAGTAACGTTTTCTGCGCCTCTGTCATGTTCTCTTGTGCGTGGTTTCACTGTCTTTTGTTTGTCTTTGCAACAGATCCGTAAGCATTATGCCTAGTGATATGAATGTGATTTCAAATTCCTAAGATCCTTCTTGTAGCATTTTCTTATATATTCCCTCCCTTGATAGACTGTGGTGCCTGCATAACAATGCTATGCTGTTATTTTCTTGTAGCAAAGACATATTTGTGGCTTCAAAAGAAAGAATACTTGTCAAATGATTTGCTGGTGTCTGGGTTTGTATAATATGGTCAAGGAATGTAATCCTGTGTGATTCAAGGTCTGCTCTGTTCCTTTTTCAAATAAAATTAATGTATTTTGATCAGGTGTATTGTCTGCGTTGTAAATCAACCCACACATCAGGAGTTGTCAGTAGATTAGTGTTCAAAGTGTACGTCAGCCTAAATTGCAATGAGAACTGACTAACATATAGACCAAGGGTGGGCAACCTCGGTCCTTGAGGGCTGCAACCTAATCCAGTGGCTTACCAAGGGGGGGGACAGTCCGCCCCGGGTGTGCGCCACTGGGGGGGTGCCGCGCGCCTGTTGGCCGAGTCCGCTCGTTCCCTCCCTGCTGCTCCCTCTGTGCGGAACAGGTTACTTCCTGTTCCGGGGCAGAGGGAGCAGCAGGGAACGAGCGGACTCGGAGCCGACAGGCGCGCAGCACCCCCCCCCCCCCCAGCAGGTAAAAATGCACCCGGGAGGGTGTAATTTTGCCGGGGGGGGGGGGGGAGGCGCATCCGCAATCTGCCCTGGGTGTCAGCCAGCCTAGGAACGCCACTGACCTAATCAAATTTTCAGGATTTCCCTAATGAATATGCATGATATCTGGGGTTGTTCTAGGGGTGGAGTCAGCACTTTGCTGCTTAAGTGCTGATATTCCGCTCCTAAGTGGGCAGATTTAGCACATAAATAGGACCACAATAAAGTCTGTCCGATCTTTATGTGCTAAATCATGGTCATTTAAGTGTTGAATATCAGCTTAAGTGGCTGTGTTTGCTGGCTCAAAAATTACTGGATATTCAGAGCAGAAGTCTGGTCACAGCCCAGCTTTGAATATCTGGTAAGAACTTCATAGCAAGTAAGCAAAATGCTCACCACTGCCAGCTGAATATTGACACCAACATTTTTAGCTTGTTATATTTTTCAGATTTTTCCATGATTTTCTGATTTGTTTTCAGTTTGTTTTATATATGATTTAACTCTACTTCAGGAAGCAGGTGAAAGCCTGGCTCTTCTCTCTTGCCTTTAATACATAGGGTGACTGACTATACACTCATTCTGCACCCCGGAGTAGCTTGCTACACACACTGTAACTTAGATCAGTTCCTTATCTCTTGATTAACTATAGAAAGAACTTGCCTTGAATTTAGTCACCCACCTATTTATCCCAACTGACTCTGTACCACCCATCTTGTCCCCATCTATATATCTGCATTTGGCCCCTCAGCTATATGGTAAGCTGTATTGTAGAAAAGCATTACTATCATAATGTTATTTGAATGTTCTAATTGTGTGCTTATTAGATATTCCATCACTGTTATGCTTACATCTTCTCTCTGTTATTTGAATTTCAGTGCTGTTAAATGTGTATATTTTTGATCCAGTTTCATGGTAGTCCTATTATTAACACGATCTTATCTAAATCTGCACTACCCAAGCTGCAAAGGACTTAAATACAGAACAACTTACGCATCTAGTTTTTCCTACATAAGCACACAACTGTGGAACGCATTACCAAAAGCCTTGAAAACGACGTACGACCACCTAAATTTCCGGAAATCACTAAAAACCAACCTGTTTAAAAAGGCATACCCTACCGATCCAACTTAAATGCCTAATCTCTGTAACACAACCAAACTAAAGCACATAATGGATATAACACAACTCTTCCATTCTCCGATTCCCTAATGTGGCTGTGCCACATGAACTTGATCTGACCACAACATCACCCTGTATTTGTTCACACCGGAGCCTGAAAAGGCCTCTCTGGTGCTATGTAAGCCACATTGAGCCTACAAATAGGTGGGAAAATGTGGGATACAAATGTAATAAATAAATTAGGCATCAATTTGCTGCTTTCAAGTTTTCCTCTTTCATTCTGTCTGTCTCTACTTGTTCATTTTACTATTATTATGCTGTTAAACTGTACCTACTGTACACCACCTTGGGTGAATCTTTTTATAAAGGTGGTTAATAAATTCCAATAAGTATTTTAATCAATATGTTAACTCAGAGAGCCAGGCAGACTTTTATGGCCTGTACCCTGAAAATGGCAAGGACTAATCAAGTATGCATATGTAGTATCACATCATACCTTATGCTATGAGTTTATCTTATTGGACAGATTGGATGGACCATATGAGTCTTTATCTGCCATCATCTACTATGTTATTCATGTAACTTCTCAACAAATGCAAATCAATTATATATGTATTAATATATAGGTTAATATGCATTAATTTTTGCATGCATTAAATTTTTAAGGCACACCATTGAAACGAATATGCACTAACAAAGGCATATCCCTAATTGTATTTGGCTGGTGATTTGTATTGGAAATATTCTAGTTCTAGTGTTGGGGATTGTGGAGTGTGTCTTGCTGAATTAATTAGGGGTTAATTCTATGTGTTCCTATATATATAGGTGCCTAGCGGGGGGCCTGAGAGGAACATAGTGTGTAAAGGAAAGGAACTGCCTCCTTTTCCTTATACCCAGTTATATACTATTCTGTATGCAGTTAGGTGCAAGCACTAAAGCCAGCTATAGAACTCAAACAATTCAATACAGACCTCATGAACCACATAAATTACAGGCTTCAAAATGGACTCTTTCCCACGGATAAAGGAAACATCCTACTCACTCCGTTACCGAAAGACGCTAAAAAAAGCTCAATGGACCTAACCAACTATTGACCAGTAGCATCTATCCCACTCATGACCAAACTCATGGAAGGCATAGTGACGAAACAACTCACTGAGTACCTAAATAAACACTCAATTCTACACGAGTCCCAATCAGGATTTTGGACGAATCACAGCACCGAAACTGTACTAGTGACCGCAATGAACTTATTCAAACAGGCAATTACGACTGGTAACAACATCCTCCTCCTGCAATTCGACATGTCCAACGCCTTTGACATGGTTAACCATGATATACTAATACACATACTAGAATACTTAGGAGTAGGAGGCACAGTTCTCAAATGGTTCAAAGGATTCCTAACCACAAGATCATACCAAGTAACAATGAACGCGGACAGATCACCCCCATGGATACCTGAGTACTGAGTCCCCCAGGGATCCCCTCTCTCACCAACCAAAGCCTCCAAATAATGCACACTTGGGCAGATGCATTCCAACTAAACCTTCACGCAGAAAAAACACAATGTCTTGTACTCACCTCACAACATAACACAAAGAACTTCACCACCATAATCACACCATACTGTTCCCTTCTGGTCTCACAAAACTTGAAAATTCTTGGAGTCACCATTGATTGAAACCTCACTCTTGATACCCACGTGAAAAACACGACGAAAAAGATGTTCTACACCATGTGGAAACTTAAAAGAGTAAAACCTTTCTTCCCGAGATACATCTTCCGTACCCTGGTACAGTCAATGGTAATAAGCCATCTGGACTACTGCAATGCACTGTACGCCGGGTGCAAAGAACAGACAATCAAAAAACTCCAAACTGCCCAGAATACGGCTGCCAGACTCATATTTGGAAAAACTAAATATGAAAATGCAAAACCCCTAAACTTCACTGGCTCCCACTTAAGGAACGCATTGCATTCAAGATCTGCACGATTGTACACAAAATCATTCATGCAGATGCCCCACTCTACATGCTAAACCTCGTGGACCTACCTCCCAGAAACGCCACAAGATCATCCCGCAAATTTCTCAACCTGCACTACCCCAGCTGCAAAGGACTCAAATACAAGCTGATGCATGCCACTACCTTCTCCTACATGAGCACGCAGTTATGGAATGCATTACCTACAGACTTGAAAGCAATCAATGAAACAATTATTTTTCGAAAATCCCTGAAAACATTCTTCTTCAACAAGGCCTACAATTGAGAACCTATCGCCTCACTAAGTCACCTCACCAACCCACTCAATTATGAACGCCCACCTTCTATAACCACCCTAATCACTCTCTTCCTTCTTCTCTCTTCCCTTCCTTGATTGTTACACATTACTAACTGTATCTGATATCCTGAAATGACAATGTTTACAAATCTATGTAAGCCACATTGAGCCTGAAAATAGGTGGGGGAATGTGGGATACAAATGCAATAAATAAATAAATAAATAAAATAAAAGTATAAGAGCTTATGCCTAACTGCTATAGATATGTGCATTACTTATACTTATTATTATTATTATTACTATTATTA
Source organism: Microcaecilia unicolor (assembly GCF_901765095.1). Lineage (NCBI taxonomy): Eukaryota > Metazoa > Chordata > Amphibia > Gymnophiona > Siphonopidae > Microcaecilia > Microcaecilia unicolor. The sequence continues at coordinate 57,962,155 of NC_044032.1, forward strand.
TTTGCATTTAAGATTTACAATTCAAATATAATCTCACATTATAATGGGGATTACTAAGTGTCATCATTAGAGAGTTCTCCAGAGTCTCTGAGGGGAGGTTTCTGGAGTTGTGGGTGGTAAAGGATCCAGCCCAAAAGGGTGGGTTCCTGGGTAAATTGCAGAGAGAAATGTTTCTAGTTGTTGATTGACAGTGTGGGAGAAGTTAGGAAGTAATGAATGTTATTGATGGGGAGTGTATAAGGTTTTTTGGTTGCCTGTACCCCCGCCAGGACCCTTGGAGGAGAGGGTGAAGTCCTGGATGGGTTCAAGAAATTAAGGCTGACCAAAGAGGTGGTTTCTGCTAATTCCAGCCATAACTGTGAGAAGGATGAGTACTCCAGGTGGGAAATAGAGGATCCCAGCCTGGAGAAGGAACAGTGAAGAGCTGTTTGGAGCCAAAGGTGGTAGCCTGGAGAGGTACTTCCTTTGTGGACAGGAGGTGGGCAGACAGGGAGGTCTGATCCACAGGAAGATCTACTTGCTGCACAAGTGCTACAGGCACAGCCTTAGATTATTTCACCAAGAAGGAGCTGTAAATATATATATATCTATATATATATCAAACATATAAACGGCAAGTGACCGACTCACCTGCAAATGCACAGTAGAGTCGGAACGCTGAGAGTGTAGAAGTCTAAGCCCCACCTCCACCAGCAGTACATCCCAATAGGGAGGAGGGCTTGGACATGGGCGTGGAAATCAGAGGAGGAAGGAGCAGGGAGGGAAGGAGGGGGCGGAACTGAGGGAAACAGACGTTGGGGGAAGGGCAGGGGAGAGAGCAGGGTTGGTGGACTGGGGGAGGCCATAGGAAAACAAAAAAACTAGCCCGTTTTTACGGGCTTAACGGCTAGTATATTTATAATATATACTGTAGGATTATAAATTGCTTTTAAGAAGATACACCACATTCCTAAATTGCTCTGGATTATAGTTTGGAGTTTGATATTGAATTGGATTGTAAATTGATTGTTTACAGAATTTTCAGTATAGTTTAGTTACTTTTACATAACTCTCTAGAATGAAGTCTTTTCTTTGAGTATTACTCCCAGACTGGTAAAGGGAAGAGATCAGAGATTAATAGCAATAAAGCCCTGCTCAAAATTCTATGGCCTTCTGGATTTTAATCCAGCCCTTGCCTGTGTCCAGCTCAGAAAGTCAGAAGGACTAAGACCTTGATAAAGTGTAGAAAAAGAAGAGTTATCTGATGGATTTCTTTGTGGCCCTGGGCTTGGGGTGCCGCCAACTGGTGCCCAGAACTATGTGAGTAGCGAGACCGGGGTTACACCAAGAATGATCAAGAAATTCAGAAGTTTAAACAAAAGGAAAAAAAAAAAACATAGTTATCCCATGGTAACATTAATAATCCACATGGTGGTGGTGGTGGGGGGGTGGGGAGACCTAATAGAAAAATTCCAAAGGAAGCTGGAAATACAATAAGACATAAAATTGAAAAGAAAAAATAACTTTCTTCAATTCTATATAGGATCTAAGGAGCCCTTTTACTAAAGGGCGGTAGGGCTACCGCAACCTTGGCATGCTGCAAATTGGGCCTACTGCAGGAGCCTGGCGGCAGTCCTAGTCTCTGCCAAAAGTCAGATCTGGTGCTAGAAAATGAGTTTTTATTTTCTAGTGCCAGGGGCTTACCTGCCGGGGTTGCGCAGGAGCCCTTACTGTTTCCTAAATGGGTAGCGGTAAGGGCTCTCCCGGGAAAAGGCCACATGGCAAGTGGCATTTCCTTTTTTTTTTTTTAAGCCTTTTACCCACTGCAGTAAAAGGAGGCGTAGGTGTATGGCGAATCCACAAACCAATGCTACCGCAAGGACTCTTTTACCGCAGCTTCTAAGTTACTGTGGCAATGCTTTACCTAGATACCCCTTTCCCTCAAGAAACAATTGCAATTGCAATGGTTCAAAAAAAAAATATGTATTGATTATTTTGAAAGTAAATATAACACTTAAATGGAAATTGCAATTGAAAGGAAGCCCAAAGGAGTAATAGCTTATCTCATTGACAGAAATGTCTTCCTTCTGAGTTGCCTAGAAGCATCACTTTCCCTCCTAGGAAAGTAGTATTTAAAGATTTATAATACAATCTCAAAACTGCTTCTTTGTCTTGCAAAAAGACAAAGTACATTAATAATGTACTACCCAAGATTTCAATATCAAATGTCTCTAAAATAGCTGAAATATCCAGTCCTGATTGAGCTTCAACCTACACATTTTTTTTTGTTACATTTGTACCCTGTGCTTTCCCACTCATGGCAGGCTCAATGCGGCTTACATGGGGCAATGGAGGGTTAAGTGACTTGCCCAGGGTCACAAGTTTTTAGCCTCCAAAGTCTTTATTGGAATATAGTAGATTGTTTGAGTAGGAAATTTCAAAACTGGAGACCAAAAAATGATGAAATAAGTCTCTAGGAGTGGCTAGTCTGTACATAGGGAAATTCAGCAATTTCAAATTTAGATTTCAGTTGTACTTCTCCAAGTTTTCAGTTTTTCTCATGAATATATTTTTATCCTGTGTATGTTGTTTGGATACAGTTTTTAAATCATCCAGTTTTCTTGATACCATCCACCCTGAAGTTGTTTGTCTTAAACTAGAATATAGTTTATAGTTTACCACGCCACCTAGGCTAACTGGCAGGTTTCAGCAGAAGAGGAAAGGAACTACAGCAAATTGACAGGAAAGATACACAGACAGCAAGAAACAAGGACACTTAAAACTATGCTACAGCTAGTGGGCCAAAGGGTGGACAAAGAGGAAGCAAGGAGAAGAGAAGGAAAGGAAGGGTGGTAGGGAGGAGAGAGAATCAGCAGGGCAACAGTGGTCAGTCCCACAAGGAGTAACCTAAGATGGGACGAAAGGCTTGAGTAAAAGCCGAGCCTTCAACACAGATTTGAAAACCTTGAAAGAAAGTTCTGCACCAATATGTAAGGAAAACAAATTCCAGGAAGAAGGTTCAGTGAAAAGGAAGGCATAATGCCTACTTGATTCTAGTTCGGCAAGTTTTGGGCTGGGCAAAACCAGGTCTTGATCATGGAGGAGATGAGCTGGCAAGAGCTGGTAAGAGTGGATAAGTATTGAGGGTGGCCAGTCCTGTGGGCTTTCAATGTAAGTGTCAGTAATTAGAAGATTAGATGTTGTTGAATTGGAAGCCAATGGTATTTTCGTTGTAATGGGGAGACGTGGTCATGTCCTTGGGCATGACTCAGCAGTCGAATGGCCATGTTTTGCAAAGAAGTCTCTTAATATTTGATTGAGTACAGTCCAAACAATGTTACAATTGTCTAATCTAGTTGTTAGTAGTGACAGAATCAAAGAATGAAAAATGTCAGGGTTGAAATAACGTCAAATTGAATGGATCTGGCAAAGAATGAAGAAACCAGTTTTATACACATTTGAAATTTGGGGATTGAATGTGAGGTGTGAGTCAAGGATAACAGCCAAGTATTGGAATGAGTCTGAAGGTTGGATAGAGTAACCGAAGAAGTGCAGGGGGATGGATGGTGGAGAAAGACCCCCTGTAAACCAGCATTCAATGGTTCTGCAGCTTAGTGGAGGAATTAGAAGTAGCCACCATAAAAGAGGAGCAGAGCTGATGGAGGCACTGAACCCAGATTTTATCCCATTTTAGTACAAGGGACTCTTAAATTCTATACTTGCTGACTTTGAGAAGTGTCTTGGAACTCTGGAGCTAAGGGTAGATACCTTGCAGGCTACCAGGGTTTCACATATCAAGGATAGTTTATTTTTGCCTGTTACTAAGATTAAAAAGCAGCAGTGGGTGTGGAATGTGATGAATTAGAACCTGAACCAGATTTTGATTTGTCTACATTTTTTAGAAACCTCATAAAGATGAGGCTACTCATCATAACACACTCCTTGGTTTGGGCAAACTGGATGGACCATATAGGTCTTTATCTTCATCATTTACTATGTTCTTGCCTCTACAGCAAGCTTCTTTTCAAAGAAGTAAGACCACATATACTCAGTATGGAAGAAGGGCAGCTTGAGTGCTAGTTATTTAGAAATAATAGAATTTCTGGCAACGTTATAGACCAGTGTCTGGCTTGCAACTCTGACAATAGAATATTGGTCTTCTTAACAGTTAGCACTTGGAGAAACAGAATTTGCTGGATCCAGCTCAGTATGGATTTCATTTGGGCTTTAGTACTGAAAATATTCTTGTACTCTTGGGGGATATCAGGAGGCTGATGGATCAAAGATATTCAGGATTTCTAGTTCTTCTTGAGATTTCAGCCACTTTTGATCCAGTAAATTATGATATTTTATTTATTTATGTGCTGCATTTGTACCCCACATTTTCCCACCTATTTGCAGGCTCAATGTGGCTTACACTATGTTGCAAAAGGTATAATCATAAACAGAGTAAGAGGTGTGGTCAGTGACAGGAGTTGGGGATTTGGGGTGTAGAAAAAGAGGTATTTTTTCTTGTTTTTGTCCTGAGGGTCACAAGTGGTCATTAAGGATGGTGAGTTTTTGGATGTAAAATATTAACAGAGGAATGCTCCAGGATTCTCCTCCAACACTAATTGTATTTAATATTTACTTATGTCCCAGAGACTTATTTATAGGCATTGGGTTTTAAAGTATGTGCCTAAATTTTGAAACTCTGCATTTTTTGACTAGCAGGCCCATGGAGATTATTCAGAATTCCATTATCTCTAAAGCTTCAAACTGATAATGGTTTTTAGAAAAAGCCTAGATATATATACAAAATGATTTAAACAGACATGTCCCTATTTGCAAACTATACTGTTTAGCCCAGTGATTCTCAAACCCGCCTTCCTGCCAGTCAGGTTTTCATGATATCCACAAAGAATATTTCATGAAATTAATTTACATACACTGCTTTCTTGGTATGCGAATCTTTCTCATGCATTTTCATTGTACATATCCTGAAAATCTGACTGGCAGGGGTTTCCCCAGGAGGTTTGGGAACCCTGATTTAGCCTGTTGGATTATTGTAATTCCATTTGGATGGGCTTCCTAAAGGTGTTATAAACTTCAAATTGTTCAGAATGCTATCGCAAAGATGATCACTAATAGTGTACTGTGTGAAAGGGTCTTGCCGTTACTCATCTTGTTGTGTTGGTTATCCCTACTAGACTGAATCAGGTATAAATTGCTCTGTCTAGTACAATAGCATAAGTAAAAACAGAATGGAACTCCATAACCTGATTGTGTTTGAATGATTCTGCCCTAACATACAAGTTAACAGAGAAACCAATGGTTCAACTGAAGAGGTAGCTGATGGCCAGCACCCAGCACTAGGAGGGGGGGGGGGGGGGGGAGGAAGCTGGATTAGACATTCATACTTACACCAGCCATAGAGCAGGTATAAGCACACGTGCCTAAATGTGCTGGGAGATGTGTAACTTACATTATTTTCTATGGGGTCCTTTTACCAAGCTGCGGTAAAAGGGCCCTGCAGTAGCGGCAGGGGCCGATTTTCCCACATGACCATGCGGTGGGGAGCACTTACCACCACCCACTGAGGTGGCAGTAAGGACTCCTGCTGTAACCCAGCAGTAACCAAGCAATGCCAATTACCACTGGGTTAGCACTGCAGTAAACATTCAAAAATATTTTCCATTCAAGCCAGAACTATCACCAATGGCCACTTTGGGCTGGCGGTAGTTCCGGTTTGCCACACGGCAATCCTTTCATAAAAGGGTCCCTAAATTATGCACATAAGTGGGAGCCCTGCCTATGATCCACCCATGCTCCACCCCTGTGTACACCCGCTTGCAAATATGCAGAAGGGGCCAGATTCTATATATGGTGCTGAAGAAAAACACGCTGAGTGCTATTCTATAAGTCTTGCCTAAAGTTAGGCGCGGTTTATAGGATACATGTAGCACCTGTCGCCACAACTAAAATTTAGGCGCAACCATTTACACCAACTAAAACATGGTGTAAATGACTGCACCTAACTTAGGCGTAGATTGGGCATATAACAGTGCGCATAATTTTTAGGAAGACCCATGACCCACCCATGCCGCCCCCCCCCCCCTGTGGCCATGCCCCCTTAATTGATCTACACATTTCAATTTACAAGCACCACTTTACAGAATATGCTTAAAAAGTTGCATGCATAAATTCTAATTAGTACCAATAATTTCTTGCTATTGGCCGGTTGATTTGTTAATCAATTAAGTTGCGCATGCAATTTGGCCACACTGCCAGATTTATATGTGCAACTTTAGTCACCATATATAGAATCCAAACCTATCAAGTTAAGTGGATATTGCAGAAGAGTGCTGAGGCACCATTGTAGCATTTACGTGAATAGGTGAGTAAATATGTACATAAATGTGAGCAACTAGGAAATTCCCAGTATCTGATGGAGTCTGCATAGGTTGCCCAAAGTTGGGTGTGGATTGTAGACCTGCACATAAATTAATTAGCTAATTAGGTGCTAACAATTAACAAGGTGAACAAGAACTTTGGCAGCAATTAGGAATTACCCGCATATCTGCCCTATGCCCTATTGTAGAACATGTGCACCTAAATTTCATAGCTCACAACTCCAAAGGGAGCATGACCATGGGAGGGTCTGAAGTGTTACACAAAAATTACGCATGATGTTATAGAATACTGAATTTCTGTGCCTTACTGCTATCAGTTGGGCGTCAGCGTTTACATTAGCCTTTGGCAGCTGTAAATGCTCACACCCAAAGTTAGGTACAAAAGGTTAGATTCTATGTATGGCGCCTGAAAAATCCATGTGGGAAAAAAAGGCGTATTCTCTAAATTTCCATGTGGTATATAGATTATGCCGAGCAACTTGCCACATGACCAAATTTGGTCACGTCCATTTAGGCCATGTTTTACTTGATGTAAATCCCAATTCCCAAATTAGGCGCAGATCAGGTGTATTCTATAATAATGCGCATAAGTTTTAGAAACATCCACACCCCACCCATGGCCACACACCATTTTCAACTATACGACTTAGAATCTAGGCACACCACATTATAAGAATACACTTAGTGAGTTGTGAACGTGAATCTCAATACCAATTAGTGCTGATAATTGCTTGTTAACATCCAATTAGCAGCACTGATTAGCTAGTTAACCAAGTTATGAGCATTGTTACAGAAAACGCTTCAGTTTCTGTGCTGAGTTTCTGGGAGAAATTAAATGGTGAGCTAGTATTCTGTAAATGCTATTCCATGCAGAGCACCCTTTATAGATTACTAGCTTAGTGTGCATCATTTTTGCGCCTATCTTTGGGCGCCATTTACAGAATCTAGCCCTATATGTATAGCAGCAGAAATATTCAGCTGCTATACACATAGCTAAGTGGCCTAAGTTAGGACAGCAATTTTACTATCCCCCTGATTCTATATATGGCGCCCAAACCCAAATTTGGGTGCGCTGCAGTGATGTGCACAAAAATTAATTGGTTAACGAGCTCTTAACCATCACTAATTGGGTGCTAACAACCAAATATTGATGCTAATTGGCACTCACTAAAATTTGTGTGTGCATTTGCCTGCATGCTATTCTATAAGGCATGGCACCTAATTCTAATAGCACGTAACTCTAAAGTGGGTGTGGCCATGGGCGTGTCAGGGGCATTCTGAAAAGTTGTGCGCATAGTTATAGAATACTGCCTCAATGCTTATCTGACATTGCTGCCTGGATGTCCAACCGCCACCTGAAACTGAACATGGCCAAGACAGAGCTTATTGTCTTTCCACCCAAACCCACTTCTCCTCTCCCTCCACTCTCTGTCTCAGTCGATGGCACCCTCATCCTCCCCGTCTCATCTGCCCGCAACCTCGGAGTCATCTTCGATGCCTCCCTCTCCTTCTCTGCGCATATCCAGCAGATAACCAAGACCTGTCGCTTCTTTCTATATAACATCAGCAAAATTCGCCCTTTCCTCTCTGAGCACACCACTCGAACTCTCGTCCACTCTCTCATTACCTCTCGCCTTGACTACTGCAACCTACTCCTCGCTGGCCTCCCACTTAGCCATCTATCCCCCCTTCAATCCATTCAGAACTTACCTCTTATCTTCCGCCTGGACTGATATGCTCATATCACCCCTCTCCTCAAGTCACTTCACTGGCTTCCGATCAGGTACCGCATACAGTTCAAGCTTCTCCTACTAACCTACAAATGCACTCAATATGCAGCCCCTCATTACCTCTCTACCCTTATCTCCCCTTACGCTCCTACCCGAAACCTCCACTCACAGGACAAATCCCTCCTCTCTGTACCCTTCTCCACCACTGCCAATTCCAGGCTCCGCCCTTTCTGCCTCGCCTCTCCCTATGTTTGGAATAAACTTCCTGAGCCCATACACCCATCTTCAAATCCTTGCTCAAAGCCCACCTCTTCAATGTTGCCTTCGGCACCTAACCATTATACCTCTATTCAGGAAATCTAGACTGCCCCAATTTATTTGACTGCACATTTTGTCCATTAGATTGTAAGCTCCTTTGAGCAGGGACTGTCCTTCTTTGTTAAACTGTACAGCGCTGCGTAACCCTAGTAGCGCTTTAGAAGAGTTAAGTAATAGTAGTAGTAGTAGTAATGCACCTAACTTGGGTGCCACAGGTTTCAGCAGGTGTGCACCCTATTTAAAATAGCAATTATGCCCTAATTCTATAAAAGTCACCAAAAATTGCACGTGCCCAATCTGAGTACATAATTTAATTGAATAACAAGTCAATTAATGCCAATTGGCTTTTTAACAAGCATTTCTTGGTGCTAATTGAAATCAATTAACAGGTACATGCATAAATTTAGGCATGTGATCCACGACTAAATTTTAAGAGCGTCCTGGAAAAGAGGGCTTGGAAATGAGAGGGCCATGGGTATTTCAGGAAGAAGCATGGGTGTGGGTTCCAGTTACATGTGCAATTATACAATAAGGGGGTTCTGTGCGTAAAATTTATGCAGGAGCATTTGCACCATGTTTTCATTGGTGCAAATGGACACACCTAAATTTACACATGATCCCTACGCTTAAGCGCTATTCTATAAACCATGCCTAACTTTAAACACAGTTTATAGAATAACGCTTAAGCATTTTTTTCTGCACCGATTTTTTAGTGATTTACAGAATTCACCCCTTAGTACCTATTTTTTTCAACACTCATTTTTGAGCACTAGTTACTGAATCTGGTCCTATGCTCATTAAAGTCTCTTTAAATATTTTGCCCACAGTTATTTGAGAGAGCAGATATATTGATCTGTAATGGAAAATTTTAGGAGTTCTTTTACTAAGCTACAGTAAGCACTTATATGTGCTTAGTGGCTTAAAACGCCTTACTGCAGGGCACGCTCAGGCATCAAGTGGTAATTTTGGCATCTGCACGTGTTTCCCATGTGTTAAAAAGTAGATTTTATTTTTTAGCACTGGGGGTAGATCGGGGCAGATAGGCGTGTACTGCGCTAATCGGTGAGCACATCGCTGCACGCTAACCAAGTGGCATGCGGTTAGCTCATGAGTCCTTACCTCCTACAAAATAGATGGCAGTAGGGGCTCATGCACTAATGAGGAAATTAGCACATGGCCATTATTGGACAAAGAGAAAAATGTGCCTTTTACTGACAGTACCAAAATTGGCCTCAGCATGCAGAAAGACCCATGTTGGGGCTACCGCAGGCCACATTTTAGTGCTGCTTGATAGAAGGGCCCCTTAGTCAAGAGTCTGGTTTTGGTAAATGGTGGTTGGTGGGATATCATATATACATTTGTTCTATTTTGCCTTTATTGTTATAGGAGTTATGAATTTTACTGTATTTTCATATTAATATACACCATTTTGCACTTTCTTGTAATTGTAAAGATTGAATATAAATCCTGAAATTTGAAACAAGCTTAAAATAAACCCAATATTTTATATCATTTCCTTTCTTCTGCTTCAGAAACCAATATTATTCAGCTGAGCTAACAATCATTTCAAAAGAAAATGGAAAATAGATGACTTTATCCCGCAAAGACAAGTTATCAAGAGAAAGCTGCTAACATTCCAATTCTGGCATAAAATCATAAAACCACAAGTCGTTTATTCGTGTTCACATATTTTACTTCAAAAATAATTCTTAAATCATAATGTCACAGTAAAACAAATGTATGCATTACAGTGGTTCCATCAGTGCATTCTGTATCCTATTTGGCCAATACAATTGGTCACATATCTCTTTTCTGTAGAAGGTTTAAAATATAAATAAACAAGCCTTTATTCAAGATATAGATGGCTTTTGTGGTAACATGGGGATTATAGACTGAGGAAGCAAATGTAGAAAAAACTACAGCTCTTCTTGAAATACTTATTATCAATCTGAAATTCTGAAACCTATAAGCAAAAGAGTATAGTAGATTAAGGCTCTAAGGTTTTGAAAGTTATATTAAAAATGAGTTTAAAAAAAACAAACAAACAAACAACAATTTCAAAATATCACCCAGGCCATCTTTTGGCCAGTGCAAATGAGGGAAGGGCCCCATGGCAATTGTACCACATCTTCCTATATATGACCCTTCACTGGACAAAACTATGGATATATGGGAGGAAGAGCTAGGAAACTTAAGAAACCAATATCAATCTAAGGGGGTCTTTTACTAAGGTGCGCTAGCGTTTTTAGCACACGCTAAAAACAGGCATGCGCTAAACCCAAGAGACGCCAATGTATTCCTAGGGGCATCTATAGCATTTAGCATATCTCTATTTTTAGCACGCGCTAAAAATGATAGCGTGCCTTAGTAAAAGACCCCTTAAATGAAGTAGAAGGAATCAAAGAAGGGAGGAGTTATGTGCAAGGAGTCAGCTAAACAACCTGCAAAGCAATGAACTAGGTACTGGCAGAACCTTTCAAAGGCTGCTGTACTAATCTGGTGTAAAAATGACAAAGGCGGGTAACATCTTATAGACAAACCAATTTGAGCCATGAGCTTTTAAGGACTAGAATCCATTCATGCCTCAGTAAACTGGTTGGTCTACAAAGAGGGGCATAATCAAACGGGGCGCCCAAGTTTTCCTGAAGACGTCCTCGCAGGACATCCCCGTGAAGGGGTGGGGAAACCCATATTATCGAAACAAGATGGGTGGCCATCTTTCGTTTCGATAATACGGTCGCAGATGCCCAATTCTAAACATTTAGGTTGACCTTAGAGATGGTCGTCCCCGATTTTCGGCGATAATGGAAACTGAGGATGCCCATCTCAGAAACGACCAAATCCAAGCCATTTGGTCGTGGGAGGAGTCAGCATTCGTAGTGCACTGTTCCCCCTGACATGCCAGGACACCAACCAGGCACCCTAGGGTGCACTGCAGTGGACTTCAAAAAAAAGCTCCCAGGTGCATAGCTCCCTTACCTTGTGTGCTGAGCCCCCCAAACTCCACTCCCCACAACTGTACACCATTACCATAGCCCTTAGGGATGAAGGAGGGCACCTAGATGTGGGTACAGTGGGTTTCTGGTGGGTTTTGTCGGGCTCACATTTACCATCACAAGTATAACAGGTAGGGGGGATGGGCCTGGGTCCGCCTGCTTGAAGTGCACTGCAGTACACACTAAAACTGCTCTAGGGGCCTGCATACTGCTGTCATGGAGCTGGGTATGATATCTGAGGCTGGCATAGAGGCTGGAAAAAATATTTAAACATTTTTTTAGGGTGGGAGGGGGTTAGTGACCACTGGGGGAGTAAAGGGAGGTCATCCCCTATTCCCTCCGGTGCTCATCTGGTCATTTAGAGCACATTTTTGTGGCTTGGTCGTAAAAAAAAAAGGACCAAGTTGGCTAAGTGTTCGTCAGGGGTACCCTTCTTTTTTCTATTATCGGCAGAGGACGCCTATGTGTTAAGCACGCCCCACGCCCCCGTGAACTTTGGTCGTCCCCGCGATGGAAAGCAGTTGAGGACGCCCAAAATCGGCTTTCGATTATGCCGATTTGGGCAACCCTGGGAGAAGGACGCCCATCTCCTGATTTGTGTCGAAAGATGGGCGCCCTTCTCTTTCGAAAATAAGCCTGAAAGTGTCCATGCCTCTATCAATTTTGTTACACCAGACTTAACATAGATTTTTAAAGTTTTATCATCGATTAAGCTGTATGAAGTGGAAATCCAACCTCATGAAAAGAGTTGCTCAGATACAGATGAGCATCTCCTTCCTATCTAATGGGCCCTTTTACTAAGCCATGTTGGCACCTACGTCCATACAGCGTGTGTCAATTCAGAGTTACCACCTGGCTACTGTGTGGACCGGGCAGTAATTTCATTTTTTACACGCGTCAGAAAATATGTTTTAATTTACGACGCATGGCGAAAACCGGGTGGTAATCAGCATTGTACGCATGTTGATGATTACCACCCGGTTAACACATGAGACCTTACTGTTAAGTGAATGGGTGGTGGTAAGGTCTCAGACCCAAAATGGACATGCGCCAATTTTGATTTTGCCGCATGTGTATTTTCTGCAAAAAAAGGCCTTTTTTGCAGGTGCGCTGAAAAATGGATCTGTGCGCGTCCAAAATACACACATATACTAGCACAGACCATTTTTCAGCGCACCTTAGTAAAAGGACCCCTAAGTGCAAACAACACCTCGACAATATTCAGTGCTATTTAACCGGTCAGAGACAGCTGATGACCAGTTAAATAGTATTTTTAAGGCTGCAGATAGTCAGCGGCAGATAGTCAGCGGGAGATAACTAGTTATCTCCTGCTAAATATTCATGATTAGTGCCTACCAGAAAACTAGCTAAATCATGGGACTTAGCCAATTAGGTGTCGATATTCAGTGCCTGATTGTTTAAGTTAACTAGTATAAATAGCAGTCCTACCTTTAACCAGTCTGCTGCTGAATATCGGCTTAACCAGCTAAGCTTTTACCCCTGGATTTTATATAGTGCACCTAGAGATTGGTGCCAAAATCGGCACGGATTCTATAACAGCGCATGTAATTTAACAAGCTAATGAGTGCTGATAGCAACAGTTAATAAGCAATAATGAGCACTAATTGGCACTGCTTAAGATTTAGGCATACAACTCGCTAAGTGTATTCTGTAAAGATGTGTGCTGAACTTCTAACTTGCACAGGCAAAAAGGAGCATCAGCGGTGTTCCTTGGCCAGCCGCCACCTGGGGTGGATCGCCGCTGCGCACCCTCCCCCCGGGTGCATCATCCTCCCCTGCCTCATTACTTGGTTAGACTATAAGATGCCGCCTGCCTCTGTGATTTTCATTAATGACAGAAAAAAAAGATAGGAGGAGATGGAAAACCGATGGCAAGAGATGAGGAAATGGAGAGGAAAGAAGGTGACATTAAAGGGGAGGAATGGGGAAAAAAGATGAACATAACAGAAGACAGAGAGAGAAAGGACAGGGAGGCAAAAAAGGGGAGGGAATACAAAGTTCACGGATATGAGAAGAGGGCAGTGATAGAAAGCGAGACAAACACTAAGGGGATAGAGAATATAAAGAGAATAAGAAAAGGGGAGGTATATGGGTGATGGGAGACATGGAGGAAAATAAAGAGGTTGGAAAAAGGGAGAGAGTACCAAAGTAGAAACATACAAAATAAATAAAATAATGGGGAAAGGAATGTAATAGGGGGAAAATAGCAAGAAATAAAAAATATAGGGCTCCTTTTACAAAGCTGCGCTACCATGGGATTCTTCATATTCAGTGTGCCACTAATCATTAGCGCAGCTTTGTAAAAGGAGCCCACAGAAAATGCAAAATAGAATGGTCAAGAATACAAGTTAAGAAAGAGAAGACATCATAGAAATACAATAAAAAAAAAAAAAAAGCAAACCCCCTTCTAAATGAAGAATCCTCAGTGGAAGAATAAAGAAATGCAAGAAACTTAGGGGGGGGGGGGAACATGATGAGGAGCAGGAAAAAAAGATGCAATTAATAAAAGCGAGGGATGAAGAGGAAACACGTTAGAAAGTATTTATCTTCTTGATAATTATTAACATTTAAAGACTAGAGACAGAGGGCAAGCAATCTGTAGGACCAGGGTGACAAGTTATGTTTTGTTGCACAATGCTAAAAACCAATTTGAGAACCCCAAGCATAATAAAGAGAATTAAGCTTTTCTTACCCCAATACCCTCAAGGCCCTGTTTACTAAGGTGCGATAGTGTTTTTAGCGCACCTACACTTAGCGCGTGTGCTAACAATGTAGGCACCTATAGGGATATTGTAAGCACATACATAGTTAACGCGTGTTAAAAATGTTAACGCGCCTAGAACGCTGCTTAGTAAACAGGGCCCTCAGTCTTTACTCATGGAAATGTGTATAAATTAAACAATTTTGTGTTTTTTGGTGACAATAATATACAAGGTATGAACCATCAAGGTAATACTTAAACTCCATGTCAGCCCAGAATACTGGGCTTGATGGACATGTGTCTGACCCAGTATGGTGATACGTATGGTTAACATGTGTGGGCCTCACCACTTTTCCTTAACATCCTTCTCCTGCTTCCCTCCTCAAACCTGTGTTGTCCCTCTCCACCAAAAACTAATCCTGCCATATCCAGCAGGAATCCCCAAGCCCCACCAGCTGAAGCTGATGTGCCTAATTAACTGCACATGATGCCCAGCAACTATTGAGGAGCCCAGCTTTTTACTTGATCGCCAACTTTACATCCAAAACACAGTTCATAGTCCTTCACTAGTGGGGTCATGGTTCTTCTTTGTTCCTTCAGACAGAACTCACCGCAAATGTAGCAGAAAGTGTCAGAATGATTAATACATCTCTGTAATATTTTCAATTTAATTAACCATCAAATTATGCAATCACTAGCTAGTCATACAATACATAAAAATTGGGCCTAGTGTTGTCATGATATATTTAAACTGAATGGTGTTCATTTACTAGTGATGTCATGTTAACGTACATATGCCGTAATAAATTTCTGAAAAAAAATTATAGAAACATTTTGATATCAATTCTGTGATCAGAATCCAAGAAACACCTGGTCTCACAATGAAAACAAAAATCATTGTTGTCCAGTGAGAGTTTGAATCAAAGGTTCACAGCCAACCATGCCCACTTGCTGTACCAATGTGTTGCATAGGTGCTTTGCAATTAAAAGATATAGGCATTATTTTGTAAAATGTTTGACCTACCCAGTGCACAACAGGAAATGTTACATTTTTCTATACATAAAATTATTAATTCTCAAATTAAAATATAAACTTTTTTCATATGAGCAATATTATTAGTATTGCTGTCAGAAGTTTCAAGGCCATTAGACAAACAGTGGGAAAGGTGTCCTCAGGCAATCATGAACCAGCACAGGCTTTCTCTTCCAGGCCTTTGCTTGATCTATCTAGTTGGCACGGGGTCACTTAGGTCTTTTGTTTACGTAGATTTAGTAGCATAAAGTAAGGTGACATGATCTCAAAGGCAGATTCACTGCAAAACAGAAGAGCACAATGTTATTTACTATGGACATCGTACACTTTACATTTATCTAGCTAGAAATATTGTTATTTGCAATTTATTCTCATTTTGTGTTTTGAATTAAATTGGCATTAGAGTGATGGTTTTGTTTATTAAAATGTAATATATTGCTTTGTTTATGCAGGTCACAGCGATGTACAATATATAAAAATATTTAATAAATCCTAATAATAAAAGACACTCTATACAATTGATAGGCAAGTCTCAAATCCACACATATGAAGACACACATTCAATGCATGTAAATAACTATAATTAGAGAGTAAGTCAACTTTTAGGTATCTATGAGAGATTATTCCATCTAAGTCAGTGATTCCCAAACTTTCTCGGGCCAAGGCACCCTTAGAGGGGCATAATCGAACGGGGTGCCCAAGTTTTCATGAGGGCGTCCTCGCAGGATGGCCCAGCGAAGGGGTGGGGAAACCTGTATTATGGAAACAAGATGGGCATCCATCTTTCGTTTCAATAACTTGGTCGGGGACGCCCAAATCTCAACATTTAGGTCGACCTTAGAGATGGTCGACCTAAATGTTGAGATGGTCGACCTTAGAGATGGTCATCCCCGGTTTTCGGCCATAATGGAAACCAAGGACGCCCATCTCAAAAACGACCAAATCCAAGCCCTTTGGTCATGGGAGGAGCCAGAATTCGTAGTGCACTGGTCCCCCTGACATGCCAGTACACCAACCTGGCACCCTAGGGGGCACTGCAGTGGACTTCACAAATTGCTCCCAGGTGCATAGCTCTCTCCCCTAAATCCACGTGCATCTCCTCCTCTGACTTCCCTCTCCTCCATTCATGTTTAGCATTTCTCCTCTCCCCCTCCCCTCCATTCATGTGCATCTATTTCCTCTGTCTTCCTTCCCCTTCATCCTTGTCCAGCATTTCTCCTCTCTCCCTTCCCCTCCATTGTTGTGCATCTCCTTCCTGTCTTTCCTTCCCTCCAACACTTCTCCTCTCCCCTCCATCCATGTGCATCTCCTTCCTGCCCTCCCCTCCCCTCTATCCCTCCATGTCCTGCAACTCTCCTTTCTCCCCTGCCCTCCCCTCCCATCCACACCCTTTTCTTTCACAACATCCTCCTTTTCATTCCTGCCGCCCTATGTTTAAATCTTTTATTTGACCTCAAGTCACAATGGAGACAATGGCAGTGAAAGCAGCAGGCTTGCCTCCAGCCTTCCCTCTCAGTGTCCCACCCTTGCGGGAACTGGAAATTACATTAGAGGACGGCAGGACACTGAGAGGGAAGGGAAGGCTGGAGGTAAGCCTGTTGCTTTCACTGCCACCGCCACTGCAACTTCAGGTAAAATAAAAGATTTAAACGCAGGGCGGCAGGAACAGAAAGGAGGGCTGTCGGGAAGCTGAGGGCAGGCAGGTGAGGACCAAGAGCTGCTGAAGCTGGGGCTGGAACTGTGAGCCACCCGGCGGTAGTAAGCATGGCTTGTGGTACTCCTCTGCCATGCTTACTGGGTTGCGCCGATCCTGCAATGGCAGGGAGCGGGATAGAGTGGGGTTATGAGGCCCCTGGAGGCGTGGGGTCCTGTGTGACCGCTCCTGTCATCCCTGTCTAATACTAACCCTGGCAGTCCACCCTACCGCCCCGCCCTCGGTATGCAACTGTTGGCGAGGCACCCCTATGACTTCGCCACAGCACACTGGGGTGCTGCGGCGCAAGTTTGGGAAAAGCTCATCTAAGTTATATCTACACATTTAGGACTAGATTCTTCAAATGGCACCAAAAAATGTAAGTGCTGAGCACTATTATATAAACTTAGAATCCGCGCCCTTTATAGAATAGCGCTAAGCACTTAAACAACGCCTAAGTTTAGACACAGGTAAATTATGCCTGCTGAAAACAGTTGTAAATGCCGGCACCAAAATTAGTTGCCAATCGAGTCTATTCTGTAACAATGCACGTAAATTCTGGGAATGTCCCTTGAAATGCCCCTGTCCACACCCCCTTGAAATTACACACTATAGGAGGTCTGTACCCAGCGTTAGAATATGATATGCAAGTAACTCCCAATTAATGCCAATTAACACCAATAATTGGTTGTTAGCAGCCAATTATTGTTGCTGATTGGCTCAATCAATTAAGTTGCATTTGCAAATCAGCTATGCACACTGATTTGCGTACGCCATATATAGAATCCGGGGGTTAATGTTATCTTGAAAAAAAAACAAAAAGGTCTTTAACAATACTTAAAAATGTCTTCAAATTATTCTCAGGACGAATGGACACAGGGAGTCTATTGCACCGAGAACGCACTAACCCAAAGAAAGCACACTCTTGTGTTGCTACTCACCATACCCTTGATAGTGCAGTGATTACCATCCTACAGTCTCAAAAGGATCTGAAAGCTCTATTAGATGGTTTTGCTTGGTAAGCTAGGTACGGTGGGATCTGTTCACAGAACGCCCTATGAGCCAGTACTAACTCTGTGCACTTTTTCATGGAAATTACTCTTGCCAGGGATGGCAATGGTAACATTTTGAGCTTAAGAACACCTAATGTAATAAACCAATTAAAGGTTGCAAAATCCTTAAGGTGGGACCCAATCAAACAATGCTAATGTTCGCTCAACGCTGATACTGTGATTATGCAGTATAAACATCTCATCATCTCAAGTCCTTAGTGGTAACTCGTTTCATATAGGATTGCGGTCTTATGACTTGTTTAATAAATATACCACACAATCCCCTTTCTTAAAGATCTGTCTTTTAGATGGGTCATCCACCTATAAAAAACAATATAGTACTGTATGAGTATGTCGATATTATTGTTTTTATTTTATTGTACTATTAGAGTATTTGTTTCTATTGATAGGTCATTCACATAAGAAAATACATAGCACTGTATTTGTTTTTCACATATTTTTTTTATTCTCAAGAAGTCTGTATTAGTTGACACATTATTGTTGTTTTATTACTTATGTTTTATATTTCTTTAATATTTATTTTTATGTCTCGTTAATAGTCCTTGCACCTGATGAAGCCTGCTCCAGGCGAAGCATGGCCATGTCAAGCACACTATTCCCCTTGATGCAATAAAGCACCTTGTATACATCTGTCTTGTTCATCGTTTTTGTGATCTGCTTTGTCTTTCTTCCAAATAAAGCCTGCAGATCACTGCCTCCCATTGCTCCTATTATATGGTAGAGCAGAACATGTCTAATGTTTCAAGGCAGATACAAATATTAACATTTGCATAAGACAACTGCAGTCTAGCTACAATTGATACCAGTTCCTGTTAGAAAACAAATATCTCAATGTCCTTACAAAATATAAAACAAAAGAAAGTCTTAATGAAAAGGACATTCACAAAGGAGAGTGGTCCAACAATGTAAAAGCCTAAGAGTGCTGCTCCTTGTACAAACAAATTGTAAGCCTTCTGGGAACAGGGAAATACCTAGTGTACCTGAATGTAACTCACCTTGAGCTACTACTGAAAAAGGTGCGAGCTAAATCCAAATAAATATAATGGAGGCAAGGAGGTTCATTACTGTGATGGTATACATTGCCCCCAGGACTGCATGTATCACGGCATGTCAGGTCTTCCAAACATACATCAAGATCTTGAAAGTCATTAAAATCGATGCACTCAAATCAACCCACAACAAGTGCAGCTGGTGGTAGTTTGTGCAAAAGCAGAAGCTGCAAAGGCACATCTCAGCTTTGGTAAACAAGGGATTTCCTTGGAATTGGAAAGTTCAAAACAGCAAGTAACGAGACCAACCCGGATGTTTGCATCAAGAAAGGTAAGCAGCTGCTGCTGAGGCCCGGACTAAGGCCCTTGAAATACCTTTAGGGCAGGACAAGAACATAACATATTTAAATCGCTTTGGTTGTACTCCCAGAAAAGTGGTATATCAAATCCATGACCCCTCAAATCAATGTCAGTGAGGAGAGCCAAATCGCCTCAAAAATATCTTGTCCAGTGCAGGAGAGGCTATGTTCTAGCTTGTGTATTTGAGCATTCCAGGATGCTGAGGAAATAAAGTCCTCCTCTCCAGTAGACACCATATCTATTTATGTATTTATTTGTTACATTTGTACCCCACATTTTCCCACCTATTTGCAGGCTCAATGTGGCTTACATAGTACCGTACAGGCGTTCGCCAGTCAGTTGTTAACAAATACAGGTTATATTGGGGTTGAATTGAGGTAGGTATGTATCAGGCACCATGAGGATGGGAGGGATGAAGATTGTATATTGTCCAGTATGATCATTGGTTGTGTTGTGTTGAAATCCGCCTAATGCACCCTACACTACGGATATTAAAGGGTAATTTTATAACATTAAAAGGCACCTATTACACACATACATGTTTAGAATAATGACATTTATGCACATGTGTGTGCACATATATGCATAAATGCCAAAATTTGCTCTAAGCGCTATACTACAAATACTCATATAACCTACATAGCACGTAATTGCAAGGGAGCAACACATGCTATAATTTACCTGCATATCTTCGACTCTATGGCTGGCATAAGTGCTCATGCCTAAATGCTAAGTGTGTATACACCTGGAATAGTATTTGGCAAGAAAATTAGGTGCTATAACCCTTGATACTACAGGTCATCTCCAGAGACCCTATTTCTTGTGGGTAATCTGTTGCACCCCTCCAACCTGGATTCAGAAACAAAGCCGCTTCATAGCCTCTCTCTCTCTCATTCCCTCTTCACCCCCTAGAATATAAATCATCTCTTTATCGTGATCAGCATCTATCTCTTCAGTTACTCAATCAATATGCTGTATGAAATTTAGGATATGATATTTCATTTTTTTTTTTTTTTTTTTGATCATTCCAACGTTACATTTATGCAATAACATAAATCACACACATCAAATAATAATATTACTGAAAAACTCACAATTTAAAGGAAAAGAGAAAAAGATTTTAGTCCCCAATTGTTGATCCAAGAACAGGAAAATAACATTAACCTCATGTATATCAAAGTAAATTACTTCTTACTCAAGCAGACAGAACCAGGAATATCTCTAGCAGGTATAATGCTCTACAATCCAAGATTAGTGCAGTATTATTCTTTTGTTACAATAAATGCTTTTAACTTCTCTGGGTCAAAATAAACATAATTTACTGAATTCAAGGAAATATAACATTTACATCGGAACCTTAACGTAAAGGTCCCACCTACACGCAAAACTCTCTTTTAATAACAAAAATTGTTTTCTCTTCCTTTGAGTTTCTCGGGAAAAGTCTGGAAATACTTGAATTTTTGAGCCAAAGAATGGTGAATTAATGTGGCGGAAAAAGAGTTTGAAAATATTGTTACGATCTAATTGCAGAGCAAAAGAAACCCATAACGTAGTTCTTTCTGTTATAGTCTCTAATGAGGATTCTAAGAGTTCTGCTATATTCAGATCATCTTGAGAGTTAACAGGCAATGATTTCCCTTGTGCTCCAGAAATATACATTGCTCGAGTAATCGGAGGGTACATCTCAGGGGGTATACCTAATACTTCATTAAGGTATTTCTTAAGCATGTCGATTGCTGGAACCATTGGGCTTTTAGGAAAATTAAGGAAACGTAAATTGTTAGCCCTCATTTGATTTTCTAAATATTCCACATTGCGTTGTTGGAAATTACTATCTCTCATTAGAACATTTATTGAGGAATTGATTGTTTTCACTTCTTTATCAAAATTCTCCATTTTTATAGTTTGTTCTGCATTTTTCAGTTGCAAATCAGATTGTAAACTCTTTATGTCCACCACAGCACCAGACAAAGTACCTGAAATTTGCTGCAAGCTGGTATTCAATCTTTGGATTGCTTCCCATATAGATTCCATCGTGACGGTAGCTGGTTTCATAACTCCAAGATTCAAGGGCGATTCCCCAGGGCTTCTTTCAGACAAAATTCTTGTCGAAGCTGGTAACTGCACTGGCGTCGACGCGGCCGCGGGGTCTCCACATCCAGTCATTGAGGACCGACTTCCGGATTCAGCGCGCTGTTCACTCGCGCCCGTCACCTCTCGTCCTGGTCTTGGAGGTGCCATCAAAGAGGGAGGGCTTAGAGACACTCCCTCAGCGCTTAGGTCTAATCGTTCACCCCGACCACCTAGAGCGAGCATTCCGGTTCCCGGCGGTTGGAGTCCCGATTCTTCCAACGTCAACTGCCTCAAAAGAGGGGGCTCAACCCTGCCTGTGGAGGTAGGCAGGATATGATATTTCTAAGTGAACTTGGAAAGGGAGGGCATTCCAGAAAGATGGTTCATTCTAGCATAGCATTCCTTGGGGAGGGAATTTGCAAGCAAGGATCATTCAGAGAACAAAGGAGTCTAGGTGGGACATAAGGAATGGAAAAGAGCCACAAGGTAGGAATGTGTACCATGGTAGTGAGTACTGAATTTGAGGGTAAGAATCTTAAATTGTATGCAATTAAGTGATAGAAAGTCAATGGTAAAGGATAAAGAGAGGTGTTATACAATCAAATCACTTAGTTCTTGTAAGGGTCTAGAAAGCCATATTTTGTACTGTTTGAAGCTGGCATAATGAAGATAACCCTGAACAAAGTATTATAGTAGTCTAAGTAGGGATTATGAGAGTATAGAGGAATGTCGGTTGAGAAGAATCATCATGAAAAGGCTGAACAATACTGTGACAGAACAGTGGGTTTTTAAGCCTGTGAAAATTGTTTTGATATTTTCCTGTATATGCATTTCTCTATTTTGGCCAGCAGGTGGTGCATGTTTATGCTTAAAGTTGTTACAGAGACCTGACCTTTCCCTCTTTAGTTAACGCAGATAAAGAGGAAGTGCCTGAAGTTATGTGGCCAGCTATTTTCAAATGTTGTTGTTCTGGTCTCTGATTGGCCTGGAGTTTGAAGTTACCCAGGAGTTACTGGTTTTGCATCCAGTTTCAGCCAGGGAAAAGAGAGAGAGAGAGAGAGAGAGAGAGAGAGAGAGAGAGAGAGATCTTTTTGCTGAAGCCCTGTGAAAAGTTATATTTGATGGCTTGTGAGCAGCTATATGTCCTGATCTCCCCAGGTGGAAAACAGTGAAGCAGATCAGTAGTAAACGTAAACAGACTTAATAAAATTGTATATAGAGTATACTGCCTGACACAGGCCATGTTTCGCCCAGCAGGGATGCATCAGGGGCTATAAAAAATTAAATAAAACATACAAACAAATTAAACAACAAATATATATATATAGAAGGAATATGTTAAAACCAATATCAGCTGAAAATACAATAACACAATGACAAAAAAAAACGTACAAAGCCCTTATAAGTATGCAAAAATTTATAAAATATAAATATGAAATACACTAACTACTATAAAATCAAAACAGAACAGATAAAATACATACATATACCGCTCAATAAGTTACCGATAGGCTTAAAAATAGGGGACAAATTTTGGTACTATGTTCCTAAATTTAGGAGTTCAGCTTTTTAGGAATATAGGGCTACATTCTATATATCATGCTTAAAAAATTGGCGCAAAAAAATACACCTAGGTGTCCATTTTCTGCGATTATATTTAGTCGTGGCCATTTATGCCAATGAAAATCTGGTGTAAATACCGACACCTACATTATGCACAGAACAGGCATCTTATATAATAAAACTCACCCTCAACGTTCTGAAGACACTGACGTCACTTCCGTCATCAAAACGGGTTCGAAGGGTTCGTGGTGGTGAAGCCACCAAAATCGCCGTCTCGGGGCCCTGCCCTCACATCAAACGTGATGACGTCGGGGGCGGAGCAATGGCATACGGTGTGTTCAGGAAGTGCGAAGCAATGGTGTCAGAACGACGAAGGGGTAGGTAGGTAGGTAGGTAGGGAGGGAGGGAGAAGGGGGGGGGGTGTTGGGGAGGAAAATCTTGCTAGCGCCCGTTTCATTTGCTCCAGAAACGGGCCTCTTTTACTAGTATTCTATAACACTGCCTGTAAATTAAAGGAATGCTCATGACCCGCCCGGGCCCTTCCCATGGCCATGCCTGCTTTTCAGATCCACGTCTAATAATTTATGTGCATCAGTTTATAGAATATGCTTAGACAGTTATGCGCATAAATTCTAATTAATGCCAATAAGTGTCAATAATTGGTTAAGTATGATTGTGTTGATTGGCTTGTTAAGCTAATTAAGTTGCATGCAAAAATCTATAATAACTGGATTTGTGCACGCAATTTAAGTCGCCCTATATAGAATCCGGGGGATAAGGCCTATCGTATTCATTATCTTTTCAGAATGGCTGGGTATAAATACCTTCTTCAAATTTTGGAATAAAAGTGATGCTGAAAAAGAAATAGTTAATGAGGCACAACTGAAATATATGGTTGGAAGACTAACTAAAATTTGAAGTATAGTACAAACAGCTTAGTATAGTGATAGTTGCAAAGGAACTTACTTTACAGAAACTGCTTTTGAATTTTTTAACTTGGAATGAATGGACCAATATTCTACATTGTCTTTAAGTTCTCTATTCTGTAAAAAAAGAAAAAAAGTATACAATGTTATTTTAGCATGTCTATACTTGCCAAACCTACAGTGGGGGAAATAAGTATTTGATCCCTTGATGATTTTGTAAGTTTGCCCACTGACAAAGACATGAGCAGCCCATAATTGAAGGGTAGGTTATTGGTAACAGTGAGAGATAGCACATCACAAATTAAATCCGGAAAATCACATTGTGGAAAGTATATGAATTTATTTGCATTCTGCAGAGGGAAATAAGTATTTGATCCCCCACCAACCAGTAAGAGATCTGGCCCCTACAGACCAGGTAGATGCTCCAAATCAACTCGTTACCTGCATGACAGACAGCTGTCGACAATGGTCACCTGTATGAAAGACACCTGTCCACAGACTCAGTGAATCAGTCAGACTCTAACCTCTACAAAATGGCCAAGAGCAAGGAGCTGTCTAAGGATGTCAGGGACAAGATCATACACCTGCACAAGGCTGGAATGGGCTACAAAACCATCAGTAAGACGCTGGGCGAGAAGGAGACAACTGTTGGTGCCATAGTAAGAAAATGGAAGAAGTACAAAATGACTGTCAATCGACAAAGATCTGGGGCTCCACGCAAAATCTCACCTCGTGGGGTATCCTTGATCATGAGGAAGGTTAGAAATCAGCCTACAACTACAAGGGGGGAACTTGTCAATGATCTCAAGGCAGCTGGGACCACTGTCACCACGAAAACCATTGGTAACACATTACGACATAACGGATTGCAATCCTGCAGTGCCCGCAAGGTCCCCCTGCTCCGGAAGGCACATGTGACGGCCCGTCTGAAGTTTGCCAGTGAACACCTGGATGATGCCGAGAGTGATTGGGAGAAGGTGCTGTGGTCAGATGAGACAAAAATTGAGCTCTTTGGCATGAACTCAACTCGCCGTGTTTGGAGGAAGAGAAATGCTGCCTATGACCCAAAGAACACCGTCCCCACTGTCAAGCATGGAGGTGGAAATGTTATGTTTTGGGGGTGTTTCTCTGCTAAGGGCACAGGACTACTTCACCGCATCAATGGGAGAATGGATGGGGCCATGTACCGTACAATTCTGAGTGACAACCTCCTTCCCTCCGCCAGGGCCTTAAAAATGGGTCGTGGCTGGGTCTTCCAGCACGACAATGACCCAAAACATACAGCCAAGGCAACAAAGGAGTGGCTCAGGAAGAAGCACATTAGGGTCATGGAGTGGCCTAGCCAGTCACCAGACCTTAATCCCATTGAAAACTTATGGAGGGAGCTGAAGATGCGAGTTGCCAAGCGACAGCCCAGAACTCTTAATGATTTAGAGATGATCTGCAAAGAGGAGTGGACCAAAATTCCTCCTGACATGTGTGCAAACCTCATCATCAACTACAGAAGACGTCTGACCGCTGTGCTTGCCAACAAGGGTTTTGCCACCAAGTATTAGGTCTTGTTTGCCAGAGGGATTAAATACTTATTTCCCTCTGCAGAATGCAAATAAATTCATATACTTTCCACAATGTGATTTTCCGGATTTAATTTGTGATGTGCTATCTCTCACTGTTACCAATAACCTACCCTTCAATTATGGGCTGCTCATGTCTTTGTCAGTGGGCAAACTTACAAAATCAGCAAGGGATCAAATACTTATTTCCCCCACTGTAAGGCACTACATTACATAAAATGAACCTGATTAAACCGAACAGTGGAAGGTGCCACCGACTCCAAACACTGGGCCACCAGAGGGCCTCTTCCACTGATGGGGCTTGGGGATCTTGTCAGACATTGCAAGGGATGATACACAATTTGGGGGAGAGGGCTGAGACCAAAATGGGAGGAGTACAGGCCTCCCAGCCCCCCACCCCCTTGGCTAAGCCACTGTGCATATTTTAAAAAATACAAGATTATATCATTGCTCTACCCAAGCTATCTACAAAGAATGCTTACATGCAGATTGCATAAAAGCAGGCACAACCTTTTGTGAATCTACATTTTACACAACACAAACTGCGTAGGAGTATACAAGAGTCATTTTCCATATGCTTTAAATGGGGAGAAAGCTATATACAATTACATAATAACATAGTAGATGATGGCAGATAAAGACCTGTACGGTCCATCCAGTCTGCCTATGAGATAAACTCATAGCATGTTATGATGCATACTACATATTGTAATAACTGTAATCCCGGTAGCAAACCTTCAGGGGTGGTAGGCTCCCTTCAGCAGTCCACAAACAAAGTCCTTCCAGACAACACAGCTTTTAGTTCCAAACAGTTTATTTCCCCTCCTCCACAAAATCTCAGTTCAAGGGGGTTAAAGTCCCATTCAGTTTCCAAAATAAAGCAACAAGAAAAAAACTTCCCTTTAAATCCAAGTTCTCCCCCAGTTCAACAGCCTGGGTTTCAGTTTTAAAAGTCTTTCCGCTTGGGTGGTTGCAGAATGGCAGTACACCGCCCACAACACAGCTAATTGACTCCTGTGACTACCCACTGCCTTCAGTCCCTGCAACTCTGCCCCAAAGTACAATTACAGTCCATGTCAACTGGCTCCTCCAAACCTGGTGTGTTGGTCTCTCCAGCCTCTCCTTCCTCCAAGCACTCCATTAACTCTGCTTCTCTGCTAGGCTGTTGGTTGGAGACCTCCTCCCCCTCCCAGGTGGAAGGAATCTTGTACTGATTTCTAACTCAAGGGTATTGAGCTTTGTCATCCCTGCTCCCCCTTCTGGCCCTCGCCTGCCATAGCAGCTGCTCTTTCCAGTCCTTTTCCCCCTACCTTCCACGTGGGGGCCATACCGGGTTTTGGGACCTACCACCCTGATCCCTTCTTTCAGGGCCTTGTGGGGAATGTAGTCTGGCCCCATACCTCCTCCTGAGCTGCTTAGACCATCCAACCTCCGTACAATATGCATACCTTATCTTGATTTGTCTTTGCCAGACCATGGAAGTCTGCCCAGTCCTGGCCTAGTTCTCCAACTACTGAAGCTGTCATTGAAGCTCCATTCCAGACCATCCAGAGCTGTCCAGTCATGATCAAGGCACGGACCCTAGACGTCTGCCCAGCACTGGCTTTGTTTCCCAATTACTGGAGTTGCCATCTAAGCACTGCTAAGTTCATTTGATTCCATTCCATTTTCTTTCAATACAGGATTCCTGTCCCATATATTTTTTGAATTCTGTTACCATTTTCATCTCTATCACTTCCCATGGGAGGGCATTCCAGGTATCTATCACCCTCTTCTTGAAAAAGTACTTCCTGACATTATTCCTGGTTCCTCCCTCCCCCTCCCACACACTAAATGCTACATTGTTGGAGGCATTCATGCATTGATCTTAACAAAAATGTTTTCCTTTTCCATTAAATATTTGCATTAATATTTAAATGAGCTGATTAAAATGTGAAGAATTTTAATCAGCTCATTTACCAAGAATTGGTAATCAGGTCATTTAAATGTTATACAGATCATATTAAAGCAAACATCTGCATTCATGATGCTGTTTGATACAATCTTCAACTGTACCTCTTCAGTTGTAATTTGATTTGGGATTTAGGAAACACACAGTAATGCACATTCTTTGCATGTATAAATGTAGTTTCTTTAATGCAGAATTCAGTAACGAGTGTAAGGTCTTAGAGAACAGAACACTGAACACATTGCAGTAGTGTGTGTTACTAGGTGCTTTTGTCACAGTTTAGAAAATAGGCCCTTAAGTGGCTCATCCTAAATCACAGAAAGTGTCAGTGATAGAAGGTGAACTTGAACTAAGCTGTAACATTATCCACACTTGCCATTTCATAATAAAATTAAATGAAAAAAATAATCATTCCCTTACCTGAGTTTCAAGTGCCACAATTCTACTTTTCAGATCATCAATAGTTTGATCCTGTCTTTGTAGCTCATTGTTCAGTGTTTCAGTCTAAAATGAGATAAATTAGCAATAGCTTTCAACATGTACTATGGTTCCAAAGATAAATTATTATGCTACTTCTTTTTTCAGCAGTAATTCCTTTTGGAGTTAGCAGTTTACCACCAAGCTTTGTGGTTATCAATAGAAATCAAACAAAATAAAACATGGAAAAGAAAATAAGATGATACCTTTTTTATTGGACATAACTTAATACATTTCTTGATTAGCTTTCGAAGGTTGCCCTTCTTCGTCAGATGGGAAAGGCAACCTTCCAAAGCTAATCAAGAAATGTATTAAGTTATGTCCAATAAAAAAGGTATCATCTTATTTTCTTTTCCATGTTTTATTTTGTTTGATTTCTATTGATAACCTTTAGGAGTGGACTAACACGGCTACCACACCTCTCCACCAAGCTTTGAAAACTGAGTCTTGCTTTTTTGATCCTCAAGCCACAAGGGATTGATGGTCACCTGCTAGGAGCCTATTCTATAAAGAAACGTGGAGGGGCATAATCGAACACAAACGCCCATGTGTAAGAACGTCCATCTCCGAGAACAGGTCCGTGAAGGGGTGGGCCGAATCGTATTTTCGAAAAAGATGGACATTTATCTTTAGTTTCAAAAATATGGTTTGTGCCAGGCAAATGCATTGGATGTGGGCGTTTTTGAGATGTGGGCATTTGTTTGAGCTGGGCGTTTTCATTTTTCAGCGATAATCGAAACCGAAGCATCCCAGCTCAAAAATGACCAAATCCAAGGCTTTGGGTCGTGGGAGGGGCCAGGATTCGTAGTGCACTGGTCCCCCTCACATGCCAGGACACCAACCGGGCACCCTAGGGGGCACTTTTAAAAAATAGGAAAAAACATTAAATTACGTCCCAGGTGCATAGCTCCTTTACCTTGGGTGCTGAGACCCGCAATTCCCCCCCAAAGCCCACTCCCCACAACTCAACACCATTACCTTAGCACTTAATGGTGAAGGGGGGCACCTACATGTGGGTACAGTGGGATTGGGGGGGTTAGAGGGCTCCCATTTACCACCACAAGTGGTACAGGTAGGGGGGGATGGGCTTGGGTCCGCCTGCCTGAAGTGCACTGCATTACCCACTAAAACCGCTCCAGGGACAGGACTTGTTGCTGCTGTATAACCTTGGCACAGCAGTTCACACCGTAGGACTAATCTCGCTGAAAACGTCCTTTATTTCAATAAGCTCGTTTACTCACAGTTAACTGCAGATCAGAGGTTGTGCCCCACTGGCAACGAGTCTCCCTGGTACTGAGATTAGCAGTAGCTCAGAGCTGGCAGAATGGTGTACAATGCCCTCTTTCAGCAACATTCAAGGTAAGAACTAAGTGCTGTAACGTGGCTAACACACGAAAGGGATCTAAAACGGACTTACAAAAATGGCCACTACCTCGTGGACTACCAGAAACAAAACAGGGCACACTCTGACCCAGTAGGCAGGGGGAAAAGCACCATGGGAGAAGAGCCTACCAACTACCAACATCGTGAGACTGTAACACAAGCTAGTGAAATCACAGAGCCCAATACCCTACACCCACCACAATGCAATGCTGATGTGACCCTGCAGTGCACCCGAGAGCCACATCTGACCCAGGGAAAGGCTGTGAGAGGATCGAACACATTCTGCTGTCATGGAGGTGGGTAAGAAATTTGAGGGTGGCATAGAGGCTGGGAAATAAGGTTTTTGCAAGTGGGTTTTTTTTGGTGGGAGGGGGTTAGTGACCACTGGGGGGGAGTCAGGGGAGGTGATTCCCGATTCCCTCTGGTGGTCATCTGGTCATTTAGGGCACTTTTTTGGGACCTGTTCGTGAGAAAAAAGGGTCCAAAAAAAGTGTCCTAAATTCTCGCTAAAAACGCCTTTCTTTTTTCCATTATCGGCCGAGCGCGCCCATCTCTGCTCGACCGATAACCACGCCCCTGTACCACCTTCACCACGCCTCCAATACGCCCTCATCAACTTTATTCGTTCCCACTATGGAGTGCAGTTGAAGATGACCAAAATCAGCTTTCGATTATACCGATTTGGCCGCCCACAGGAAACGGACGCCATCTCCCGAACATGGGCGTTTTTCTCCTTTCGAAAATAAGCAGGATAGGCACCTCCTTTCCTTTATAGAATATTAGTGTAACTGTGAAAATATGCAGCTATACGTTTGATGTGAACAGTTATGCGAACTGTAGAGCTGGTGTCAGTGTATGTGTGTTTCTGTTCTTGTAGTACTGTATGTGCATTACTTACTGTAAGTTACACACATAAGTGTGAGTCTCACCCATGATTCATCTGGACTATGCTCGTGTGTATGCCTACTTGTAAAATACACGCTATATAAGATACGCCCATATTTACTGAACAGTTTTTTTTGGCAGAATTTTGGTATATATTTGCATATATACATGAATATATGCCAATATTGTAATGAAATATATCCAAAATCATAGAGTAACAGTAAGCACATACTTCATGGACGTGTCCAGAAGGTGCTCCAAATTTCACTGAGTAAGGCTCAGTATAGGCTGGACTGTGTATTGATTAATATGCAGGAGTACTATTTGCCCTGCATTTAGTTAAAAGTATAGGACTGAATTCTGTACATGGCGCCAAAAAATTGAAGCTGATAAAAGATAGCACTAAGCGCTATTCTGTAAGTTGGGTGCTGTTTCTAGAATACTGTTTGGCGTGAGGATTTACACCAAGTAAAACTTGGTGTAAATTCTCATGCCTAAGTTAGGCACAGATCTCCATTATTCTATAAAACTGCATGCAAATTCCAGGAATGCCCCCAATTTGCCCATGGCCATGCCCCCCTTTTTGGATACACGCACAAAATTTAAACACAAATCCTGGTGCCTAAAGATGGGTGTGCAAATTTAAATTTATGCCAATTAGTGTTGATAATTGATTATTAATACCTAATTATCATTACTATTTGGCTTGTTTGTCAATTAAATTGTGTGTGCAAATTGGGCACATGTCCATATACAGTGAAACCTTGGTTTTCGTTGACTTCGGTTATCGTCGGTTTCGGTTTTCGTAGATTTTTTCAGTGAAATATTTGTCTTGGATTTTGTTGGTTGCCTCGGTTTTCGCTGCTAATTTTGTGAAAACAAAGGGCAACCCACGCGTTCTTCTGCGCATTGGATTTACATTGATTCATATGGAAATAATTGCCTCGGTTTTCGTCTGTTTCGGTTTTTGTTGATTGTTTTCGGACGGATTATCAACGAAAACCGAGGTATCACTGTAGAGAATTAGGGCGATAATGCATGTGGGGAATGTTCTAGTTTTGAATTTTAAAGACTATTATTCTGCTTAATTCCAAAGAAGGGCAAACCAAAGGAGCTCCTCTGTGCCTTCCTTCATGCAGATTAAGGCGCCGGTGAATAAAAGTCCCCGAAAAAACCCCTTTGATTTTAGATCTCTGGTAAAAGTTAGCGAGTTTGAAATAGGAAACGATGCTCAAAGGAAATCTCATGCAAATGAGCTGCTCACAATTACAGGAAGCAGCTCAGTAGGGAAAGTGGCAGCGCATGCGTAGGACAGTCACTCGCTAAGCGTTGATGCTATGCACATGTGTGCCATGGATGCACCTCCACGGCACTCCACTGCTACACATGGCTTTCATACATGCATATAAGCAATAAACTACAAGGGCCATGAAAGTTTCTTTCTCTGAGGTTCCACACCAACTTTCACACCCCCAGGGGGGGGGGGTTATTTTTTTATGTGCATGTATGAAAGCTGTGTGTAGCTTTTTTTTCAAAACTATGGGTGCCATGGGCACGCCTCATCAATGTGGTTTTTTTGTTCCAAGACAACTTCTTCACAGTGCTGTTATGTGCGGGGCACACACACGTGCAAATACTATTTAAATATGACAGCAGATTGCTCTGCTGAGAAGCCACCGTCATGGTACAACAGCTCCTGACCTCCTGTAAAAATTTCCTCGTTAAAGGTTGGCACTCCTTCCTGTGCATCATTTGGAAATGGCTGTTCATCACTCAGAATGCACATTTAAATACTAATCAGCTCTTTGTAATACATTTGCATATGATTCTTGTTGGCTGCTACCTCGAACAGTAAAAACCACGCAGGACCACTTTTCGCATTACTCACTGAATTACGTGCATATTAAACTGGATTGAACCAGTTAAAATTGGATGTTCCTAGCACAGTAAGTTTTGTACATCAGGGTCTAATTGTCAGACTGAGATCTTAGGTGGTTCTTTTTGGATTATTTAGATAGATTTGACAGGGACAGCAGAATGCCCTTTTTTTAGGGGGGCAATTTCCACCCTTAACCCTACCCCCATCTCTGCCCCCAATCCCACCCCCAACCTCAGCATTTCCCCTTCCCTTCTATCATTCCATGATCCAGCATTATGCCTCCTCTTATAAAATATATGTGCCTATGCACAGAAAAACCCTCACCAAATACAGATCACAAGTTAGAAATAGTAATATAAAAACAAAAATTGAACTGGGAAACCCCAAAAGTCAAATTTGGCATGAACTGCACCACTGGAGAAATAAAACCAGAAATGCATTTCCTCTTCTATTGAACAAAATACAAAGACATCCATGATGCACATTTCCCAAAGCTAAATTTAAATAAAAACACTTCTATCTACAACAAATGTCTGGGCATTTTATTTTTCCAATTATGTTGGTCCCGGTTTCTCTCATCTGCTTTCCTGTCTTTCTGCTAACTCCTTCAGGTGGATGTTATCTATTTGCCCTTTCTCGTCTATCCTCCTTTCTTCTTCCATTCTCTTGTATCTGTTCTTTTGTAATTCACTGTAAACTGATAAATGATTCAGTGAAATATAAGTTTTAAACACTGAGGATAAGTCTAGAATTTTAGAAGATTATTGTAAATTTAAAACTTACATTTGAAACCCATATAAATAACTGGACTAAAAAATTATTTTTTAAGACAGCTACGGGCAATTCGCTCATCATTGAGTTTACAAAGTTTTAGAAGTATTGATTTTTCTCTCTATATTGTGGGGTACAGTTCAGCGAAAAAAATTACAATTACTGCAAAATACCTCAGTGAGGTTGATTTTTAGGATAAATAAGTTTGAGAAGGTATCTCCTTTGTTGAAGAGGCTGCACTGACTTCCAGTGAAATCAAGGATAGTGTCACGACCTCAGGGGCCTCTGCAAACTGTCATGGCCTCAGGGAAAACATGATCTCTTGGGCACTGCCGATGAACAGCAGCAGCAGGCAAACCCTCCAACCAGGACTGGACTAAACAGGCAGGACTGGAACAGACTAGAAGTGCAATAAGCACACAGGCAGGAACAGGATACACAGGAACTGAGCTTGACTAGGCAGGACTGGAACAGACTAGAAGTGCAAGAAGCACACAGGCATGAACGGGGTACACAGGAACTGAGCTTGACTAGGCAAGACTGGAAAAGACTAGAAGTGCAAGAAGCACACAGGCAGGAACGGGGTACACAGGAACTGAGCTGAGTAAAGCTAGAAGAAAGACACTCAAACGGGCCACAAAGGCTGAACTGAAACCCGTGCACACCAGAGCCCTCTTATACGGGCCGCAAGGCCGAACTGGAACCCAAGCACTACGGAAAAAGGCAAAAGAGAAGGCACTTGCACACAGGCAGAAGCAGACTAGGAAGACTCAAGGCAAGGCAGACTAGGCAGAACACTAAGCAAGGCAGACTAGGCAGAACACTAGGCAGGGCCACACTGCCACTAGGGTAAGGGAAGCCACACAAAGAAGCAACTCGAGAATGGGGCACATGGCCACTGAAAGGGTTGAAGGAAGCCACACAAAGGAGCAAGGCTGTGCCACACAGCCATTGAGATTCAAACAACAGATCAAACAGGCAATAACCACGACAGAAGTGCTAACCCTAGGATATAGACAAACAGTCAACAACCAAGACAGAATTACTAATCCTAATACCCAGGCAAGCATATAAGAACCAAGGCAGAAGTGCTACACAAGCACACAAACTAGGAAACAAGGCAGAAGTGCCACACAAGCACACCAACTAGAAAACAAGGCAGAAGTGCTACACAAGCACACCAACTAGGAAACAAGGCAGAAGTGCTACACAAGCATACCAACAAACCTGGAGATCTTTGGTGATGCAAAGGCCCTGAATGAATGTCCTCATCTTCCTTATGAAGGCCTTCACTGATGATGTAATGACTACAAGAAAGAGGCTTGGAACACACTGAATGCCAGAGTGAGGCTTGAAACACAGAAGTGGTAGCATAGGCAACAGTGCAAGGAAAGAACAGACTGGAGCCACCTCTGAAGCTGACCACTGGAACACAAGGTGAGTCCGAAAGTGGGGTCACAATCACAGTCATGACAGAATTTAAAATAGCATGTTTATTTTTTAAATCTCTAGATGGTCTAAATTCCGAAAGGATAGTACATAGTCTAAATATACCTAAGTCATTTGTTTCTGCTAGCAGTATGCAGTGATTGAAATTAGGCTGTCTGCAAAAAATATTCCTTGAAAATATAGGTTTGAATCTCCTTTTGTGTTTCAAAGAATAAAAATATGAAACTAGCTTCCTCTTCTGATTAGGCAAATTAGCTCCTATGTATGCATATATTCCTATATAGAATGCCTAGCAGTCCACGCCAAAACCCAAATATATTCTGTAACAATGCGTTTAACTTGGCTTACCAAACCAATCAGCATTGTTAACAGCTCTTAACAATCAATAATGAGCACTAACTGGCAATAATTAGAATTTAGCACATAACTTGCTAAGCATATTCTGTAATGCACTGTGCCTAAATTCTAATGCATGCAGGCAAAAAGGGGCGTGGCTCTGGGAAGGAAAATGGGTGTTTCATGGGCATTCCAAAGTTTACGTGCATAGATATAGAATATGGCCCAGTGTACATAAATCTACACGTGGAGATTTACTCCACATTTTCATTAGTGTAAATGGAGGTGTGTAGTTTTAGACGCTAGGATATCAATTAAGAGTATTCTATATACCGCACCTAAATATAGGCCCCTTATAGAACACGCTTAGGCAGAAATGTTTCCTTTGTGGATTTTCTAGGTGCCATATATAGAATTTCTGCCATAACTTTTAGAATACTGTATGCACATATCTCTGGCATTTAGGTGCAATCGTTTACATAGTTCTATGGCTTGCATAAATGCTCATGCCTATCCTGATAGGCATATTAAACCCAGTTACGCTAGTATTCTATAAAGGAAAGTAGATTCTTACTTTACTTTAATAAATAGATGCCACATGGGCACCTTCTGTGTGCTTAAATAAGGGTTACACTGTTATAGAATTGCCTTCTGGGCTTATAAATCTAGGCAAATGAATGGCAGGGCTACTTTTATAAGCTTAAATCTTAAGCTCCAAACGTAAGATAAATTTTCAGTTGAAAACATGAAGGGCAATTCTATAAGGGGTGTCTAAACTTAGGCACCAAGTACATGAACTAATTTATAGAATAGACGCACCTATGTGCGTAAATGATATCACTTACTGGCATTCATGCATGTAGATGCTATTCTATAAACAGTCCAACTGATATTCAGCGCTATTTAACCGGCCAGAAATGGCTCCTGGCCAGTTAAATAGCACTTAGCCGGCTAACTGCTAATATTTAGTGGAAGACCGCCTCTTATTTCTGCTGAATATTCACGGTTAGTACATAGCAGATAACCATCTATATTGCATGATATAGCCGGCTATCCATGAAGGCTGGATGTTTAGCAGCCAAATCGAACTGCCTAAATAGCAGTCCTATCTTTGGCCGCTATAAACTTGGACAGCCAGCGGTGAATATTCACTTTTTTACTAAAGGGTTGCCGCATGGCAATAGGCTTGTCGTGCGGCA
This sequence comes from Microcaecilia unicolor, assembly GCF_901765095.1. NCBI lineage: Eukaryota > Metazoa > Chordata > Amphibia > Gymnophiona > Siphonopidae > Microcaecilia > Microcaecilia unicolor. The sequence continues at coordinate 57,997,903 of NC_044032.1, forward strand.
ACCTGGAACCACTGCCAGCCCAATGTGGGTGACTATTTGTAGGTCCACCCCCAGCATGCACCATTTCTGGTGCTAGTGGAAATATTTAAAAAAAATATTTCCCGGGGGGGGGGGGGGGGGGGAGACGGGAATTACTGCCGGGTTAACACAGGACTCATTACTGCCACCTCAATGTGTGGCAGTAAGTCCCCCTCCAAAAATGGCCGCATGGCAAGTGCAAACCTACCACAAGGCAATTACATTTTTTGGCCTTTTTATCCATTGCGGTAAAAAGGGAACTGACGAGCGGCAAAAATGGCCACTGCTGCTAATGCAGGGCCCCTTTTACCACAGCTTAGTAAATGGGCTCCTAAGTTTGAACAGTCCAGAAAACCCCAGGATAGTCAATGCCGGTCACTGGAAACAGCCCGCAATTGAATATCCAGGGTCGGCGCCGATCGCGGAACCTAAACGGACTGCCTCCCACAGTTTGAATATCAGGGAGAGTGTTCCAATATCACAAGCACATAACTACAAGGAGGGCATTAGCATGGGCATGTCACCTAGCGACACGTGTAGCTTATAAAATACTATTAGTTGAGTGCAGTGCAAAACACACCCACTTATGCCAGCCACTGACATGGTATAAGTGACTGCGCCTACCATTAGGTGCACCAAAGTGGATTCATGCTGCTATTCTATAATATGCTTTGATGTGCCCCATAGCCATTATAGATTTGGCGCTAAGTGCACCCCTTTGTTACGCATAACATTTGGTACCACTTTACCGAAATGACGCCTTTGGCTTCTAAGTCTGGACGAAAATATGGTAGAAATTTAGGATCCTAATTTAGGAGCTCAGGTTTTTATTTTCTGAATATCAAGTCCTTAATTTACAAATTGCTAAATGTTTCGGTCCATTCAATGAACTTATGCATCCTTGGTTGCCCTTCTCTTTACTCTCAAATGTCAGCCTATTTCTATTCTATCTATAAAATTAGATTTAATCTATGTGCTCACGGCTTCTAAAATATGTGGGTTAATATGCAGGGTAATGGTCTCATACAAGAAAATTCTTGCATTTATGCATCTGTGGAGATTTTTCTTTGATCTGTAAATTCTATTTCACCGTAGGCTCATCTGCCTTGGAGCATATCTCTCTCTATACGTCCATACGTCATGCGCCCTCCCTGCCCATCTTCAAGTCCTTACTCAAAACCCATCTCTTCTCCCTTGCTTTTGGCGCATAACCACCTTCCCCACTCTTGATACCTACACTGACTACATAGTTTGTAACCTTTAGATTGTAAGCTCTTTTGAGCAGGGACGGTCCTTCCCCGTGTTAAACTTGTACAGCGCTGCGTAACCCTGGCAGCGCTATAGAAATGCTAAGTAGTAGTATATAAAAGGCAACCCCAATGTTCTGAAGCCTCCACGGAAGTTGAGGCGCCCGAGATATCCGGTGTGCCCTGGAGTGTCTGCACTGCCCTCGCGTCAAAACGTCACGACATCAAGGGCGGAGCTATGACACTCGAGGGCCGAAACGGAAACATCACAGGCACGGCCACGGAGGCGCAGCAAAAAAAAAATAAAAACCTCCCCACACACAGCGACGCGAACCCCGAACAAGGCAAGTAGCTCAGAGGGACGGAGGGAGGGGGCCCCTTGCTAGCGCCCGTTTCATTGCGCTCAGAAACGGGCATTTTTTCCTAGTTATACAATAAGTTAAGCCATCCTACATGTATAAATTTTTTTCTGATGGATTCCCTTTGTATAAGGTGACATACAATCATACAACAAATGCTGAAAGATTCTTACCTAAAAGAATATTACATCAATGATAGATTAAAGAAGTAACACAAAAAAATTGAGGCTAAACACAGAGAGACCAAATGGCTCAGTGAAAGTTACATCAATGGGATTCTGCTCTTTGAATTTGAGAGGTCTCAGCGCAGGCTTCAAGGCTGACTTGACTTCCTTTACAGACCTCTAGAGGATGCTTTATACTGTGGACCTGAAGTCTATTAATATTTCTTGGGCCAGGACTTTGTGGCTATTATTGACTGGCAGATGTGACTTTTTATCAGTAGAAACAGTGGTTTCATATAAAATAAGCTCTGTTATGCTAACAGTCCAGAACATTTCCAATGTAGAAAAGTAAAATATACTAAGATTTATTTTGATGTTCACACCGGGCCATGTGTCAAGAAAATAGGCATATAAATATCTGCTTGTAAAATGCATTTTTAACAAGACATGTTTCTTATTTAAAGCTTTCCTTACTTCTTTCCAAAAATGTATTAGTGTATGCAAATTTATTATTTTATTTATATGGTATTGCTTTTGCCAATTCTGTAGCCTTTGTACATTTTCTATGGAATGCATTTATTATTTACAATAATAAAATATATCATAGTAACATAGTAGATGTCGGCAGACCTGTACGGTCCATCCATCTGCCCAACAAGATAAACTCATTTCATATGGTATGTGATACTTCATATGTATACCTGGTCTTGATTTATCCTTGCCATTTTCAGGGCATAGACCATAGAAGTCTGGCCAGCATTGTCCTTGTTCTAAAAATTTCCGAAGGTAACGTTGAAGCCCCTGTACAGCTCCACTCCATTCCATCCATATCTATTCAGCCACGATCAGGGCACAGACCTTAGACGTCTGCCTACCACTGGTCTTGTTCTCTAACTTCTGAAGCAGGAGCTGAATCTGTCTAACCATGATCAGAGCACAGACCCTAGAAATCTGCCCAGTACTGGCTTTGCTTCCCAATTACCGGTTTTGATTCCTGATCTCTGCTAAGCTTCTTTGGATCCATTCCTTCTAAACAGGATTTCTTTGTGTTTATCCCATGCGTTTTTGAATTCCGTTACCATTTTCATCTCCAACACCTGCCACAGGAGGGCATTCCAGGTATTTTCCACCCTCTCTCTGAAAAAATACTTCCTGACATTATTCCTGAGTCTGCCCCTTTCAACCTCAATTCATGTCCTCTAGTTCTAACACCTTCACCCATCTCCGGAAAAGGTTTGTTAATACCTTTCAAATATTTGAATGTCTGTATAATATCACTTCTGTTTTTCCTTTCCTCCAGGGTATACATGTTCAGGTAAGTAAGTATCTCCTCATACGTCCTGCAACGCAAATTCCAGACCATTTTCAAGTCTTTTTACATCCTTAGTAAGATAAGACCTCAAAAACTGAACACAATTCAATGATTTTTTTTTTTTTGTTATATTTGTACTCCATGCTTTCTCACTCTTGGCAGGCTCAATGCAGCTTACATGTGGGCAATGGAGAGTTAAGTGACTTGCCCAGACTAACAAGGAGCTGCCTGTGCCTGAAATAGGAATTGAACTCAGTTCCTCAGTTCCCCAGGACCAAAGTCCACCACCCTAACCTCTAGGCCACTCCTCCACTCCTCCTTTCTTCTATTGGTTATACCCCTCTCTATGCAGCCTAACATCCTTCTGGAAACGGCCACTGCCTTCTCATGTTGTTTCGTCACCTTCAGATCCTCAGACACCATCACCCCAAGGTCCCTCTCCTGAGGCGAGCTTACCAATCTCTCCCCTCCTATCCGGTATATCTCTTTTGGATTTTTGCATCTTAAGTGCATCACTCTGCATTTAGGGAACTGGAGTAAAATGACAGCTCCAAAGGCTACACAGCATTGTGTACAGTTCCTGATGGGTAGTGGCAGGCATCTGTTTCAATGCCCTACCATGAGAAGATGTCACTCAAGCTCTTCTCACAGCCCTCCCTCTCTCTGCCTTGATATTCGCTCTCTTTAAAAAAAGCCCATTTTCCATACCACTTGCTCAATTATCATTAAAAATATAATTTTCTGGATGATAAATTACTATTACAATAAAGCTGTTCATCTTTTACACATCACAAACAAATTAGAAAATTAGGGGGCCCTTTTACTAAGCTTGGCGGTGGCCATTTTTGCCACGTGACAAGGCCCTTTTTATCGCAGTGGATAAAAAGACCGAACAAAAAAATGGCTGTGTGGTAAGTTTGCACTTGCCATGCGTCCATTTCAAAGGGGGCACTTACTGCCACCCATTGAGGTGGCGATAAGAGCTCCTGCGCTAACCCAGTAGTAACCAGGCAGCGCGTGATATTGTCTGATTATCACCAGGTAACCCCCTGTGGATATTGTTTTGTAAATATTTCTGCTGGCACTGGAAATGGCACGCACTAGGGGTGGAACTACTGTCGGCACCCACATTGGACTGGCGGTAGTTCTGGGTTGCCGCGCAGCAAACCTTTAGTAAAAGGACCTCAAAATGACAAAACAGTGAAACAATGGTTACTCCTTAGTCATCTCAAGTACTCTTTCATGGTGGACTTCTTCTTATACCTCTCCTCTTTTATCTCACATGCTCCTCTATCAAGGTATCTCTTCTCCAGACACGCTCCTTCCTGGTTCTGGAAAAAACACATTTAGTACTTTCTTTCCTATAGTGGGTTCTTTGAACCCTGGGAAATTACTCTAAAGTAGGGCCATTTTTCTGAAGTAAGCTGTGAGAACTGTAAGGCTGTTTATAGATTTTTTAATTTGTAATTTATCAATTTGTATTTTGTATTTCTTATCTTTTCATTACTTTTTATTCTTTATTTAAGGCTGCATTTTGATTAAAATTTGTAATTGTGATATTAAAGGTATGTTAGTTATTAAACTTTTCCCCACTGCAGCTTCTTGTGACTCTGGGCAATGGAGAGTTAAGCGAGTTGCCCAGAGTCAGAAGGAGTTGCAGTTGTGAAAAAATAAACAAAAATAAACATGCCTTTAATCGCACAATTACATGTGATTAAAATTTTAACTGAAATGCAGCCCTACTCTAAATTACTGCTAAAATGCTCAGGGGTCTTTTACTAAGGTGTGCGGAAAAATGACGTGTGCTAGTGTAGGCACGTGTTTTGGGTGCGTGCAAATTCATTTTTCAGCGCGCCTGTAAAAAAATGCCTTTTAAAAACTTTTGCCGAAAATGGAAGTGTGGCAAAATAAAAATAGGTACGCATCCATTTTGGGTCTGAGATCTTACCGTCACCCATTGACAGCAGTAAGGTCTCACGCGGTACTAGACGGTAATGGTGTAGTGTGCCAAATGCCAATTACTGCTCAATTTTTTCAACGCATCAGAAAATAACAAGTATTTTTCAGACATACGTAGCGGACTCATGTTAAAAATGAAATTACTGTCTGGGCCACGTGGTAGCCAGGTGGTAACTCCAAATTGACGTGCATTGGGCACGCGCAGGTGCCTATGTTGCCCCTCAGTCAATCAGTACTGTGATACTCTCCCCTAGTGCTCTTTCTCAGCACTGGTCACAGGCTTCACAGTAGTGTTAAAAGCAGGGGTTTTTTTTTCCCAGGCGAAGAACCTCAATTACCCTTAACTTTCTTTATAGGTAAAAGGGGGGAGGGGGAAACCCTACATTATCTCCTTCCTCTGGTCTTTGCAGCCCTGGTTGTTCCCTCTTGCCATAGGCAGAAAACTCAGACACAGGCTTCCTGAAGCAAGATTTTCTGAAGTCCCCCTTCCATTTATTTACTGTTGCCCCAACCTTCTATATTTTATTGCATTTCATTTTAACATATTTATAACCTTCACATATGACTTGGTTTTTTTAAGTAGAGTATAACAAAACATTCACAATCAAACATATAAATGGCAAGAGGCGTACTCACTCGCAAATGCGCAGTAGAGACCCTCTCTGTTCCACCCCCGCGTCAATACGTGATGACGGGGGCATGACAGAGAGGGAACCTGCACACCTGTGAGTGAGGGAACCGCTGTCGCCACCGCTCCCCCCCCCCCAGGTTTGCCGCTACCGCTCCCCCCACCCACCCGGAGTCGCCGCCGCCCACCCTCCACCCGGCCCAGGTACCTGGCTTCACTATTCAAACCGCCGGAACGCAGCACACAGCTCATCTGAGCTGCTGTTGGCCTTCCTTACCTGCCTGTGTCCCGCCCTCGCCGACGTTACGTCACACGAGGGCAGAACACACGCAGAGAAGAAGGAAGGCCGATGGCAGCTCAGATGCGCTGTGTGCTGTGTTCCGGTGCTTTCAATAGTGAAGCCAGGTACCTGGCCCGGGTGGCGGAGGGGACTCCGGGGGGGGGGGGGGGGCCTTTCAACCCTCCCCCCCTTCCTTTACGAGCCCGTTTTTACGGGCTCAACGGCTAGTAAAACATAAAATATAAAAACACACAAATACACAGACATCCAAAACAATGTTCTCATCGTGAAAGCAGATGCCTTCACCCATTCTAGAAAGCTCACCTAAATGGCTCTGATTTCAAATGGTTTTGGAAATTCAAATAATCTTGTTTCTGCCATAGAGCTTCTCACAACATAAGGCCACAAATCAAAAACTTGACTCTACAACATGAAGTTGATCTTTTCCTATATATGGCAGCCTAAACCCTAGCGGTAATATCTCAGTATTACCATTAGAGGTCTCTGCGGCCATTTTGTTTCTTAGAAGAACACAAGGCGGAAGCGAGTGGGCATTGCTCCCATCCCACTAGACACCAGGGACTCAATTAAGTCCAGGGTCTTAGGTGGAGTGAGGGGAGGTAGCTTGCAGTCCTAACTCAAATAAATGAGTTACATTTGATACCATAAAACTTATTTATTTATTTCCTTTCTAATGTGTATATTCAACTAGCCAAAGCAAAGAACATATTATTTTCAGCTTCCTCTTGAAAACCATGAAAATTTTACAAATCGTGTGCTTCATATCTTACCTCATGTATTACATTGCGCAGGAGCTGATGCTGGTACAGAATAACTTTCTGTAAATGATAAATCTGTTCCTGTAAAGTAGAATTCTCGACTCTAAGAGGCATACAACTGGAAAACAAAACAATAACCACATACTGTTTATAATAATGTAGCTGAATACTATTGCATCAGGAACGGACAGACTGAAATGCCTTATGCTTAATACCCAACAGTAATTTCCTGGGGGTTGACATTCAAAGTGATTTAACAAGCCAGGAATAGTTCTTGGCTGGTTAAATTGCATGTTCGGGGCATATTCAGTGGCACTTAACCAGTTAGTGCTGAATGCGAAACCAGGTAGGGCAGAGTCAGCACTTGGCCGGTTAAGTGCCAACATACAGTACTTAGCCAGCCAAGGTACCTGCATAAAAGTCAGTCCTATCTTTTTGCGGTTTGCCATGGCCGGTTAAGCACAGGGTATCGCACTTAGGGGCCCTTTTAATAAGCTGCGGTAAAAGGGGCCCTGAGCTTGCAGCGGTGGCCGTTTTTGCCGTGTGCCAGGGCCCCTTTTACCACAGCAGGTGAAAATAGCCAAAAAAAAGTTAATGGCCATGAGATGCAGCCATTTCGGGGAGAGAATTTACGACCACCCCATTGAGTACAGAATTCTAGTCGCCAGATATAGAATCTGGGGGTGAATGGAAAAAAAGGGAACCCCCCTAGATATTGACAGGTTAAGTATATTCTTGCTTCTATTACTTTTTTCCTGTTGATCATCTCCACTGAGAAATTGACCAGTTCATCTACCACTCCTCTGACTAGAAAATGATTTCTTATATTTCTCCTGTATCTACCCTCTGTAGATGAAGGCAACATATATGTGTATAATAAGTCCTATAAATATGCATGAGAGAGATTTACATGTCCATTACCTCCACCGAATGCAACTCTTTTTCATGTATGTTTATTATCCTGAAATCCTGGCCTGTTTGAGGCCCTCAAGGACTTCACTTGAATAAGCCTGTTCTAAAAGAAGACTATTCACATTTGCCTTTATTTTTTACACTGTTTTTTTTCAAGATATCTAAAGCAATCTGGGTTAATCAAGCCCGTAATTCCATACTCTGGGGGTTGATTACTAAAGCTTAGCTTGAGTTATATGCAGCAGGGCCCATAGGAATAAAATGGGCCCTGTTGCAGATAACTCAAGCTAAGCTTTAGCAAACACTATGACAAATCACAAACCATACTTTTTCAATGACTTCATAATTTAAGCTAAATTATACTTCTACATTGTTAAAGTCTAACTTTAAAAAACAAAAACATTACAATGTACCTAATCAATTTTCCATAGTTTGATCTAATTATGCTACCTGAAACTGACCTTTCAGGACTTTCCGAGTTTGCCATTTTCTTTTGGATCTCCTTTTCTACCCACTCTTTCTTTTCTAACAATGTACTCCTTTCCTAGATAAACACAAGAGATAATTAGTAACTAGTGATTTCCTAAACTCCTGAAATGTAACTGTGATGGTCAGTGTTTTTTAAACGTTAGCTCCTGTTGTTAAAATGAAACCTTTTTCAGCACTAGGGTTACCATATTTTGTCCCCCAAAAAGGAGGACACATGTCCCGCCCCTTTCATGCCCCACCCCCTTTCACACCCCACCATGCCCCTTTCATGCCCTCACCCCTCCCCCTGTCACATTTTCTCCTCCCCCCATCACACACCCCATCACTCCCCCTCCCCTTACCTTACTACTGCCCTGGTGGTCTAGTGACCTCTTCGGGGCAGGAAAGAGCCCCCTCTTTCCTGCCCGGAGCGCTGCCCTGCATGCATCCTTCCTGTTTGTGATCTTTGCGCCAATTCAAAATGGCCTCCGAGAGTTAAAGTCTCGCGAGGTCACGTCAACTCTCAGTGGCCATTTTGAATCGGCGCCGAGATCACAAACAGGAAGGATGCATGCAGGGCAGCGCTCCGGGCAGGAAAGAGGGAGCTCTTTCCTGCCCCAAAGGCGGAAGAAGTCACTAGACCACCAGGCCAGTAGTAAGTAAAGGGAGGGGAGGCTAGCAATCTGTCCATTTGTCCGGATTTCTGGACAAACGGGCAGGCTGGCAAAACCCGCCCGGTTGCCCGGACATGTCCTCAAAAAGAGGACATGTCCGGGTAAATCCGGACATATGGTAACCCTATTCAGCACCAACCAGGAAGTGCTATCTAGTTAAAGCCATATTCTGACTGCTAACCAGATAAATTTAGAATAACCTTTTTGCTGTCCTAACCACTAGCTGGAAAACCTCTGTATACAACTATGATCTACCCATGGCTCGGTGGTTAATAAATCATGGGGGGGGGGGGGGGCGGATTTCTGAAATAATTTAAATTTCAGGTAATTGGTGGTGATGTGGTCAGAGGAAATATTCAACAGCACTAACTAGGTAGTGTCAATGAATATCTCTACCACTGGCATTTATCTAGTTAGCAGCACCTGCTAACCAAGTCAAAGTGCCCCTGACACTCTGTCCATAAGGGCCTTGTTTACTAAGGTGTGCTAGCGTTTTTAGCATGTGCACAAAATTACCGCGTGCTGTATAGGCGCCCATAGGAATATTGTGAGCACCTACACAGCGCGCGCTAATAGCGCACGCTAAAAGCACTAACGCGCCTCTAGCACGGCTTAGTAAACGGGGCCTTAAGTGTTTTTCTCATAGAAATTGAAAAGGAAAAAATGCTTTAGTAATTAATGGGCCCTTTTACAAATCTGCCACAAGATGTGGCCTTAGTGCGCCCTTATGTGGGTCTTTCCCGCTCGCTAAGGCTACTTTTTTCCATATGTAGCTAGAAAATGGACAATTTTCCGTTTTCTGATTTGGCTGTGTGCTAAAATTCCACACAAGGGAAAACCCATAGACCTAACAAAATGTTAACATCCACCATGCCACAGGTTACGTATGCCCGCTCTAATGAAAACAGACTGCTGGAGGAAAAGATCTCAGTAATCTATAACCAAAGCAATTTTATTTATTTATTTATTTAACACATTTATACCCCACATTTTCCCACTAGTTGTAGGCTCAATGTGGCTAACACATAACCGTAGGTAGGCTACAGTTCAGAAAAGTACAATTAAACAATGTAATAGTAAGGTAGTAATCAAATAGGTATCATATCAATTAATTCGGCCAGGACTCAAGTTGTTGCTACTCATATGGATAACGAAAAACCTCCACCAAATTAAATATGTTGGTATATTGCCACAAACAGGGTATAAAATGTGCTAATATTGCCATAAGCTTGCAGTCATTAACAATAATGATCATGTGAACCCTTACTGCCACCTATTTTGTAGGTGGTAAGAGCTCATGCGCTAATCTCGCACTAATCGGTTAGCAGCAATCTAGCTATGCTAATTAATTAGGGAAGACTAAGGTTACCATATGGCTCCAGAAAAAGGAGGACGGATTGAGCCAGCCGGGTTTTACTTCCATTGCTTGAAAGCAATGGAAGTAAAACCCGGCTGGCTCAATTACTTCCATTGAAAGTAATGGAAGTAAAACCCGGCTGGCTCAATTACTTCCATTGAAAGCAATGGAAGTAAAACCTGGCTGGATCAATCCGTCCTCCTTTTTCTGGAGCCATATGGTAACCCTAGGGAAGACATGCTTACTCTCTCTGCCCCTGGGCACATCCCCTCAGTCAAATAAATATATATATATATATATATATATATATATATATATATATATATATATATATATATATTTACCACACCAGTAGCGAGCACACCTGGCAAAAGTACCACAGGACACCTCAGCGCATCCCGCGGTATGCCATTTTAAACTGCGGTAGACACACGTTAGTGATTACCACAGTGTGGTAAAAGGGTTCCTAAGGCTCTGTATGAGTATGAGAAATTACAAGGAATTTACATTCAAAGACACAGTCACTACACAAAGTTAAATTGATATTTTATCTTTATGCCTGATCGTCAGTGGCCCTATGAATTTAATGGGACCGCTGAATATGAGGTCCTAACTTTATGTATGTAAGTTTAATGCTAATACTAGAACTGCTATCTGTGTGATCCCCTTAACCCAGGAGTGCACTCAGTCTTGGGAGCGCAACCCAGTCAGGTTTTCAGGATTTTCAAAGTGAATAGATGTGAAATCTACTTGCATTCACTTATTCAGATGAATGCAAACAGATCTAATGCATATTCCTTATAGAAATCTTGAAAACTCAAGTGGATTATAATCCTCAAAAACCAGGTTTGAGCACCTCCTACTCTACACTAATAAAAGGTATCTGGACTAGATAACAGCTGAATATCACCACTCGACAAATAATTAAATATAGTCCCCACCCCAAGAACAACTATGGCCCCACTTTTTACTACATGGATGCATCCAAAATGTGTTTGGTAGGCAGTTGATCATTTCAAAAAATATACTCATACAGGAAGCACCCAATAATGGCAGTGTAATGCTTTTGAATATTGCCCTGACATGAGTTTTAATTCTTTTAAATTGTTATAGAGTTCATCCCTTTGAATAAAACTTTTCTTTTTAAATGTTATTTCAGTAGATACACTAAGATGACAATTTTCAAAGGGAGACAGCCCTGAAAATCTAGCAGGCTGCAGTGCTACTGCTTTTCTAGGTTTCCTCTGGCTCTCCTCTCAGCCTCATTTCCTAACCCCCATCAGGAAAGTATGTAAGTTGTTAATAGTACACTTAATTTTCTTTGGTGTGATATGAGAGTCATTTTTAAAGGGCACTTTTCCAAGGTTAAATCCCAATTTACTTGTGTAAATTCCTTTAAAAATTGCACTCTTAACATAAAGGCTCTTTTTTACTAAAGTGTGGTAAGGTTTCGCAGTTACCACATGGAAATTAACAAAATATTACACAATAACTGCAAAAACTCTGCACTAAGGGCTGGGAGCAAACCCAGCATTTTTAGAAGGGCTGCCATGCAATTAATGCAGAGAAGTTGCTACTCTGTGCTAACACATGACAGAAAAGCCGCAATGCAGTTAGCTAGAGGTGGTGAGAAAGTGGTGGATACTTGGAATGCCCTCCCGCGGGAGGTGGTGGAATTGAAATGCGTGGGATAAACGTAAAGGAATCCTGTTCAGAAGGAATGGATCCTCAGAAGCTTAGCGGAGATTGGGTGGCAGCACTGGTGGTTGGGAGGCGGGGCAAGTACAGGGCAGACTTCTACGGTCTATATCCCGAAAATGGCAAGGATAAATCAAGTTTATCTTGTTGGGCAGACTGGATGGACCGTACAAGTCTTTATCTGCTGTCATCTACTATGTTACTATGTGGTGTTAACTGTTTTGCATTATCTGCTGTGTTAACGCATGGTAATGATTATGACTTTAACCATAAGGTGCAGTTCTTGCCCATTTCATGACCTAAAATGGTGTTTTCTGCATTAGGTGCAGAAGCATAGACATGGGTGGACCTGGGTAGGTTGAGCCCCTACACAAGTGAATTAGAGGAGAACTGGAGGTGGTGCTAACATCTACACTGGGATCAGTAGTATGGAATCTTACTAGTATTGAAGATCCTAAGATGTAAGAACATAAGCACTGCCATACTGGGACAGACCAGAAGTATCTGGTTTCCACCAGTGGCCAATCCAGGTCACAAGTACCTGGCAAGATCCCAAAAGAGTGCAACAGACTTTATGCTTCTTATCCTAGAAATATGCAGTAGGTTTTCCCAAGTCTATCTTAATAATGGCTTATGGACTTTCCTTTCAGGAAATGATCCAAACCTTTTTTAAACTCTGTTAAACTAACTGCTTTTACCACATTCTCTGGCGATGAATTCCAGAGTTTAATTACACATTGAGTTAAGAAATATTTTCTCTGGTTTGTTTTAAACTTACTACTTCTCCAGTGACCTCGATGGCCACTGTTGGAAGAAGAATACTTAGCTAGATGGACCATTGTCTATTCTTATGTTATTATGCCTAATGTCCACCCATATTAACCCTGGGCTCTACCAAACAAATTAGTCCTGGCAGCGCCACAAGCGGCAATTAGTGTGTGCTAGAAGTTAATGCCCTATGCTCACTGTTAGTGTTGGCTCATACTGTTAATGTGCAACAATTCCCTCATTAAACAGCTAACACCATAAACAGGCCTCTAGTTTTTAATTAGGTAACCTACCTCTTCCATCCTTTCCACCAGCTTCTCCAGTTCTAGGATACGAGTATGTTTCTCTTGAAGTCTATCAGCTACTTGATTGATGCTTTCAATATTTTGTTTAAACTTTTCTTCTTGTTCCTTATAATGAACCTTAAGTTAAAATGAAAAAACTCAAGAGTAAATACATAAAATTCCAATGATTTAAAAAAAAATTGATAATTAAATAGCTAAACCAAATATTTCAGAAATAGAAAAATGTAGTACTTTTTCTCACACAGCTGATTTTCCAAGATGGCTGCTAAAGAAGAAAAAAAAATCTTTTAAATAATTGGGCTGGTATTCAAATCCAGTTATGCATTCACCAGTAGCAGGCAAATGCACAATGGCTTATTCATAGAGTTTGAAAAGTTTTATGGATGGTATCAAGGTATATAATGCATTAAAGGGTCCTTTTACTAAGTTGCAGTAAAAAGAGTTCACTTACCGCAGTTTAAAATGGCTGTAAGACGCCCGTGCGGGTTTTGGGCGTGACTAGGGCAATAATACAGCCAGACAGGACGTATGAATTCAACAGAAAAGTATTTATTTACAGGAACAAACAGTCCCAGTCCTGCTACTTCACAAGAGCTGGGTCATAGCAAGGATAACCCTCTGTGGTGCAACAAGCCAATTATTAATATTTATGTTCATGTACTCTCGGGCTTATGCTTTCCAGAGCCGAGGTATAAAGAGGCGCGCCACCCCAGCAGTTCAGCAAGCAGCCATAAGCCAGCCTCTGACCAGCTCAAAACAGTCCACGGCTGATGGGTTGCCACGCCCAAACCACAGTATCTTGCTTCTATTCGGCAGGTCGGGTCTCACCCCAGCCCGGCCTCCAACATTCTTGTACAGTTCAGTGTAAGCAATACCAAATGTTCCCGCACTCTTACACAATTCAGCGAACAGTACTAATGGTGCAGTACTCTGTTCCTTAATTCCCACACGTATACAGTAATTACATCTCCTCATGGCTTGCTCCAGCCATATGCCATCACTTATTCTCAGGGCTTACCTCAGCCAATTCACAATGACTCAAATCCAGTCAATCAATCATACTCTGGTTTCCTGTGCTTCTCATCCAAGTACCTCTCTTGGCTAGGTCTCTGTATCGGGACCTTGGCACTCCTAGGTCTCTCTGTGCAAGGTCTCTTTATCAGGACCCAGCTCCTCCTGAGATTTTTCCTCCTGGGGCCTCTCTCATCTGCTCTGTCTTAGGGCTTTTTAGCTTCCTATTAGGAAGCCACTCCCTACTGAGGAGGCAGCCTCACTTCCCCATAATGCACTGGATCCTGCCATAGTAGTTGTACAGTTCAGCCAGGGACACAGCAGGTCCATCGCCCCCTGCTGTAGGATGGCTGAACTACAATTCCCCACAGCCTCACAATGGCTTACTGCAGGACACGTTCAGGCGTCATGCGGTAAGTTCCAAATCGGTGCACACTCCTCATGCACTAACAAATATTTTAAAATTTTTGTTGGAGAAGGCATATCAAGGGGGTGGAGAGTGGACGTTCCTGCACATTACTGCATGCTAACTAGTTAGCGCAGGATTACCACATGAGCCCTTACCACCTACAAAATAGGTGTCAGTAAGTGTTCACACAGTAATTTTTATTAATGGCCAGGTGCTAATAGCCATATTAGTGCATGGCCATTAATAGGACAAATGGAAAATTGGCCATTTTCCTGCTGTGGTGAAAATGGCCATAGCACGCAGGCAAACCTGTATGAGAGTGCGCTAAAGCCTCTTTTTACTGCAGCTTAGTAAAAGGATCCCTAAATGACTTCATATTATCAGTATAACTGTGGGCCAGCTAAGAGATGGAGTGAGAGCAGCCCTAGCATTTATCTAGATAACAACAATATTCATCTGCTACATGGATAATTTATCTATTTATATTAGGCCTGATAAATAACAGGTCTAAACTTAATTAATATTGACAGCATGGTCACCAGCCAATACGTATATATACTAATACCTATACAGAAAGCAGCACTGATATACAGATTGCATTAAGCCCTGTATCTCAGTGCTTTTCTACCCTCTCCTGGAGGCACATTTTGCCAGTCAAGTTTTTAGGATTGCCACAATGAATATGCGCGAGATAAGTTTGCATAAAGCAGAGACCTATTATTATTATTTATTTTTTTTATTTTAGTTACATTTGTACCCCGCGCTTTCCCACTCATGGCAGGCTCAATGCGGCTTACATATTGTATACAGGTACTTATTTGTACCTGGGGCAATGGAGGGTTAAGTGACTTGCCCAGAGTCACAAGGAGCTGCCTGTGCCTGAAGTGGGAATCGAACTCAGTTCCCCAGGAGCAAAGTCCACCACCCTAACCACTAGGCCTCATGCATATTCACTATGGAGGAGTGGCCTAGTGGTTAGGGTGGTGGACTTTGCTCCTGGGGAACTGAGTTCGATTCCCACTTCAGGCACAGGCAGCTCCTTGTGACTCTGGGCAAGTCACTTAACCCTCCATTGCCCCATGTAAGCCACATTGAGCCTGCCATGAGTGGGAAAGTGCGGGGTACAAATGTAACAAAAATAAAATAAAAATATGGTGATCCTAAAAACCCGATTTGCTAAATATGTCTCCAAGTGAGGACTGAGAAGCACTGCCCTTCACCCATGATGCAGCACAAATGTTTTCAGGTGCAGTTGCTAGGTAGGGTTATCTCAAGGGTTGTGCGAACAGTGTGGTCACACAGGGCACAAGAAAGACCGGGGTGCAAAAATTGCACCCCCATTGTCTCCCTTGCAGTGGCTGTGGCACAGTGGATGGGGTGTGGGTGCTAAGTGTTGCACAGGGTGCGATTTCAGATTTGGATGCTCCTGCCCTGCCCCTGGATACTTTGGTAAGCTTCCTCAGTAATTATTATTAAGAAATGGGTGTGGAAATTATGGACTGGCTGGGAAGCCAAGGATTTTTTTTTTTAAATAAATTCTTGTAAAATACGTTTATCCTGGGTTTCTAATCTACCTTGTACATTTATATTGAAGTGAAAAGACAGAAACTAAATTTTAAATTAAATCTGCCATTTTCTAAAAGAGGTGTCTACAATGTGGTTCTGTGGTAAGACCTCTATTACATGCCCTACATGTACTCTTTCAAGCCCGTCCCTTTCTTTAATGGGTGAATGCATGAAGACTTTGAAGTCTGAAAACTGAAAAAGAATATGGTTACTTTAAGTCACCTCTAGAGAGAGTGCAAAGTTGCCACTTATATGGTTGAAACTTAATTGTGCATATATAGTTGCTTCACCTGATCCAGTGACGGCCAAGGGAAAGCCGCTATAAGCTGTAGCTAAAACTATGCACATTGTGAAACCATGCATACTTATTGTGTGCTGAAATCCACCATTCTATCCATGCTAAGTTCTATTTTTCTATTCACATAGGGGTAAATTCAAGAAAATTTGCCTATACATCCCAAAAATTCTTGTGCTAAATGCAAATTCTATAATGGCAATTCAGCCTGTGAGGGAGTGAGTGGTATAGCAGCAGGTGTACCTAAGAACACTCCCTCACTGGGGTTGCAGTTTACCACCTGTCATGCCATGTCAGAGGGGCAGGGCTCAGGCTGTGAAGTGGTTACGTGCCCTGCAGCAAGTGGATCAGTGAGGTCCTGAGGCAAGAGGTATATGAGAGAGAGAGAGAGACAGAGAGACAGAGAGAGAGAGAGAGCGATCTCCTGGAGGGAGGCTCCAAGGAAAGGAACTCTCCCTACTTTATGCTGAACTCTGCATGTGAAGTTTCCATGCCTGTCCGTTGATCACATTATCACATATTGTGGTAGTTTGAGGATTTTTTTTTCTGTCTTTGCAGAAGAGACAACCCACATATCTTCAGGGATTGGGGCTTTAGTACAGCTGGTGGGCTTCTGTATAAAGGCTAAGGAGGTCAGCTCTGCCTTAGAGGGGTTAAGAAAATAAGAGTTAGTAAGTTCTGGAGAAGCAGGATTTTTTTTTCTGTGTTGAGGTAGTAGTGCTCCAAACTCTTGATTGGAGTGAAGCCACAAGGAAAGCTGTCCTGGAGGAGCCAAGAAAGGTTCTGCAGAGAGTGTTTTGGGCTGTTGTGCAAGCCACAAAATAGTCAGAGGAGCTGGCAAGGTTAAAAGCAGGGAAACAATTAAACCCTGGAGGCTGTTCCTTAATTGAAGGTTAGAGGAAGAGTGTATGTTTGAGGCATCAGAGTAAGCTACAAACTATTGCCACTAAGTACACAAGTTTTGTATTGTATTGTAGAAAATCTTTAGCATCATATCTGTTCATTAAATGTTCTAATGCATGTTTATTAGGTGTATCATCAGTACTATGCTAACATCGTATTATATCTCTGGTATTTGAATTCCAGTGCTATTAAATGTGTATATTTTGATACTGTTTCATGATGGTTCTATTATTAGGTTTCAATGTACTGCTTCAAGTTTAACTCATTTATTGCATTTATGTTTATTCTTGATTATTTTACTATTGTTATGCTGTTAACAAAATTATATGTTTTATGTTAAACTGTACCTACTGTACACAGCCTTGGGTGAATCTCTTCATAAAGGCAGTTAATAAAGCCCAATAAATAAAAACAAAAATAAATAAGTACATAAGTGTACCATAATGGGACACACCAAAGGTCCATCAAACCCGGCATCCTGTTTCCAACAGTGGCCAATCCAGGTTACAAGTATCTGGCAAGATCCCAAAACAGTGCAATACATTTTCTGCTGCTTATCCTAGAAATAAGCAGTGGAGTTTCCCCAAGTCCATCTTAATAATGGCTTACAGACTTTTCTTTTAGGAAGCTAGCCAAACTTTTTTAAAACCCCGCTAAGCAAACTGTTTTTACCACATTCTCTGGCAGTGAATTCCAGAGTTTAATTACACATTGAGAGCCTCTTTTATGAAGCTGTGGCAAAATGGGGCCTGTGCTGGTGTTGGCACAAGTTTTTGATGTGTGATGAGGCCCCCTTTTACCACAGCGGGTAAAAGGCAGGTCTTTGTTTTTTTCAGGAAATGCACTTGCCGCATGGCCATTTCGGAGGGGGGGGGGGGGGAGCACTTACCACCACTCATTGAGATAAGGGCTCCCACACTAACCTGGCGCTCCCAATTACCACAGGGTACACACCAGTGCTACAAAAATAAAAATATTTTTGTAGTGCCGGATATGAGGTGCACTGGGGGTGGGAACTACTGCCAAGCTGCTGCAGCAGCCTGGCAGTACTTCCCTTTTAACAAGTGGTAAGCTCGCTTTGGGCTTACTGTCACTTTGTAAAAGGACCCCCCAAGTAAAGAAATATTTTCTCTGATTTGTTTTAAATTTACTACTTTGTAGCTTCATTGCGTGCCCCCAGTCCTAGTATTTTTGGAAAGAGAATAAGTGACAGAAGATGGTTCTGAAGCAAGGAAGGTCCTGTGGAAAGTGAGATCAAGGATTGCTGCTGGTGCTGGAGCAGCAGGGGGAATGCTGTTTGGACTACAGAGTGAAGCTGGAGCTATTGCTTCTATCAAGGAGCTGACTCTTGGAGATTGCAAAGCAGGGGACTACAAGATGCCAAGCTGTGCATACAGAAACATCGTGAAAGCTGAACTGCTGACAGGAAGGCTGCAACTGGGGCAGTTCAAAAATCCAGTCTGGAGTGGGAGTACAGCCGGAGCTGGAGTTGTTTCATGGGAAGGATCAGCTCTTAGAGTCAGTGCCCATTAGAGCCCACAATACTCCATTTAAACAAGAAGTCAACTGCAACCAGGTCTGCTGGAAAATCTGGAGTGGAGTAGCTATGTAAAGGCAGTCTACCTGCATCAAAGAGAACAACCAGTTGGGTTTTGCATATCCTGACAGGGAGACTTTTTAGGCACCTGAAAAAGGCAAAAAGGAGCAAGAAACTCCAGGAACAGAGTTTGGGACCAGGAGTGGAAAGAAGCCTAGTCAACCCTGCAGCAGTGCCCTGCAGACAGGGCTAATTACTGTCCCTGGAAAGGGGATATGCCTGAAGAATAGAGAAGTCAGGCTCACCAGAAAAGAGAAATTAAGGAAGGCAGCTGGCAAACAGACTAAGCAGGTAGCTAAGAGAACCCCATGGGAAAGTCTGCCCAGAATCAAAGAGATTCAGAAGCAGGAATAAAACTTCTTGAGTCAGTATGTCAAGCTCCATCTCTGGCCGTTTTCAAATCTAGGTTAAAAGCCCACCTTTTTGAGGCTGCTTTTAACTCCTATTCACATGTTCAGTACAATGTCTGTTTTATCATCCCCACTTTAAGTAATTCCTTTATCCCTTATTTGTCCTAATTAAATTGTAAGCTCTGTCGAGCAGTGACTGTCTCTTCATGTTCAAGAGTACAGTGCTGCATATGTCTACTAGTACTATAGAAATGATAAGTAGTAGTAGTAGGAATCCTCCGATAAAGATACAGAGTGTAGGGGGCTTCAGGCATAGCTAGAGGATGTCCATCTCTATAATGAGTTGTGTCAGGTGCAGCAGAAATGCCATAGAGTGCAAGAAGAGAATGAAGCTCTTCAGCTTCAGCTGGAAAAAGTGCAGGACCTGAGGCAAAGTCCATGTCAGAGCTTTGATCCTTCAGAGGTAGGTCTACAGTCCAAGCTAGAGGAGCTCCACTCCTGGGAAACTGTATTGGTCCACCAGGAGGAGCAACTGGACCAGGAGAGAGACCGGTCATAAGCCCAGAATATCTGGTTAAGTGCGCAGTTGAGAGCCAAAACATGGGATCTGGGAAGAGAGAAATGGAAGCTAATGGAAGCTCTTGTTCAGCAAGTATGTGGAGAAGCTATGGTGTCTTCTGTTCTGCTTCCACAGCAGCATGAAGGAATTACAGGAGGCCCTTGAACAAAACTAACAAGAGGTCACAGCACTGAGAAAGAGCCTGGAGAGCAAGACAACAGAGGTCACCCATGTAAGGGAGCAGATGACCCTGTAGGAATCTTCCATGGAGAAGTTGCAGAGACAGACAATCTACTCCATGTGTTACAAGAGACAAGAGAGTATGCAAAAACTGCAGTGATGCAATGGGACAGAGTGACTCCGCTGAGCTTAGTCAGTCACGTAGTTCAAGCAGTAGAACCTCCTCATAGAAAAGCTTCAGATGGAAAAGGGACAGCTCATGAGGAACTACCAAGCACTCAATGAGGAGAAAACAGATTGTGAGAGATAAAGGAGTTGGCTCAGACACTAAAGTGCCAAAAAGAAGAGATAGCCCAAGTCTCTGAATAAGTAACTCTGCTAAAAACGTCCAAGGAAACCCTTCAGGAGGAATGGAAAGTGGCAACTTGTTGATAGAAAAGTTATCTGAGGAGATGGCAGTGAAGCAGAGTGTCCTAGTTGAACAGTGCTTGGATCTGGGAAGCAAAGGAGAAGGCGAAGTGTCTGGTGGCAGCAGAAGAGGAGCTGGTACAGCAGCATGACCAGGCTAAGGAGCTCCAATCCCAGATCTGCCATCTGACAGACCAAAACCAGGTCTATCATACCCAAGTGGAAGCTACTCAAGTAGAAATAGTGCAACTGCAACAAGAACTAGCCAGAGCAGCAAAAGAGTATTGTAAGCTGCAGGGAGAGCTATCTAATCTCCTGCAGTAGAGTCAGGAGGAGCAAGTGATGGTCAGAATGCTAGAGGGCAAGAATAATGAATTTTAACAGCAAGCCCAAGAGATGTGCCTCCGGGAGAGGCGAGAACAGAGCAAGAGCGTACTTGGCTATGGGAAGAGAATAAAGCGTGGATGCAGAAAATTATAGATATACAATATCATCTCAATACTAAGTTTGTTGTGGTGCAGCAGCACAAGAAAAATTTGCCAGAACTGGACACAGGGAGATGTGTACGGTAAGGCCAGATGGCAGGGGAAGAGACATCACTGACCCAATTAGAAGTATCCAGGAGAGATACTTTAAGGGAGTTGGAGAATTTGACTGCCCACCTCAAGAGAAAGTCTCCAGCAGAAACTACTCTGGTGAAATATAGGCACCTACTGGAGGACCAACTGAAGAATGCTAGGAAAAAAAGGGAGTAATTGGCTAGCCGGCTCAGTGGTTCCATTAAGGAATGAACCTTAGCTTTAGAAAAGCAGCTTAAGGATGCCCTGGTGGGGCTGAAGGAGACAGACTGTGAGGGGCAAAGCCTGGCCAATACCAAGGAGGGTGACTTATCTGACACCTCAAACTTGTGGAAGGATTTGATACAAGAATATAATGCAGCCACTGAGAGTCTTGGATGTTTTCTGTTTAATATTTGTGGGTATTTTTTTTTTAGTTAAGTTTGAGTTGTGGATTTTATATTTATATTTAGTAACGCAATTTCATATGAAAATGGCTTGGTTTGGGGGGGGGGGGGGGGTTTATAGCCACTGGTACTGTCATTACAGACACAGAACCAAGATCAACTTTTATCCTGGTTCTGTATGCAAGACATCTACCTAGAACCAGTAAGGGGCATGCCCGACAGGAGTTCTGGTTGATTGTTCTATAGCTATGCCTCAAAGTATAGAAGAGATTCTTGGCCATGGGTCATCCTTAAGGGAAAAAATATTGGTTGAATCTAAGGAGCAGATTCCCAGAAACTGTTTAACTGATTTTTCTGATTCAGTTTTACCAATCCCCTGTTGTTATTTTAATGCCAGATCTATTTGTAATAAAGCTGATTTGATAAGAGAACTAATTGGCGACTCAGATCTGTTTTTATAGTTGACACATGGCTTACAGATCAGTGGCGTAGCCAAGGGTGGGCTTGGGTGGGCCCAGGCCCATCCACTTTAGGTTCAGGCCCACCCAATAGCAGCACATCTATAATGTGACTGGCAGGGATTCTCAAGCCCCACCATCCAAAAACTCCCAACTGTCCTTCCTGCATACCTTTTAAATAGCAGATCTTTGCCTGCAGCAAGCAGCGACTGATACATACTGTTCGCACAGACCCCGAGGCCTTCCCTCTGATGTATTCCCGCATATGCGGAAACAGGAAGTTGCACCAAAGGAAAGGCTGTGGGGCCAGCATGAGCAGTAAGTATTAGTTGCTGCTCGCTGTTGGTGAAAATCTGCTATTTAAAAGGTATTCAGGGAAGGGCGGATGTTTGAGAGACCATATGGATGCAGGCAAGAGAGGGAGAGACCAAATCACTTGTGGGACAAGGCGGAGTTCTGCCCACCCATCTTGGGCTCAGGCCCACCCAAATTTGGGTGTCTGGCTACGCCCCTGTTACAGATTATTCTACCCCAATAACAGCAAATCTTTGTCCACCAGGATTTTCAGTGGTTTATTCTCATCGAGAAGGAAAAAAGGGAGGTGGTTTATCTATTGTTTTTAAGGAGCTTTTATCTGTGATTATTGTTGCTAACTATAAGCAACATGGTTTGGAAGCAATGTTGTGTCAACTCTCTGTTTCAAATTCTGGGAATGTAGTAGGATTATTATTATTGGTTTATAGATCTCCTGGACCTTGGTCTCTAATATCTTCTATGTTTTATATTCAGATTTTAGAAGCTAGTACTAGATTTTTTAAATTAGTGGTATTGGGTGATTTTAATTTGCATCTAGATGATGATAAGGATAGTAATGTCTGTGAGGTTTTGTCTCTCCTTCAAAATTTGCAATTTATTATGTCGTTAAAGGTTCCCACTCATGATAAAGGGCATAAATTAAATTTGTTTTTTGCTAATGATCCGAATGGGAACCCACGATTTGGTCTGATCATTTTTGAAGTAATTTTCCATTAAATGTTAATACACTTATTAAACAAAATTGTCTTAGGAATAATAGATTGGGTAGGAGATGGGTTGATGCAACTGATTTTTGGAATAGGGTAATTTCCTTGTTGGATACTTCAGTGGAAGATCCTGATGCATAATTATCTAAATGGGATTGTTCCATTCAAAATATTTTAGATAATATGGCTCCCAAATGTGAAATTAATTCTGTGTGAAAGACAAAATCTCCTTGGCATTCTAGTGAAATATTAGAGCTTAAGAAGAAATGCTGCAGGCTAGAACAACGTTGGTGGAAATTTAAGAATGAAGAAGGTAAGGTTTTCTGGAAGGTTGTCCAGAGCGAATACAAAAAGAGTTTAAATCTGGCTAGAAGATCATATTGTTCACAGTTGGTGGGAATTGAGAAACCTAATTTGAAAAAATTATTTGGATTGTTGCAAGAACATTTATCTATATATATAAAAGGCACTTTGAAGCCTCAAGCCGGAAACTTGAGGTGCCCGAGATATCCGGTTTGGCCTGCAGGCTCCAGTCACTGTAGCTCCGCCCTCGCGTCAAAACGCGATGATGTTGAGGGCGGGGCGGCCCTTGCGTCAAAACGCGATGACGTTGAGGGCGGGGCGGCCCTCACAACCACGTCACTGAGGGACGAAGGGACGAAGAGGAGAGGTGTGCAACTCGGAACGGAGGCACGGAGGGGGTGTCTGCAACTCGGGAGGGAGGGAGGACGGGGGGGGGGGGGGATTACCCTGCTAGCGCCTGTTTCATTTTTGCCAGAAACGGGCATTTCTTACTAGTTGTTATATAATTCTTCTTCTTTAGTCAGCATTCTGCAGATGCACTAGCTGATTACTTTGCTTCTAAAGTTTCAACTATTTATAAATCATTTGAAGTCTCCCAGGGTCCAATGTGCATTCAAATCTAAATTTGGCGGCTGATAGAGTGTGGGCTACACTTGAACCTATTTCACAGTCTTCTTTAAGTCCCTTAGTAAATAGACTTTCGAGATCGTGTTGTCTATTAGACATTATTCCATCTTATCTGTTAAAAGATCCTTCTACAAAGTTATTGAATTGGCTTCTGTCTATTTGTCAACTCTGTACTGACATTGGGTTGGTTTTCTCAAAATACAGGGAATATAGTTCTGATGCTTATATTGAATCAGCTTGTTGGTAATCCAATCTCTGTTTCTAATTTCAGACCTAATGGTGTGTCCATTTGTGTATGCTAGAGACCACAGGATTCCCGTTTGAGCTGGTTTTTTCTTGACTTTT
This sequence comes from Microcaecilia unicolor, assembly GCF_901765095.1. NCBI lineage: Eukaryota > Metazoa > Chordata > Amphibia > Gymnophiona > Siphonopidae > Microcaecilia > Microcaecilia unicolor. The sequence continues at coordinate 58,021,828 of NC_044032.1, forward strand.
ATGCACCATATTTGCCCCTTTATGAAGGTTTCAAATTAGCCCCTGATGCAGCCCTAGGTGGGCGAAACATGGCCTGTGTCGGGCAATTTGTTCATACACGGTATCTTCAATAAAATCCTTTTGTTGTGATATTGATCTGCTGGCTTTCTTTCCCATATTGGATTTTGCAGATCGTTTGCCTTATTGTTTTTTGGGACATAAGAACATAAGCACGGACAGACAGAAGGTTCGTCAAGCCCAGTATCCTGTTTTCAACAGTGGCCAGTCCAGGTTACAAGTATGTGACAAGATCCCAGAACAGTAAAACAGATTTTATGCTGCTTATCCTAGAATGTGCAGTGGAGTTTCCTAAGTCCATCTTAATAATGGCTTATTGACTTTTCTTTTAGGAAATTATCCAATACTTTTAAAAACTCTGGTAAGCTAATTGCTTTTACCACATTCTCTGGCAATGAATTCCAGAGTTTAATATTTTATCTCGTTTTAAATTTACTAGTTAGTAGCTTCTTTGTGTGCCCCCTAGTCCTAGTATTTTTGGAAAGAGTAAACAAGCAATTCACATCTACCCGTCCCATTCCACGTAGTATTTTATGTACCACTATCATAGCTCCCCTCAGCTGAAGAGCTCTAATTGCTTTGGCCTTTCCTCGTAAGTCGTCCCATCCTCTCTATCATTTTTGTCACCCTTCTCTGTACCTTTTCTAATTCCACTATATCTTTTTTTAGATGCAGTGACCAGAACTGCACACAGTATTTGAGGTGCGGTTGCACCATGGAGCGATACAAAGGCATTATAACATTCTCAGTTTTGTTTTCCATTCCCTTCCTAATAATTCCTAACATTCTTTTTGTTTTCCTAGCTGCCACTGCACATTGAGTAGAAGGTTTACACATAACATCAATGATGACACCTAGATCCTTTTCCTAGGCGATGGCTCCTAATGTGAAACTTTGCATCTCATAACTATGGTTTGGGTTTCTCTTTCTCACATGCATCACTTTACACTTGGTCACATTAAATGTCATCTACCATCTGGATGCCCAGTTTCCCAGTCTTGTAAGGTCCTCTTGCTATTTTTCACAGCCCCCTTGCAATTTAACGACTTTGAATAACTTTGGGTCATTAGCAAATTTAATGACCTCACTAGTTATTACCATCTCTAGATCATTTATACATTTAAAAGGCAGCGGTCCCAGCACAGATTCCTGGGGAACCCCACTATCTAATACTCGAACGAAATTCCAGTAACAAATATTGTGCTTATTTAATGAATGAAGAAAAGCCCTCAGAAACCGCGGGTAAAATACCCTAGGTTTTGTGTACGGTAATATAAATATGAATGACACGTATCACGGTTCGATCATAGGGCTGAAAAACTTCATTTCTTATAGTGAGCTTTTAAATAACTAGGCGCCATTTTTTGAATCACGATTGTGTTCTTTTGAACATCTCCAAGTATCATGTTCCTGATGAAGCCACGTTTCTAGGCGAAACGGGTTCCCGTAGAACGGACACTGGAGAGTACAACATTCATTAAGCTCAAGGCTGTGATCATCATAATGAAAGCGCTCTGAATTTGAAACAAAATCCAAAAGCTAAGTGATTTAACTGTTTAAAAAAAAGCTAAATGATCAATCATTCAAACGATCATTTATAGCGTGAAAAAAAGAAAAAGATTGTATTTTGAAAAAATATTTTCTTAAATTTATATAGTATGAAGCTAGATATTTAAAAGCTACGTTCTATTCTTTAGAACCCCACTATCTACCCTACTCCATTGAGAATACTGACCATTTAACCCTAACCCATTTAATCCACAATAGGACATTGCCTCCTATCCCTGAAGACATAAATGGCACATGAAAATGTCATTTCACAATATTCAAGTATGAAAACTGATCCAACATGCTACCTTAGAGGATAGATTTTGTTTGTTCATATATTAACAGTTATGACCAGGCAGGTTTTATCTGGGGAGGTGAGGCTGTTGCCCGGTTAAACTGAGCTGAGCTGACCACCTGGCAATATTCAGCAGCACTTAAACAATTAATATCGCTGAATATTGCCTGTGACCATCCAGGCACTTTGTGGTTAGTGCTGGGGGCAGTTAGTATTGATATTCTGTGTGCTAACCAGCTAATTAAAGTTATAAAAGCAAAACTGCCATCCTAACTATCAGCTGATCTAATCAGGCACTGGTCTGAATAATTGCCGATACCCAGTTAACTTCCAGGTTACCACACATATCCGGAAGTTAACATGGCCCAGCACTGACTATCTGGGGTTAATTCAGCCCGCAGTTGTCAGTAACTTAAAAAGCACTAATTTCTGATTTTCAACTCAAGAATTGATGTCAGATTAGGGGAGCAATTTAGTGGTTAATGCAATGGACTTTGATCCTGGGGACCTGGGTTCAATTCCTACTACAACTCCCTGTGACTCTGGGCAAGTCACTTAACTCTCCACTGCTCCAGGTACAAATAAGTACCTGCATATACCATGTAAACCACTTTGAATGTAGTTGCAAAAAACACAGAAAGGCTCAAGTCCCATTTCCCATTTCCTCCCTTGTGTGTGGAGGAGTAGCCTAGTGGTTAGCGCAGTGGACTTTGCTCCTGGGGAACTGAGTTTGATTCCCACTGCAGCTCCTTGTGACTCTGGGCAAGTCACTTAACCCTCCATTGCCCCTGGTACAAAATAAGTACCTGAATATATGTAAACCACTTTGAATGTAGTTGCAAAAAAACCTCAGAAAGGCAGTATATCAAGTCCCATTTCCCTTATCAGCCTTATTAACAGAACATCACAAAATTACTTTTTCTTAACCTTAGCTGCTTAGGTCGTCATGTTAAAACTTGATATCCATCTCAAGAAACTTATAGTACACAGTCTGTTTAAAAGGTTCATATTTAGCTAATCTCAGACAATATTTGGGTTTTGGCTACTTTCCATGTACCTGTACTGTGTGTTTCGTATCATGCTGCGTTTTCTTGAGTTCATCTGACCGTTTCTGATAGCTATCATATAGTTTTCGTGTAGCAGTTCTTAAAGCTTCTGCCCCAGCTTCTCTTGTTGCCTCTAGCTAGAAAAAAATATATAAAAATCCATCTCAAAAAAAGTTTTGATGTATTTATAAATGGAGTAATGAAGTACCCAGAGAAGACACCCCTAGGAACCTTTGGGGTCCTTTTACTAAGGTGCGCTGAAAAATGGCCTGTGGTGATGTAGACAAGTGTTTTGGGCGTGCACAAAATCATTTTTCAGCACACTTGCAAAAAATGCTTTTTAAAAAATTTTGCTGAAAATGGACGTGCTGCAAAATGAAAATTGCTGTACGTCCATTTTGGGTCTGAGACCTTACTGCCAGCCATTGACCTAGCGGTAAAGTCTTACGCAGTAACCAGGCGGTAATGGTCTAGATGCATCAACTGCCACGCGCCAGAAAATAAAAAATATTTTTGGGCGTACGTAGCGGATGCAAGGCAAAAATGAAATTACCGCAAGGGCCTCGTGGTAGCCGGGCGGTAACTCCATTTTGGCGTGTATTGGGTGCGAGTAGACGCTTACGCGGCTTAGTAAAAGGGTCCCTTAGAGAAGTCATTTCACTCTCCACTGCCATAGGTACAACACAGATTGTAAGCCCTTTGGAGCAAAAGAATAATTATAGTACCTGAATTATAACTCACCTTGAGCTCAGATTTGGAAAGATGCATAATTTAAACCAGAAGATAGAGCCATGTGTTATTACAATATTCATATATGTCCATACCTGAGAGCCTACAGTTATTTCATGCATATTTGTGGTTCAATTGTATAAAAGACATTACTGTGTACTTCCAAGGTTCTGTTTAAAAACATTGTATTAACTCTCATTTTATTTCATTTTCCAAAATAGAAGTCCTAGGGACTTATAATGCATGATGACATTAAATGGATATTTTTGTTCTAATAATTGTATTGAAAAAGGAAAATGCCGGATTTCTTTCATTTAAAGGTCCTTAATTTTGTAAACCATAAGAGATGCCAGGTTTACCTCAGTAGAAGGGCTGACCTAGTAGGTGTTTTAAAATCCAAATATTTATTTGGATATTTTACATATCACTGTCAGTAATTCTCAAAGCAGTTCACAAAACAAATAATAAAATCAAGCAAAAAAATATACGACTATCTCTATCCCAAGATTCCAGTACAAGAGAACTCCTAAAATCCTGCCTTTGAATCTCTAAAATTTATTTTTAAATAGGTTTTACACTTATTCTGAAAGCCAAGGGCTGGTCCAAGGGTACTAAAGCTGTGCTGTACCGCCCCCGCCAAAAGCAGGTGGCCAGCATCTCCTTCCCCTCTAACAGTTGACCTCTTTCTCACTTCACCTTCTCTGCCATCACCCTGTGTCCGTATATCACCCCTTCTCATTGCCGGGCCTGCCACATACCCCGTATCTCCTCCCAAGCCTGCTAAAAGATGAAAGAAGCATGGGCACTGCACTGTAAATACAGACCCACATGGGGGGAGGGGGGAGATAAATCAACACTTCAAGGTAGGTCTTTGCTTACAGGGTTCATGCAGCACTGATGCTTCTTTAGCCTTCTGGCAGACTTGGGAGAAGGAGGTGGTGGAGAACTGGCATGCCCAGCAGTGAGAAGGGAAGTGGTGGAACATTCACACATAAATAAGATTGAATCTGGGTGTGGAACAATACACAATCATTAGATTTAACTAAACAATAGTTTCCACGTGTTGAAAATGTATTAAATTACATAGATGTTTTACACCGAAGGAAAAAATGGCCTCACAGAGCTCCTGGATTAATGCAATCTAATAGAGCTGAAACGGATCTTTATACGCATGCCAGAGCCATGCTGCTGCCCCCAAATGCTTCCACCCTAGGCAGCCACCCAGTCAGTTTAGTGGTCAGACTGGCCCTGAAAAAGCCCAAAAGATCTTTTCAATCCCATTTTTTTTTCCAATAACCAATGCCAGAGATCTGGGCCCCAAAATGAGAAGACCCATTTTTGAATCTAAGTTAATATACCATTTCTGTGGCTCCCTACTCAGAGAACCACAAACATCTCATTAACAAAATCCACTACACTATCCCTTGAATTCTGTATATGGCACCGAAAAATGTGCTCAGATCAAAAAAAGACACGCAAATTGATTAGATAGCGAGCCACTAACTTGCAATAAATTGATGTTAACAATCAATTCTGCAGTTAATTGGCAGTAATTGGAATTTGAGCACACATCTTTTTCATTCTATTCTATAACACCAGGCACTCAAATCCACTGCTGTGCAACTCAAAAGGGAGCAGGAGCAGGGGCACAACAGGGGTGCTCCAAAAGATTGAATGCATTGTTATAGCATAGTGCCATTCCCACGTCTAAATGCCAAGAGTTCGGTGCTGACATTCACACCACCTTTCAGCTGGCGTTCCATAATGGTGCTCAATTCGGAGCGCTGTTTACAGAACAGCGTTCTGTGCTGATTTTTTTCCGGTACTGATTTTTCAGTGCCATTTATAGAATTTACCTCCAGCAAATCCATTCAAAATTTTAGTTTCAATTCTTTTAATTAAATTTTGAAGATAAACATCATAATCATAGATAAACTTTCTCCAACAATAGAAATGTTGTATCTATATCAAAATTAACGACTCTCAAGAAATAAAATTTCAAATATGAGCAAGAATTAGGAACAGTTATTGCATATATAGAATAGATAAAATGGATCACTCACCTATCAATTTTCCATCTCCTTCTTTCACCCCCTAGCTCTCCCATTTCCCATCTCACCCCTTCCTCAGCCTCCTATTCGTACTTATCCTTCACCTGTTCCCCATTCCAATTCCACCCTCTGTACTCCCTATTCTCACTCATCTCCTTGACAACCCCCTTGGCCTTTCCTGCATGTTTTACATCATTCATGGTATCTCCCTTCCCTATTCCTTGCTTTACCCTTATAGCCCAGCATCTCCTCTATCTCCCCCCCCCCACACACACCTTTGAAGCCTGACATGTCCCTGTCCCATCTCTTTTCCCGCCTACCCTTTCCCATGGTCCAGCATTTCTTTCTCTTCTCTGTCATCCTCTCCGTAGTCCACCATTTCTCCCTCTCTTTCTTCCCTTGAGTCTAATCTCTCTCTCTCTCTTCTTTCCTCCATTCCATTGTCCAGCCTGTATGCGCCAGAATGGAAGAGAGACTCAGAACGTGAGCTGCATGAGACAGAGACTAGAAAGCAGCACTAAAATGCACCGTGTGCATGCCACAATTGGAGAGAGACTTAGAAGTTGCGCCACATGGGAGAGAGACTCAGAAGCCGCCTCGTGTGGGACAGAGACTAAGAAACAGTGCTGGAGGAGTCACTGGCAATGCCTCTAAAAATGGTCAGGAGGGTTCTTCTGGTGAGCATAGGAGCCAACTTTTCAAAGTGATTGGGTGCTAAACCCAACAGAACTTACCCCTCCTTGGATACAGTCAAGGAGTTTGCTCAATATTGGGGGGGGGGGGGGGGGTAGCTCTAGCACCCACAGAGTTGGCTCCTATGGCTGGGCATGGAAACTAAATACAGAAATAGACCAAGATCCTATTGCAAACAAACGTTCAAATCTGCCTTCCATATCTCTGCAATGCGTGTTGTATTTTCCTCTTGCTTCTGCAACACTGCAATAGCAAACCAAACTATCTTGTAACTTAATCTGGAACTTTATCTTGTAACTGAATCTAGGAAGTTGAGCCTATCTGAAGTAGCAAGCTAACATGTCAGCTGTGGGTGTACCACTGGTATGTTCTACCCCAGCCTTCAGGAAAGTCTCTCCTGGAGGTGACAAGCGTCTTCCTATTGACAAAAGGCATCCGGAACCTGAACTCTGCAGCCCTTCTGATCAAATTGATTTATTTACTTGGTACTATGTTAAAGAAAGAAGACCAGAGTCTGGGTGCCCCTGTTCTATGCTGTAAACTCGGGGTATGCTTTCCAACCTCCAGCTCTTCTCAGTAATTGTGTTACATGTTAGAAAATATGACCACATACTTTTAAAAATTATATTACATAGCACCAAGATCAGCAGTTCGGAACCTTTTTATATTTTGAGGAGCTTCTGACTGTGGGGGTAGGCCGATCAGTCCCTATAAAGCTACAATTCAGTAAATAAAATGTAAAATACAATCAGACTAGTATAAAATAATATGTCTTGATGGATTATTCTCTTGAAAAGAACAATATCCACTTTAGCCTTTGGAGCTTCTTTCCGAGCACTCTACCAAAACCCTCATCCACACCCTTGTCACCTCTCGTTTAGACTACTGCAATCTGCTTCTTGCTGGCCTCCTACTTAGTCACCTCTCCCCTCGCCAATCGGTTCAAAACTCTGCTGCCCGTCTCGTCTTCCGCCAGGGTCGCTTTACTCATACTACTCCTCTCCTCAAGTCGCTTCACTGGCTCCCTATCCGTTTTCACATCCTGTTCAAACTTCTTCTACTAACCTATAAATGTACTCACTCTGCTGCTCCCCAGTATCTCTCCACACTCATCCTTCCCTACACCCCTTCCCGTGCACTCCGCTCCATGGATAAATCCTTCTTATCTGCTCCCTTCTCCACTACTGCCAACTCCAGACTTCACGCCTTCTGTCTCGCTGCACCCTATGCCTGGAATAAACTTCCTGAGCCCCTACGTCTTGCCCCATCCTTGGCAACCTTTAAATCTAGACTGAAAGCCCACCTCTTTAACATTGCTTTTGACTCGTAACCACTTGTAACCACTTGCTTCCACCTACCCTCCTCTCCTCCTCCTTTACACATTAATTGATTTGATTTGCTTACTTTATTTTTTGTCTATTAGATTGCAAGCTCTTTGAGCAGGGACTATTTTCCTTCTATGTTTGTGCAGCGCTGAGTACGCCTTGTAGCGCTATAAAAATGCTAAATAGTAGTAGTAGTAGCTTCTGTGTTACTATGAATTCAAAATATCAAACGTGAAAGATAAAAATAAGAGATGAGCAGAAAGTCGGTACCAAACCCAAAAAGCTCACTGTGATGAGGTCCTGGAATCTCACAGCCAGCGGCGGATTTTCATATCACTTCCTCCCCCCCCCCCCCCCCCCCCCCCCCCCCCGGGAAAAAAAACAGAAAAAAATCAGGGGCGCAATAAATGAGCTGCAGAGCCTACAGTTCCTCTTCTTAAATAAGGAAAATATACATGCCGTCTGCAATGCCTAAATACATTCTTGCACCAGTCGGACCTGGCTCTAATGTTCGCCCACTCAGTGAAAGGAGGGAAAGGTTCCCAGCCAGAGTCCGAGCTTCTGGGAAAAGTCACCAGCATTTTGCTGCTCCAGGAGCTCACACCAACTCCGTCTGTGCAAATGCATAGGATCAGACCGTGGAATAGGGAATCCTTGGGGTATGGGATCAGCCCTTAGAACAGATGATTGGGGAACAAGCAAGTGAAGAAACACTGGATTGCCGCCACATTTTAAAAAATTGCTTTTACTTTTGGCAGTGTGGTGCCGGGCTGGGCCAGCAGCAGCATACAGATCGAGAGATCGGGTCCCAAAATATTGAGGGTGCTCGAGCACCCACAGCACCCATGGAGTTGGCAACTATGTTGGCGAGTCAGAGAAGTTTCACAGGAAAGAAGTCATTTGTAGAATTCATTAAATATGCCAGACATGGGTCTAGACTACAATTAGATTTAGCGAACTTACCTAACAGCTGCTTAACCTACTCTATTGACAGAGATTGAAAATTATTCCACAAGCGATCTGCTGGAATGTTATCTTGCCAATCAGATGCTCCTGATCCCAAGCAATAGTGAAATTAACTGTTCACATATCTTTCTTTACAACCTTATCCCTGAAGTAGCAAGCTAACATGTCAGCTGTGGGTGTACCACTGGTATGTTCTAACCTCAAATAATCAGTTTTGTAAGACTGTCCACTAAATTAAATGGTCTATGTATGTGGCATATCAAGGGAAATAAAATGATAAAACAATGTGGCAATCATGACAAATTGAGGATCAGATTGTTCTCCAGTCACTCAGGAGCCTGAATTCCAAGAAACTCTCTAAAAATAATGCCACAAGACATTTCTGTGGTCACTGAAGTGATAACAGAGTGGCATAGCCAATCACCTGCCACTATCTTATCCAGCTGTTCAGACCACCACAGATAACAGAATTGTATATATGACAGACATCTCCAGCTGGGAGGACTCTCTTGCTCTACCTGTATCTATCTCTACCAATCTCAGCTCACTGCATCAGCTGTCAGCACTGATGGTTGTTGGAACACCGGCTGAGCACTGACAGCAGTCCCTGACTGCATCTCAGGAAGGCTACAGACCCTGATCCTGATTGCCAGTTGGGCTTTGCACTCATTCATGGGTAACACTGGTGATACTCATCTTATATCTAAGGAGGGAGTGTTTGATGAGCATTTATAAAGAACTGTTTCTTTATTTTTATTCTATGATATTCCAAGAGGTTTCAAAAGTTGATTTTACTATGTCTGCTTTGTTCATACTGCTTACCTTTTCTAATTCCTCTATATCTTTTTTGAGGTACAATGACAAGAACTGAATGCAATACTCAAGGTGGGCTTGCACCATGGTGTATTATAGTATTCTTGGTCTTATTACCATCCCTTTCCTAATAATTCCTAGCATCCTGTTTGCTTTTTTGGCCACTGCCGCACACTAGGCAGAAGATTTCAGTGTATTGTCTACAATAACACCTAGATGCTTTTCTTGGGTGCCGACCTCCAAGATAGAACCTAGCATCGAGTAACTATGATTTGGATTATTCTCCCCAATGTGAATCACTTTGCATTTGTCTACATTAAATTTCATCTGCCATTTGGATGCCCAGACTTCTAATTTCCTAAGATCCTCCTGCAATTTCCCACAATGCACATGGGTTTTAAAAACTTTCAATAGTTTTGTGTAATCTGCAAATTTAATCACCTCACTCATGGTTCTGATTCCAGATTATTTATAAATATGATAAATATAACCAGTCCCGGTATAGATCCCTGGGGGACTCCACTGTTCACCCTCCTCCACTGAGAGAATTGACCATTTAACCCTACCCTCTGTTTTCTGTCCAATAACCAATTCCTAATCCACAACAGAACATTGCCTCCTACCCCATGACTCTTTCATTTTCTCAGGAGTTTCTCATGAGGAACGTTTTCAAAAGCTTTCTGAAAATCTAGATACAGTACATCAACTGGCTCACCTTTATGACATGTTTATTCACGCCTTCAAAGAAATGAAGCAAACTGGTAAGGCAAGAATTCCCTTGGCTGAATCTATGCTGACTCTGCCCCATTAAACTATGTTTATCTATGTGTTCGGTAATTTTATTCTTTATAATAGTTTCCACTATTTTGCCCAGCACAAATGTCAGGCTTACCGTTCTATAATTTCCCGGATCACCCCTGGAACCTTTTTAAACAATTGGAGAGACTTAAACTCCAATCTTCAGGAATTAGAGATGATTTTAATGACAGGTTACAAATTACCAACAGCAGATCAGCAATTTCACATTTGAGTTCTTTCAGTACCCTTGGATGCATGAGGAAGAGAGATTTCTTATGTTGGAGCATTTTATGAAGACAATGTGTATGTTCATACAATAGTGCATCTGAAAGCTCCAACACAAAAGTATTTATTTATTTATTTAATATCTTTATAGTGCACATTATCCATAAGATCTAAGAGGCCGATATTGTTATGTTATAATGGTTCTTGTATTCCACCTACACCTATTCAGTTCAAGGATGGATTATAGTAAACACCAGCTGGACCAATCAGTCCAGGAGTTACAAGTGATTAAAACTATCAAATAACATATATTAAACATTAAATAAACCCGCCCTGACAAACCACGCTAAAACGGCATTTAGGCGGCTATCCAGCGATATTCAGTGCCAGATAGCCAGCTATCAACACAAAAATAAGTTTATGTATGTATGTGCCAGTACAAATTGACATATATGTGTGCATTTAACAAAATATATTCACCAATGCTGCTCCCACTCTCCACTCCAGCCATTCTCCACCCTCCAGACACCTACATGGATAATGCACATAAGTATGCATTCTGAGTGCCTAATTTTAGGCATGTATATGGGCCAATTTAATAAGTGCCTCCTTGAGCATGTAAAATGCTCAAGTTGTTTATAAAATTATCCCAAAAGTGTGATTTAACCAGGATTTTGCTCTAGCCTAAACACGAGATGAAAAGCAGGTTATATAAACCCATTTCTTTCTGTACTAAATCTGCCGAGTTATTAGTGAGCTGCAATAGGACGTTCTTACATCATCTTCCGACACATGCTAAGAACTGATTACATCTACCACACACATTTCCTGCTGCAACTGTTTCTGTTCTGTAGTATAAGAACAAAATATTCTTCTGCTCACTCTTCTCCTGTTTGTTAAGATTATTGCAAGTATATCTTATTTGTCAGTATAATCTGCTAAACTATTGTAAATCTGTGCACCTTAATCTGTAGTTGTTGGTTTTCTTTGTTAATTGATAATAGCTGTAGTTCTTTGTCTTTTATCTTCTCCACAATCCGATGGTATCTGTTGTAAAAGGACTTATCTTCCTCTGTCGTAGATCCATCTAGAGATGTTTGGGAGGCTTGCTGAAATTCACAAACAAAAGTGAATGAGATAGAGGACACGGGACTAACTGATAAAAAAAAGGCAATATGGGTGGTCAGGAGTATCTAGAAGGTTATAAAAGAAACGTAAGGATAAAAAGAAAAAGGGTAGTAGGCAGATTGGTTTTAGCAGGCTACAAAATTAAGGAGTTAGCCAGGTCTGCCCAGCAGGTTGACTGCAGTCAGGTCTGTCTGGTAGGCAATGTGGAATTAGTAATAATCTATAAACAGGTCTATCTGGACAGCTACAAGAGCTAGTAGCAATCAAGTAGACTTAAAAGGCCAGATTCAGTAAACGGTACTGAAAAATAGATGCTGGGAAAAATCAGCACTCAGCACTAGTCTATAAAACACTCCAGGATGAGCCCCCTTTATAGAATGGCGCCTAGCGGGGATTCCCATGCCCATCTTTGGGCGTGAGGACTTACAACAGCTGTAAATCCTGGTGCAAAAGTTGGGTGCGGATCCCCAAAATTCTATAAATACTGCACACACCTTTTGAGAATGCGCCTGACCCGCCCATGCCCCTCCCATGGTCACATCCCCTTTTGAATTGTGCACTATGAGATTTGGGCACTCAGACTTATTTATTTTATTTATTTGTTACATTTGTACCCAGGTAACACAAGCAAAAGGGGGAAAAAAACTCCGCTAAACTTTGGAAATACAGCAAAAAACAGCGGGTATAATTAAACAATTTGCAGGATAGTGAACAAAAAATGGAAGGGGGGAAGGACCTCAGACTGGTGACAAACAGCCTAATCAATAAGATTGCTTATACACAGTCACCGTAATTCAATCATAGGTCCCTCACCAACCTTCTCCCTCGGTGCTCAAATAGTGTACAATTTATAATTGTTTTTCAATGCAAAAATAATAAATCCACAATCCAGGACATTAAGAACAAAACTACTTATCTTATCGCAGCTTCAAACTAGGGCCTCCCCAATGGACCCGTTCCGTGGAGTTGATGGCAGGAAAGGCAAGCTGATATTACCACTTGCTACTTGAGCAGTACTTTATCGCAGGGCATCCTTCCCCTGATGAAGCCCCATTTGGCGAAACAGGTCCGTTGGGGAGGCCCTAGTTTGAAGCTGTAATAAGATAAGTAGTTTTGCTCTTAATGTCCTGGATTGTGGATTTATTCCAGGGTCGTCGTCCCCCCTCCCTCCCTCCGAGTTCCAGGGTTGTTGTCCCCCTCCCTGCCTCTGAGTTCCAGGGTCGTCCCCTCCCTGCCTCCCTCCCCTGCATTATGCTCTCTCCCCTGCATTCATCCATATGCAGGCAACGTCCTCTGTGCCCTGCCCCCTCCATCCATCCATGTGCAGCATCTCTCCCTCCTCTGAGTTCCAGTGTCCCCCTCCCTCTGTCCCTCCATCCCTCCCTCCCAGTTCCAGGGTCCCATGGAACTGGGAGGGAGGGGGGACGGAGAACGTTGGAGGAGTGACGTCAGCAGGTGGTTACAATCCCAGTGACACACATTGGAATGTTGTAGGTTTTCTAAAAGCTTTTATCATGCCATCTGCAGTTCACATTTCTCTCATTTATGTACATAGACACATTTCTTTTCAATTTGCTTTCGCAATGTGTTTACTGAGGGACCGTGGCGTACCAAGGGGGGGCAGTGGGTCCGCCCCGGGTGCACGCCGCTGGGGGGTGCGTGCCTGCTCCGAGTTCGCTAACTTTGCTCATTCGCTGCAGCTCCCTCTGCCCCGGAACAGGTTACTTCCTGTTCCGTGGCAAAGGGAGCTGCAGCGAACAAGCGAAGTTAGCGAACTCGGAGCAGGCGCGCGCCGCGCAGCACCCCCCCCCCCCCCAGCGGGGTGCACCGGGGGGGGTGTCATTTCGCTGGAGGGGGGGAGGTGTCATTTAGCGGGGGGGGGGGGCGCTCTGCACACGGGGGGGGGCACATTGGCGATCCGCCCCGGGTGCCATCCAGGCCAGGAATGCCACTGCTGAGGGAAAAAACTACTGCTTCTTTTAGTGAGCACCCTAGTACCTTTGCCTCTTGTTTGTGATTTGTGATCCTGTTTTCTATGTCCTCTTTAAATATTTGTTTTCGAATCTTCTTTAATGTGCTTCGAATCTATGAAGAGACAAAAAGGTTTTTAAAAATTAGTATACAATTTCTCAGTTTTTGTAATTCCTTGCTCTTTCTTCTGCTTCCAATTTTTGACAAATATTAATATTATTTCGTTTCTGCTATAAATATAAAATATTAATATTTCAGTTTTCTAAGAAGTTCAATATATCTTGAATACATTTGGGTTCATTTTTGAAAGAGAAGGACGCTTATGTTTCAACATAAATTGGAAGATGGATGTCCTTCTCCCAGGGTCGTCCAATTTCGTATAATCGAAACCCGATTTTGGACGTCACCAACTGCTTTCCGTCGCAGGGACAGCCAAAGTTCAAGGAGGCATGTCGGAGGCGTAGCGCAGGCAGGACTTGGGCGTGCCTAACACTTGGACGTCCTTGACCCAAAATCAAAAGAAACAAGGACATCCCTGAAGAACACTTGGACGACTTTACCTAGTCGTGTTTTTCTTACGACCAAGAAACATAAAGGTGCCCGAAATGACCAGATGACTACCGGAGAGAATCGGGGATGACCTCCTGCTACTCCCCCAGTGGTCACTAACCCCCTCCCACCTTCAAAAAATATCTTTCAAAATATTGATTGCCAGCCTCAGATGTCATACTCAGGTCCATGACAGCAGTATGCAGGTCACTGGAGCAGTTTTAGTGGGTGCAGTGCACTTCAGGCAGGCGGACCCAGGCCCATCCCCCCTACCTGTTACGTTTCTGGAGGAAACAGCGAGCCCTCCAAAACCCACCACAAACCCACTGTACCCACATCTAGGTGCCCCTCTTCACCCATAAGGGCTATGGTAGTGGTGTACAGTTTGGGGTAGTGGGTTTGGGGAGGGGGGGTTGGGGGGCTCAACACACAAGGTAAGGGAGCTATGTACCTAGGAGCAATTTCTGAAGTCCACTGCAGTGCCTCCTAGGGTGCCCGGTTGGTGTCCTGGCATGTCAGGGGGACCAGTGCACTAGAAATGCAGGCTCCTCCCATGACCAAAGGGCTTGCATTTGGTCGTTTCTGAGATAGGCGTCCTTGGTTTCCATTGTCAGAAATGACCAAGTCTAGGGACGACCATCTCTAAGGACAACCAGAATTTCAAGATTTGGGCATCTCTGACTGTATTATCGAAACAAAATATGGACGTCCAACTTGTTTCTATAATACGAGTTTCCCCGCCCCTCCATCGAGACGTTTTGCGAGGACGTCCTCAACAAAACTTGGGCGTCCCTTTCGATTATGCCCCTCTAAGTCTCCCCAGCTGCAAGTGTAACCTCCAGAAAACAAAAATCAGCAGCACGCAGCACTGAGCCCACTACAGCAACTTAGGGGGCCTGAGGACCTTTTCACTGAGCAGTATCAGTGGTGCTCCTACCCCCTGGAATCTCACTCCAGGTTCTGTTCTGGGTTAATCTAGATACCGGTATCTTTCCTTCTCCCTTGATTACCACTAGTAGCACATCTACAGTGATTCAGGCAGGTTTTCTGGTGATCTGTCCCACCTCTTCTGATGTAACTTCCTATTCCCACATGGACATGGTGCATCACCAGGAAGACGAGGCCCTGAAGCAACCTGTATGAATTAATGAATGTTGGTGAATAAGACAAGTTAAAGGAAGTGTCAAACTGTGAGGAAAGAGGAAAGAATTGCAGGGGAGTGGTTAGGGAAGGAAAGGGGAGATAGAGATGCTGGACCTGGGAAGGGAAAGGTGCAAGTGCTGCTATGCCGAATTGGAGGGAGGGGATGACAAGAAGAGGTGCTGGACCAGTGACATAGCTATGTGGGGCCATGGAGGCCTGGGCCCCCCAAATTTCCTCTGGGCCCCTGGTTTTGCTGGTGAGGTCTCCAACCCCCGCCAGCTGAAGCCTTGTCCAGCACTGGTCTCCGGTGCTGCTGTGTTGCCTGCCCTGATCTTTTGGAGGGCTCGCTGTTTCCTCCACAAACGCAAGAGGTAGGGGGGTGGGCCTGGGTCTGCCTGTCTGAAGTGCACTGCACCCACTAAAACTGCACCCACCCACCTGCATACTGCTGTCATGGACCTGAGTATGACATCTGAGGCTGGCATAGAGGTTGGCAAAAAATATTTTGAAAGATATTTTTTGAGGGTGGGAGGGGGTTAGTGACCACTGGGGGAATAAGGGGAGGTCATCCCCGATTCTCTCCGGTGGTCATCTGGTCATTTCGGGCACCTTTTTGTGCCTTGGCCGTAAGAAAAACACGCCCAGGTAAAGTCGTCCAAGTGCTCATCAGGGATGCCCTTTTTTTTTCCATTATGGATCGAGGACGTCCATGGGTTAGGTATGCCCAAGTTCCGCGTTCGCTATGCCTCCAATACGCCCCCTTGAACTTTGGCCGTCCCTGCAACGGAAAGTAGCTGGGGACGTCCAAAATCGGCTTTCGATTATACCGATTTGGACGACCCTGGGAGAAGGATGCCCATCTTCCGATTTGTGTTGAAAGATGGGCATCCTTCTCTTTTGAAAATGAGCTTGTTAGCCTCCCAAAACACTTATACTGGGTGTCTATGATCTATTGAAACTCCCCTTTAAATGGGCCTATCATGAGTGATGGGCTGTATTTGCTTAAGCTAACTTCATTAATATAGACCAATCATGAAATGCCAGGCCTGGCACTACACCCACTTTAACCTGTCTATTTCCAATGTCAGAAAAAAGCCATTAATGTCCATAGACACCAACTTTATTAATATAACTAGAAAATTCTTGGACACTAGCCAGTGTAAGACAGTCTCTAGCCCAGCAGAGGGATTAGAAAAATGTGTCATGGAAGGACGAACCCTACCCATGAAGGATGC
The DNA here is from genome assembly GCF_901765095.1 of Microcaecilia unicolor. Lineage (NCBI taxonomy): Eukaryota > Metazoa > Chordata > Amphibia > Gymnophiona > Siphonopidae > Microcaecilia > Microcaecilia unicolor. The sequence continues at coordinate 58,038,400 of NC_044032.1, forward strand.
AGCTGGACCATGGTGAGACCTCCATTCAGAGATTTAGAGATAACATTAGCTTCTGATATACTCTAACATTGCAACTTTGTGCCTGGCAGCTTAAGAAACAAAGTCTAAGTCAAAGAAAGAAAGAAAAAAAAACTATAGAAAGTTAACCAGTTTCTAAACATTTTACTGTAAAGGACATTTTTGTTTTATTTTGTATTTACATATAATAAGAGTCTAATTAAAATTGCCATTTAAATTGTATCCCCCTAACATTGAAAGCTATTTAACCAGCCAAACATGGCCACTGACTGGTTAAATAGCATATTGACGCCTAACCACTATTCAGCAGGAGATAACCAGTTGAGGACAGCAAAAGTGCTGCCCTATAATTCTAACTGGTATGAAATAAACAAGGAAATTATAAACTTATGTAACTTGTATGGATCATAACGTCTTTGGTTACTCATAACTTTTTTTTATCACTATGCATATATGAGTTCAGCTTTCCTGGGCAATACCATCAAAAAGAGGAGCCCCATAAATAATTTCCTTATACAGTGGGGGAAATAAGTATTTGATCCCTTGCTGATTTTGTAAGTTTGCCCACTGACAAAGACATGAGCAGCCCATAATTGAAGGGTAGGTTATTAGTAACAGTGAGAGATAGCACATCACAAATTAAATCCGGAAAATCACATTGTGGAAAGTATATGAATTTATTTGCATTCTGCAGAGGGAAATAAGTATTTAATCCCTCTGGCAAACAAGACCTAATACTTGGTGGCAAAACCCTTGTTGGCAAGCACAGCGGTCAGACGTCTTCTGTAGTTGATGATGAGGTTTGCACACATGTCAGGAGGAATTTTGGTCCACTCCTCTTTGCAGATCATCTCTAAATCATTAAGAGTTCTGGGCTGTCGCTTGGCAACTCGCAGCTTCAGCTCCCTCCATAAGTTTTCAATGGGATTAAGGTCTGGTGACTGGCTAGGCCACTCCATGACCCTAATGTGCTTCTTCCTGAGCCACTCCTTTGTTGCCTTGGCTGTATGTTTTGGGTCATTGTCGTGCTGGAAGACCCAGCCACGACCCATTTTTAAGGCCCTGGCGGAGGGAAGGAGGTTGTCACTCAGAATTGTATGGTACATGGCCCCATCCATTCTCCCATTGATGCGGTGAAGTAGTCCTGTGCCCTTAGCAGAGAAACACCCCCAAAACATAACATTTCCACCTCCATGCTTGACAGTGGGGACGGTGTTCTTTGGGTCATAGGCAGCATTTCTCTTCCTCCAAACACGGCGAGTTGAGTTCATGCCAAAGAGCTCAATTTTTGTCTCATCTGACCACAGCACCTTCTCCCAATCACTCTCGGCATCATCCAGGTGTTCACTGGCAAACTTCAGACGGGCCGTCACATGTGCCTTCCGGAGCAGGGGGACCTTGCGGGCACTGCAGGATTGCAATCCGTTATGTCGTAATGTGTTACCAATGGTTTTCGTGGTGACAGTGGTCCCAGCTGCCTTGAGATCATTGACAAGTTCCCCCCTTGTAGTTGTAGGCTGATTTCTAACCTTCCTCATGATCAAGGATACCCCACGAGGTGAGATTTTGCGTGGAGCCCCAGATCTTTGTCGATTGACAGTCATTTTGTACTTCTTCCATTTTCTTACTATGGCACCAACAGTTGTCTCCTTCTCGCCCAGCGTCTTACTGATGGTTTTGTAGCCCATTCCAGCCTTGTGCAGGTGTATGATCTTGTCCCTGACATCCTTAGACAGCTCCTTGCTCTTGGCCATTTTGTAGAGGTTAGAGTCTGACTGATTCACTGAGTCTGTGGACAGGTGTCTTTCATACAGGTGACCATTGCCGACAGCTGTCTGTCATGCAGGTAACGAGTTGATTTGGAGCATCTACCTGGTCTGTAGGGGCCAGATCTCTTACTGGTTGGTGGGGGATCAAATACTTATTTCCCTCTGCAGAATGCAAATAAATTCATATACTTTCCACAATGTGATTTTCCGGATTTAATTTGTGATGTGCTATCTCTCACTGTTACCAATAACCTACCCTTCAATTATGGGCTGCTCATGTCTTTGTCAGTGGGCAAACTTACAAAATCAGCAAGGGATCAAATACTTATTTCCCCCACTGTATATACAGTGGTGGAAATAAGTATTTGATCCCTTGCTGATTTTGTAAGTTTGCCCACTGACAAAGACATGAGCAGCCCATAATTGAAGGGTAGGTTATTGGTAACAGTGAGAGATAGCACATCACAAATTAAATCCGGAAAATCACATTGTGGAAAGTATATGAATTTATTTGCATTCTGCAGAGGGAAATAAGTATTTGATCCCCCACCAACCAGTAAGAGATCTGGCCCCTACAGACCAGGTAGATGCTCCAAATCAACTCGTTACCTGCATGACAGACAGCTGTCGGCAATGGTCACCTGTATGAAAGACACCTGTCCACAGACTCAGTGAATCAGTCAGACTCTAACCTCTACAAAATGGCCAAGAGCAAGTAGCTGTCTAAGGATGTCAGGGACAAGATCATACACCTGCACAAGGCTGGAATGGGCTACAAAACCATCAGTAAGACGCTGGGCGAGAAGGAGACAACTGTTGGTGCCATAGTAAGAAAATGGAAGAAGTACAAAATGACTGTCAATCGACAAAGATCTGGGGCTCCACGCAAAATCTCACCTCGTGGGGTATCCTTGATCATGAGGAAGGTTAGAAATCAGCCTACAACTACAAGGGGGGAACTTGTCAATGATCTCAAGGCAGCTGGGACCACTGTCACCACGAAAACCATTGGTAACACATTACGACATAACGGATTGCAATCCTGCAGTGCCCGCAAGGTCCCCCTGCTCCGGAAGGCACATGTGACGGCCCGTCTGAAGTTTGCCAGTGAACACCTGGATGATGCCGAGAGTGATTGGGAGAAGGTGCTGTGGTCAGATGAGACAAAAATTGAGCTCTTTGGCATGAACTCAACTCGCCGTGTTTGGAGGAAGAGAAATGCTGCCTATGACCCAAAGAACACCGTCCCCACTGTCAAGCATGGAGGTGGAAATGTTATGTTTTGGGGGTGTTTCTCTGCTAAGGGCACAGGACTACTTCACCGCATCAATGGGAGAATGGATGGGGCCATGTACCGTACAATTCTGAGTGACAACCTCCTTCCCTCCGCCAGGGCCTTAAAAATGGGTCGTGGCTGGGTCTTCCAGCACGACAATGACCCAAAACATACAGCCAAGGCAACAAAGGAGTGGCTCAGGAAGAAGCACATTAGGGTCATGGAGTGGCCTAGCCAGTCACCAGACCTTAATCCCATTGAAAACTTATGGAGGGAGCTGAAGCTGCGAGTTGCCAAGCGACAGCCCAGAACTCTTAATGATTTAGAGATGATCTGCAAAGAGGAGTGGACCAAAATTCCTCCTGACATGTGTGCAAACCTCATCATCAACTACAGAAGACATCTGACCGCTGTGCTTGCCAACAAGGGTTTTGCCACCAAGTATTAGGTCTTGTTTGCCAGAGGGATTAAATACTTATTTCCCTCTGCAGAATGCAAATAAATTCATATACTTTCCACAATGTGATTTTCCGGATTTAATTTGTGATGTGCTATCTCTCACTGTTACCAATAATCTACCCTTCAATTATGGGCTGCTCATGTCTTTGTCAGTGGGCAAACTTACAAAATCAGCAAGGGATCAAATACTTATTTCCACCACTGTATTCTATAAAGAAAAGTATCTACTTATACTTCTTTATAGAATAGGCTTAAAATAAGTGCCATAACCAGCACCTACAGTGAGCATTCTGTTATACAATTACCATCAACATTTTTATTGAACAGGGCCCAAAACTTGCAGTTGTGCTATAATGATGCACTGTGAAAAGTAATCCAAATATACAGGTCTAAACCTGAGTTGTTAGAGATTGCAACAAAGAGCAATTGCCCTGGGCTCTATGCTACAGGCAACCCCAAGACTCCCAGAAGCTGAAGAAGGCACAATTTGCTGGTGGGCTTTGGGGCCCCCTTTCAAAATGTATGCCTTGGTTTCCAAACAAAATGGTGAGGCGAACAGGAGGGTTTCCAAAGTTCAAAGACCTTTAACTATAGTTGAATTAACAACATGTTTAGGACCTGACACGGCTGTGCTTCAGCCTCAAGTGTCATCAAACCTGTTTACTTGTGTTGATTTTTTTTTTTTGCATGTATTAGTCACTGGGTTACCAGAAATGTCTACATATAGCAGAGCATGAGCGTCAGTCTAGATATGGGCACAGAGATTGTTTAGCACAGGACCGCATGGTAACGATTTCAATATCATATGCGTTCACATCAATACAAGAACACAGTTTTGATGACCCCTAAGGCAAGCTCACACACCAAAACACGGCTGTGTCGGGTCCAAAATCTGTTGTTACTTCAACTACAATAGAGGTTTGGAAATCCTCCTTGTGTTCTTCTTACTATTTTGTTTGGTGCCTTGGGTTCCATCATATTTAATACTGGCCCTGGTCACAACTGTACTAATTTTCACTGAGCTAGTGCTTATTTAAAAAAAAAAAAAAACATTACAAGGAAGGATATTTATACAATGAGTCCCTGTGCTAAAATAGCACAACTTGTGGTACAATAATGCATCTTAACGGTAGCCTATGTTGATAACTTCCCTCCTTAATACAGAAGATGTGGGAAAGGTAGGGCCAGAGTTAAACATGCTGAAGCCCAATGCAGAAATTTGGAAGAGGGCCCAAAGCCTTCCAGCAGGCTGTGTTTTATAGGTCGACCTGACCAGCCTTTTGTGTGCTTAGCCAGATCGGAACCAAGCCACTTAAGAACTCATTGCTTGTGTGAACTCATTACACTGAAGCTTCACCCAGTTTGTGACAAAATAAAGATTTCTTGTTCTTTATTTTACTATTTTCGTGCAGTGAGGCCTGTGGAAGCAACTTTCTCAGCACAAGAGATCCGGTATGAAAAGTTTGGATCTGCAACTTTGTTACCATCATCTTTGGCTGCTTGGAACCATGCATACCATGGACGGCTACCAGCTTGCATTATCTACAACGCTGCAGACATGATGGGAAAATCCTGAGTTGCTATGCTACCTGTGGTTAGCTTGGCTCCAACCAATCAAAGAGTTTTCACCCTGGGCTTGGCCTTGTGATAACACAGAAAAAGGGAGAGACACACCCCTGCTGTTCTGCTTGGCCTCTGCTGTACTGCTTGGCTGCACAGAGGACTTCACAGTGAAGTTCCACTGCATCTCTGTTAGAAACTTAGTTTTTCTGTTACACTCTTTTTACAGGTCTGTGCCCAAGAGTGCACAACAGCCTGTCTTTGTACTGTTTTCCCTTCTCTGGGCACTGGAACTTCTAAGCGTTTGCCAAGTTTGGCTGTAATCTACTATGGGGGGGGGGGGGAGGGGGGTAAACCATTCACGCACCAGCTGCCTTCCTAGGACTAGACTGCAGACATCATTCAGTGCAGAGATTGTGAGGCTTTCTTCTCTTTTTTTTTTTTTTTGGGGGGGGGGGGGGGTAGCTTAGAGAGACATCTTTAAAGTTAGCCAATCTGTGACACTCTGGTTGCTATGAATTTTATTAACTATAGGATTTTGCAATTATTTTTCTATGAAATGTCTTTGGTACTATTACTGATGCCTTTGCCTGTCATTCCATAATAAGTTAGTATTTTTCAGACTTTTCAACTCAGCTCTTATTGCCAACAAACCAATATAAGAATAGGATTGCAGGGGGATGTGTGTGTGTGTGTGTGGGGGGGGGGGGGGGGGGGGTAGGGGATTTTGCTTAGGTATATGGACCTCCATCTTCTTTATAATCTTCAGCTCCAGAGTTGCTTGGGATCCCCTGCATTATGGAGGGCCCAGGGCAATTGTCCGGTTGTTCCTCCTCCCCCTCCCCCCAAAAAATAAACCACCAATACCAGCCCTTGAGAAAGGATACTCAGATTTTAAATCTTTAAAGTTTCTAGTACCTTTTTAATGTATTCTGTTTCTTCTGAGATCTGGGCAGGAGTAGACCCATAAAAGAGGATATGGCTTTCATCTATCTGTGGGTGCTTTCCCAAAACACCATGTTCAGTAAGTTGTATTGTTGTCATTTCCAATGTGGGTCCCTGTATACATAAAAGAGACAAGTTTTCTTTCCTTTGCCGATGGACACGAAATATAACAAGATACTTGACTCTAATGATTTGTTCTGTAAGGTCTTCAGTGTTTTAATTTATCTTAATTAGTGGAATAAATGGAAAAAAATATGGGTTACAATCTATAAAATAAAATAAAATCTTGCATCCTTTCATACAACTGTAATATTATCAAGCACAAATAAAAAAAAGTTTGAATTCATGCAGTTAGTTTAACATATCTGTGGAAGTAAATGTCAATGAAGTTGTAAGGTTATACCTTTTTATCCAACTGCTACAATAAACCTGTGACAAGTTTTGAAAATCAGTTCAGGGATGAGATTGCATAGTAGTTACACTGGGTTCAAGTAGCACAGAATCAGCTAGCTATAAGGTCGCCTTTATCTGCCTGACAGTTGTAAGCTACTGTCTATTACAATGGCAGCCCAGTAAAGGGATTGGGGAGGGGCTTGAAGGAGACAAGAAAGGCAGTAACAATGCTATCATGGAGGACCTATATATAACGATAGGTGAAAAAGACGAGTCTTTTTGTGTTGGTTGCAAAGTATTTGATCATCCTAATTGCAAATCTTTTGCAGTCTTTCATAGAGCATCCCCTATACCTACCCCAACTGCAACATCATAACTCTTCCACATTGAGTTTATTCCTGTGCTGTAGGTGGGAAATCAGGGTTGTTGTTCTTTTAATGAGATTTGGCTGCAGTTTCTGCACTAGTTCACAGGCATACAATTCCCCAGACTCTCCTCTGCAATTGTTGCCAGTGAGCATGAAGGCCTCTGTTTACGAAGGGGTCCTTTTACTAAGGTGCGCTGAAAAATGGCCTGCGGTTGTGTAGACACGTGTTTTGGGCACGCGCAGAATTATTTTTTAGCACACCTAGAAAAAATGCCTTTTTAAAATTTTTGCCAAAAAAGTACGTGCGGCAAAATGAAAATTGCCGAGCGTCCATTTTGGGTCTGAGACCTTACCGCAAGCCATTGACCTAGCGGTAAGGTCTCAAGCGGTAACAGTCTATGCATGTCAAATTCCACTTGACGCACATAGCTGCCGCGCGTCAGAAAATAAAACAAATATTTTTCAGACAGGCGTAATAGATACTCGCCAAAATTGAAATTACCGCAAGGGCCACGTGATAACCGGGTGGTAACTCCAATTTGGCACGTGTTGGGCACACATAGAGGGGTATAATCAAAAGGGACCGCCCATCTCTAAGGGTGCCCATCTCCGGGAACGGCTACGAGAAGGGGCGGTCCCAACCGTATTATCAAAAAAGATGTGCGGCCATCTTTTCTTTTGATAATATGGTTGGGGCTGGCCAAATGCCTAGGATTTGGGCGGATTTAAGATGGCCGGTCTCGGTTTTCGGCGATAATGGAAAACGAAGGCGGCCATCTCAAAAACGAACACATCCAAGGCATTTGGTCATGGGAGGGGCCAGGATTCGTAGTGCACTGGTCCCCCTCACATGCCAGGACACCAACCGGGCACCCTAGGGGGCACGTTTAAAAATAAAAACAAAACATTAAAATACCTCCCAGGTGCATAACTCCCTTACATTGGGTGCTGAGCCCCCCAAATCCTCCCCAAAACCCACTCCCCACAACTCCATTACCATAGCACTCCATTACCCACTAAAAACTGCTCCAGGGACCTGCATACTGCTGTGATGAAGCTGGGTATGACATTTGAGGCTGGCAAAAAAAGTTTTTTAAGTTGTTTTTTTTTTGGTGGGAGGGGGTTGATGACCACTGGGGGAGTCAGGGGAGGTCATCCCCAATTTCCTCCGGTGGTCATCTGGGCAGTTCGGGCACTTTTTTGGGACTTGGTTGGGAAAAAAAAGGGTCCAGAAAAAGCGGACCAAATTTTCGCTACGGCCGCCCTTCTTTTTTCGATTATCGGCCGAGGGCGGCCATCTCTTAAGCACGCCCCTGCACGCCCCTGTCCCGCCTTCGCTACCCTTCCAACATGCCCCCGGGAACTTTGTTCGTCTCTGCGACGGACTGCAGTTGGGGGCGCCCAAAATCGGCTTTCGGTTATACCGATTTGGGCGCCCACAGGAAAAGGGCGGCCATCTCCTGATTTGGGTCAGAAGGAAAAGGGCCCCTTAGCCGTGTTAGCTGTTTAACATGCAAATTAGCATGATATAACAGCACATCACCACATGAATGGTTAACACACACAAAGGAGTCTTTTCAGTAAGCTGTGGTAAGCACTAATGTATGAGCACTCAGAGCATGCTCAGGCATCCCACGGTAATTTCAGGATCAACATGTGCTACTCACATGCTAAAAAATAAAATTAGTTTTTTAGCACTGAAGGCGGGTCTGGGGGTGGAGAGTATGCATGCTCTGCACTAATCAGTTAGTACAGGTACACTAGTGCGCGTTAAGTGATTAGCACATGGTTAGTGCATGAGCCCTTACCACCTACAAAATAGGTGGCAGTAGGGGCTCACATGCTAATGGCCAAGTACTGATGGGAAAATTAGCGTGTGGCCTTTAAGAGTGAGCATAGGAAATTGTTCTGTCTGATCCATGCTTATGTAGCAATGAAGAAAGTTTTTGACTGTTAACACATTTTCAGTTATTTCACTTGCTGTCAACTTGATTATTAATATGAAAATAAGAATTTTTATTATGGAACTTAGAGACATTCTATGGTAGCAGAATCATAAAATTTGGAGTTTGCCTATGAGGTCAAGAGTAAAAAAAAATATTGACCTTGAAAGTATGTCTTAAAGGACTAACCAAGGGCAATATTTTTCTGCAAATACCTCTTTCTTTTGGAGACTGCAAATATGAGTAACAAATGGCAAAATTATTTTAGCCCCTGTTTACTAAAGTACACTGAAGGTTCACAGTCAACATGCATTAGCTACAAAACCTCTGCAGTAACTGTTGGGAGAATTCCCAGCACTTTTGAGAAGGCTGCCATGCAGTTAATGCACAGCAAACTTTGTGGCAGATAACGTGGAATGTAGTTAGCTACACTTTACCATATCATCTGCCCTATTAGCTATTAAGATGCAGTAGGGACCTCCATATTAACTGTAAAGTGCAGTTCCTGCCCATATCCTACTCATTCCCCAACCCAACATTGCAATTTATACTTTATCTGTTTAGTGAAACAATTAGGGGCCCCTTTCACCCAACTGTGGTAAAAATGGCCTTAATACGCAGGAATGACCTGCATAAGGATGTACTAAGCCCATATGTAGTGCTGAACGAGGGGGATTCATTTCACTTCATTTATTAATATTTACATACCGCACTTATCCAGAGTGCTGTACAAATAAACATACATAAGAAAGAAAACATCACATAAAAGCTCGGTGTTAAGTCACAAGAGCATTAGCACTGCCATAATGGGACAGACTAAAAGTCCATCAAGCCCAGTCACCTGTTTCCAACAGTGGCCAATACAAGCTTTTCATTCTGTCTCCCTATGTGGCCCTTTTACTAAGCTTCGTGAAGGGGCATAATCGAACGGCGCCGGCCATCTATATGCGGTGTCCCAACCATATTATCGAAATAAGATAACCGGCTATCTTTCGTTTCGATAATACGGTCAGAGCTGGCCAAATCTCAGCATTTGGGCCGGCTTTAGAGATGGCCGGCATTGGTTTCCGGCAATAATGGAAACCGATACCGGTCATCTCAAACCCGGCCAAATCCAAGGAATTTGGTCATGGGAGGAGCCAGCATTTGTAGTGCACTGGTCCCCCTGACATGCCAGGACACCAACCGGGCACCCTAGAGGACACTGCAGTGGACTTCAAAAATTGCTCCCAGGTGCATAGCTCCCTTACCTTGGGTGCTGAGCCCCCCAAATCCCCCCAAAACCCACTCTCCACAACTGTACACCACTACCATAGCCGTAAGGGGTGAAGGGGGACACCTACATGTGAGTACAGTGGGTTTTGGGGGAGGTTTGGAGGGCTCCCATTTACCACCACAAGTGTAACAGGTAGGAGGGGTTGGGCCTGGGTCCACCTGCCTGAAGTGCACTGCACCCACAAAAAACTGCTCCAGGGACCTGCATACTGCTGTCAGGGAGCTGGGTATGACATTTCAGGCTGGCACAGAGGCTGGCAAAAAAATGTTTTTTAATTTTTTGGGGGTGGGAGGGGTTTGGTGACCACTGGGGGAGTAGCGAGAGGTGATCCCTGATTCCCTCCGGTGGTCATCTGGTCAATTGGGGCACTTTTCTGAGGCTTGGTCCTAAAAATAAATGGACCAAGTGAAGCCGGCCAAATGCTCGTCAGAGCCGGCATTCTTTTTTCTATTATCGGCTGAAGCTGGCCATTTCACGCCCCCGTCCCGCCTTCCGTACCCTGTGGAAATGCCCCCTTTAACTTTGGCCGGCACTGCGACGGAAAGCAGTTGCAGCTGGTCAAAATCAGCTTTCGATTATACCGATTTGGCCGGGTTCAGGAGATAGCCGCCCATCTCCCAATTTGTGTCGGAAGATGGCCGGCCATCTCCTTCGAAAATAAGCAGGATAGATACCTATGTGCACCCAACATGCACCAATTCAGAACTACTGCCCGGCTACTGCGTGGCCCAGGCGGTAATTTCATTTTTTACGCGTGTCCACTAAGCGCGCTGGAAAATATATTTTCTTTTCTGGCGCATGGCGCTAACCAGGCAGTAATTGGCATTGTACGCGAGCTGACTAGATTACTGCTCAGTTAACACATGAGACCTTACCACTAAGTGAATGGATGGCGATAAGGTCTCAAACTCAAAATGGATGCGTGCCAATTTTCATTTGCCACATGTCCATTTTCAGCCAAAAAAAGGGTATTTTATTACAGGCGTGCTCTAAAATGGATCTGCGCACATCCAAAACATGCACTTACACTAGCACAGGCCATTTCTCAGTGCACCTTAGTAAAAGGACCCTATACATGTCCGTGTTTTCTCACGCTTCTACCCTGTAACACTTTTGTGTGTGATGTCATTCTGTTTTCACTAAAATGAAGATTTAAAAAGAAATCACATTAATGTGTGTTGACCTACATTAGCACACATTAGTAAATGAGACCCTTAAAGTGTAAGCCCCTCTCTGGGAAAGGGACTTACTTTTTGTGCCTTGAACCTGAATATTAAATTGCCTTGCAAGCATTGGATAGAAAAGGCAAATAAATCCAAAACTGAAATCATATCAGGGATCTTTTTTTCACTTTTTTATTTTTATTTATTTTACATATATTATGCGTCTTTGCCTAAAACACTGGCATTTGTCTTATTTGGGTGGGGGGGGGGGGGTCATTTGTTATCTGGTACTGTGTGGGTGTTTTTTGTTACAATTTCTGAAAGAACACAACCCACACAAATAACAAAATACTAACCTATTGCCTTACTGCAGATTCTCAATGCATTCAGCATTCTTTCTCCTATAGGTCCCTTCCAACCTCTTTACCTCCGCATGCCATCAGCCTTCATATACACACAAAAACAGTTCCTGGGTCTGCATAAAAACGGTCTGCTTATGGTGCACTTAGGTAGTGGGGAAAGAAATTATGTAAGATTACAAGGCAGGGGGCATAAAAAAAACTATATAATTTCATGCTGGACAATATTCCCTTGAAAATGATAAATTCCATGCTGCTCGACATCTCTTTTCAGAATTCCATTAATATGTCATATATTGCTATACTTAGTCCTTTCTTTCGCTATGGGCCCATAATTACTTTCTTTCTATTTCTCAATGCAGTTCAAGTTAATACACTAAAGATCTGAACAACTGCCCCCTTTCATTCATGTGGAAGAAAGGGGGCACAGTTTGAATAGAGATTGAACCTCTTTATATAATAATATTTTCTGTCTATTTTTCCTTCTTTCCCTGTATCAATAAACAGCAAATTCATTTTGTTTGATACAATAGTTAAGATATAAGCCTGTGAAGAAAAGGTTAATAAATATCTCTTAAAAATAAATGTGAACAAAGCTTCAGGAGTGGACGGATAATACCCCAGGTTGGTCACTGAACTTGAAGATATTATCAGCAATATTACAGATTCTTTGAAGAAAGGGTCACAGAAAAGAACAAACGACTGGCGGCATGGTTAAAGGGTGAGTGAAAGGGGCTATTACAGTTAAAAGGATGCCATAAAAAAAAATAGAAAGCAGGTCCAGGTGATAAAAATACAAAAGAGCATAAGCAATGGCAGATCCAGGTAATGAAAACAGAAAAACAGCATATGCACTGGCAGGTCATGTATAGAACAGAATATAAATTTAAATAAAAGAAAATAAGGGGCGTGGAGGGGCATAATTAAAAGGGACGCCCAAGTTTTGCTGAGGACGTCCTCGCAAAACGTCCCGGTGGAGGGGCGGGGAAACCCGTATTATCGAAGCAAGATGGACGTTCATCTTTTGTTTCGATAATACGGTCGGAGACGCCCAAATCTTGAAATTTTGGTCGTCCTTAGAGATGGTCGTCACTAGACTTGGTCGTTTCTGATTTTCGGCAACCAAAGACGCCCATCTCAGAAACGACCAAATGCAAACCCTTTGGTCGTGGGAGGAGCCAGCATTCGTAGTGCATTGGTCCCCCTGACATGCCAGGACACCCCAACCGGGCACCCTAGGGGGCACTGCAGTGGACTTCATAAATTGCTCCCAAGTACATAGCTCCCTTACCTTGTGTGCTGAGCCCCCCAACCCCCCCCCCAAAAAAAAAACCCACTACCCACAACTGTACACCACTACTATAGCCCTAAGGGGTGAGGGGGGCACCTAGATGTGAGTACAGTGGGTTTCTGGTGGGTTTTGGAGGGCTCACATTTACCACCACAAGTGTAACAGGTAGGGGGGTTATGGGCCAGGGTCTGCCTGCCTGAAGTGCACTGCACCCACTAAAACTGCTCCAGGGACCTGCATACTGCTGTGATGGACCTGAGTATGACATTTGAGGCTGGCATAGAGGCTGGCACAAAATATTTTTAAAGATGTTTTCTGAGGGTGGGAGGGGGTTAGTGACCACTGGGGGAGTAAGGGGAGGTCATCCCCGATTCGCTCCGGTGGTCATCTGGTCATTTCAGGTACCTTTTTGTGCCTTTGTCGTAAGAAAAATACGACCAGGTAAAGTCGTCCAAGTGCTCGTCAGGAGCACCCTTTTTTTTTCCATTATGGGTCGAGTACGCCCATGTGTTAGGCACGCCCAAGCTCCGCCTTCACAACGCCTCCGACATGTCCCCTTGACCTTTGGTCGTCCCCGCGATGGAAAGCAGTTGGGGACGCCCAAGTTGGCTTTCAATTATGCCGATTTGGGTGACCCAGTGAGAAGGACGCCCATCTTCCGATTTGTGTCGAAAGATGGGCGCCCTTCTCTTTCGAAAATGAGCCTGATAGCGATCAATATGGGCCACCATTAAAATGTGTGACTTTATCAATAATTTTTGCTATTTTAGCACAGGTCCCATTTCATACATTGAGAATGAGGGGCCCTTTTACTAATCCATGGTAGGCTTTATATGCACGCCCAAATGAGACTATCAGTAGGCCAGCGCACCCTCCTGGCATTAATTTCAAAATTGGCACACGCCCATACAGTAACAAGTGGATGAATTATTTATTTATTTATTTCCTCCTACACGCCCTGGTTCCAGCGGTAATCAGCACTTGGTGCGTGCTGACCAGTCACCGTGCATGTACCGTTTGAGCCTTTACTGCTAGATAAATGGGTGGCATTACTGGTTTCATTTTTACTGCAGGCCCTTTTCCTGTCCCATTTTTAAAAAAAGCCATTTTTTGTAAATGTGGTAAAAATTGGCCTGGCGCACACCCAATACACACGCCTACACTACCGCAGGCCACTTTTTACACAGCTTAGTAAAAAGTCCCCCTAGTAACTAATAACTTGGGTTAACACTATAGAATAACCCGTCTTAATGACAGCCCATGTTGATAACTCCCCCCTTTAATAAGGCAGTCCAAAAATGAATTTGAAAAGAAGCTTACCAAAAAGGCAAAAAAACTTTTTTTCAATTACATTAGAAGAAAGCCTATACAGGGATTGACTGAACCAGTATAAGGCCAAGGGGTAAAATGTAAGCCATAATGGAAGAACTAAGGGCTCTTTTTACTAAGGATGCACACTATCAATTAGCGCATGCTAAATGATAAGATGCCCATTATCCCCGGGATTCTAAATATCGCGCCTTAATTTCAGTGCAGAAATCAAAGCATATAACAGTGAATGTGATTTATTTGGTAAACTAGCTAATCAACGCTGTCAATTTGTTGTTAACAATCCTCCTTAATGACTTGTTTCCTAATCTATACCAGAACCAACCAATATTGATTCCTTCTGATTTGATTATTTTATCATATTATCATTATTGAACATTACATTTTTCCTATCCTCACTTGTATGTTATGTATTATCATTTTATTTACCCAAACAACCTGTTATTCTTGTACATTAATTGTAACAATATGCTGAACCTCTTACTCTGTTAATGGTGATGCCATTGCTATATAATGTAAGCCACATTGAGCCTCCAAATAGGTGGGAAAATGTGGGATACAAATGCAGCAATTAAATAAATAAATTATCAGCACTAATTGGCATTAGGTTTCTGCACACAACGCGCTATGTATATTCTGTTACGTGGTGCGCTTTAAATTCTAAGTTGCATAGTTGAGAAGGGGACATGGCCATGGGTGGAGTGTGGGCATTTCTAAAATCTATGCACTATGTTATAGAATACACCTGCTCTGTGCCTAATTTAGGCATCAGGGTTTATGTCAAGTAAAACATGGCATAAATGGCCTAGACTAAATTTGGTTGCAAGGAGAGGTGATCAGTGTATTCGATATACCATGCAGAAATTTAAGCCTATTCTATAAACTACAGGTGTGCTTTAGTGAATACGCCTAGGCGTATTTTTTTTCCACGTGGAATTTTCAGGTGCCTTATATAGAATCTAGCCCTATATTTCTATGGGTGTCTTATCATTTAGTGAACACTAATCTTTACCGTACCTTAATAAAAGGACCCCTAAATATATAAATACATTTTTGCTCATTAGTACATAAGTAATGCCACACTGGGAAAAGACCAAGGGTCCATCGAGCCCAGCATCCTGTCCACGACAGCGGCCAAACCAGGCCAAAGGCACCTGGCAAGCTTCCCAAACATACAAACATTCTATACATGTTATTCCTGGAATTGTGGATTTTTCCCAAGCCCATTTAGTAGCGGTTTATGGAAAAATGTCAAGGAGATACTCATGCTGGAAATAGTCTCTGATGGCGGTGATTTCGAGGAACTGAAGCAAATCATAGAGAACCTGGAAGATGTAGCAGAGCAAAGCAACAAACTACAGAGTAGCAATTTACCTGACCAGATGGTATACACCCTAGGGCACTAACAGTTCTCAGAAATGATAACATTAAAATCATCTACAATACCTAGGGATGGGAAGGTGGTCAATGTAATGCCAATTTTTTTAAAACAGCTCTATAAGGATCTGGGAAATTATAAATCAGTGACAAATGTGGTTAATGGGTCAAGGCTAAAAGGGATTTAGCAAATAGAAGTATTGTCTTACCAATCTGTTAGGTTTTTATTTTTATTATTATTATTTTTTAAAGCAAAACAGGGAGCCCTTCAGGATTTGTTTTCCAGAAGTCTTCATGACAGATAGGTGGAGCTGTTCACAGCTGCCTGATATATATGTATTTTGATGCTGGTGAAAATTGACTTTTAATACAAGAAAAGAGATACTATCAGGCTTATTTTCGAAAGGAGAAGGGCGCCCATTTCCCGAGGGTGCACAAATTGGTATAATCGAAAGCCGATTTTGGGCGCTTTCAACTGCACTCCGTCGCAGAGACGAACAAAGTTCACGGGGGCATGTCGGCACAGTAGCGAAGGCGGGACAGGGGTGGGCATGGGAGTGGTTAACAGATGGCCGGCTTCAGGCCATAATGGAAAAAAGAAGGGCGCCTGTAGCGAGAATTTAGGTCGCTTTTTTTACCCTTTTTTTTTTAGGTTCAAGTCCCAAAAAGGTGCCCGAACTGCCCAGATAACCACTGGAGGGAATCAGGGATGACCTCCCCTTACTCCCCCAGTGGTCACTAACCCCCTCCCACCAAAAAAAAAAGTACTTTAAAAACTTTTTTTTTCCAGCCTTTAAGCCAGACTCAAATGTCATACCCAGCTCCATCACAGCAGTATGCAGGTCCCTGGAGCAGTTTTTAGTGGGTGCAGTGCACTTCAGGCAGGTGGGCCCAGACCCATCCCCCCCCTACCTGTTACAGTTGTGGTGGTAAATGTGAGCCCTCCAAACCCCCTCAAAACCCACTGTACCCATAAGTAGGTGCCCCTCTTCACCCATAAGGGCTATGGTAATGGTGTAGAGTTGTGGGCAGTGAGTTTGGGGGAGGATTTGGGGGGCTCAGCACCCAAGGTAAGGGAGCTATGCACCTGGGAGGTATTTTAATGTTTTTTTAATTTTTAAAAGTGCCCCCTAGGGTGCCCGGTTGGTGTCCTGGCAGGTGAGGGGGACTAGTGCACTACGAATCCTGGCCCCTCCCACGACCAAATGCCTTGGAGTTTTTCGTTTTTGAGATGGCCACTTTCGGTTTCCATTTTCGCTGAAAACCGATGCCAACATCTTAAACCCGCCCATCTCTGACATTTGGCCGGGCCCAACCGTATTATCGAAACAAAAGATGGCCGCCCATCATTTTCAATAATACGGTCGGGACCACCCCTTCTCGGATCCGTCCACGGAGATGACTGCCGGGCGGCCCCTTTCGATTATGCCCCTCTATGGTGTTCATTTTCAAGCTGATGGACATCTTAAAAACACTAAAAAAAAGGTCCATCTGCTAAAAACATCCAAATCCTGATTTTGGAAAGTCAGAATTTGCACATTGGAAAGAATAACCCAACTCATAGTTTGCTGATGCTAGGGTCCATCTTAGGAGTCAGCACTCAAGAAAAAGATCTAGGTGTCATTGTAGACAACACACTGACATCTTTCCAGTGTGTGGCAGAGGCCAAAAAAGCAATGTTACACAATGGCTGATAACCTCTCACCTCAAGTAAAGCATCATTACTATTAGAACTTTCAAGAAGTTGCCTAGAAAATACTGACATTTCTACCATATTATATTGAGCCCCAACTGAATTGTGCACATAAGTCTGAAAGAGTTTTTTACTCATTTTTTTCCTGCATTTTTTTCAGACATTTTTTTGGTTGCCAACTCTTGCAGCTGTGTCTAATATTACAATGCTAATATATTTCTATATTAAACTGATTTTTCTATACTACTGTGTACAGTGAAGTTATTAAGTATATTACAGTGCTCATTTTCAAGGCACTTAGGCATCTCAAAATGGCCAAAGAAATTCCATCTGGCAAAAATGTCTAAATTGTGATTTTCAAAACACAAAATTAGGACATGTTTCACTGCAGTTTGACCAAATAGTAAGGGGGCATGTTGGAGGTGTATTATGGGCAGGCCCAAAATTAGAACGTCTTCTAGTGATAATGGAACAGAAACACCCAAGGCAAAAAAAGAAGGATGTGCTTATCTAAATCTCTTCAATCATGTCTATGTTCCACCCCTCCTTAATCCCGCACTGGATTTTGTCCTCCTCCCAATCCCTTAAGAAGTGAAACTGAAAGGGGATACCAGGCTGTATGACAGCCTCAGATATTATGCAGCAAGCAGATCCATCCCAGTATTAGCCTAGTGGTCAGCGCAGTGGGCTGTGAATAAGAGAATCCAGGTCCAAATCTCACTCTGCCTAGTGTATTTGTGGTGAAAATTGTAAGCCCTCCAAAACCACCAAATTACCTACTGCACCTATAGGAGACACCTGCAGGGTGGAAGGCCATTGTAATGGTGTACAGTTAGGTACAGTAGGCTTTATCCTGTACCTGGAGGAATCACAATATAAAGTAAAGGAGTTATGGTGGGAATTGTACCTGTGTGCATTGTGTAACGTCCACTGCACTGACCACTAGGCTGCCCCTCTGATCTGCAGGGACATCTGTGTGGCCATTTCTCTCAACATGATGCCAGACAGACGTTCTTGTGCCTGGTTTCTTTTGGCATTTATATGTTGGATGTGTCAATGTGGAAAACAGCTCTTCTTTTTAGATGTCTTCTGTGGAAAAATGTCCATCTTAGGGCCATTTTTGAAAGGGAAACCCAGACGTTTTTCCTGTTTGAAACGGTTCCAAGATGAGCATTTTATATATATATTAGACATTTTTTCAAAAATGCCCCTCTATATCTTTGGGTGAATCTCTTCATAAAGGTGGTTAATAAATCCCACTAAATAAATAAATAAATAAGATACAGTCCGTTCTCTGGTAAATTCTGAAGTGCAAAGGAGTTATTCTCAGAGCGCAGGAAGCTGCTGTCTCTTTTGACACCAGCCACATACATATTAATTGGCACAGGTCCCAGAACCCTGATCCCATGTACAGAAGAGCTCACTCCTACAAACCCAAACTCATACCCAAATGTGTATGGAGGCTTGTCTCCTGCAGTGCACAAAGCAGTTGCAGGGCAATAAAAACTGGAACTATGTTTTCAAAGACTGAATTTATGATGAGACCTCTGTGGTCTCTCCAAATTCTGGACTTATGATATGTCAACAAAGGATACAACATTATTTATTACTTTGAACTATTTATCCCAACATTCTTCCCTCCCCATCCCCAGTATTCCCAATGTCATACTTGAAGAAAATAATAGTCGAGTGGTCGGCAACTTAGGTGTTTACATATTTAAAAGTCTGTTTTGGGCAGTTGGTGTAAGTGAATTCCAAAATAATTCCCAAATGGAGCAAAATCTGAAAAGTCTCTCCGTTCTAGCAAGGCTTGTGTTATCATCAATGATCACCATTGGGCTAAAGAAGGCAGATCTGGGAGTAGCCAGTTTTGCAGAATGCTTCCCCTCCCTCCCCCATACCTTCTGTTGGTTTCCATAGAAATCTCAGTATAGAATTCAGTCAGTGGCAAAGGCCTACTAGAGAAGTTTGTCCTTGGTATGGCTTTCTGAACCCACCTTCTTCTCTTGCTCAGGTTCATGCAGAAGCGACTTTGAGGTCATGAACCTCAGCTTCTTCATCTTTCCCTTTTTTCTCCATAATTAAGAAGAATTTGTCTCTTCTGCATTCTAATCCCTGCTGCAAAGGATGGTGTTGCATTCTGGCTGGCTAGAATACTGCACATTAAGGCAGCCATTTTAGAAGGGCTATTCACATTTCAGATGTAGCACTTAAACATTTCTCTTACATAAATGTCTGAGTTCCCATTTTACAATCAGAAATATGTACTTCAAAAACCCACAAATCTGTGCAAACGGCAAGGGGAGCATCTTCTGGGGGTGTTCTGGGTGGGACTAAGGCATGACTAGAAGATACACCGTTTTCCTAATTTCAGAAGGGGAATAATTGTTGATGTCCTAATAGATCAACATGCGGTAATTCCTCATCTGAATAAAGTTAGTTTTTTTAAAGTCTAGAACCTTCATTTTGAATGAACCCTCTCCACTAACACTAAACAGAGGCTTCCCTCAACTGATATCTGTGCTTTAAATTGATGTTATGTCAAGCTCTAAAATGCAACCTAAAATACTAAACTAGACTCTAAAACAATATGGGCTGATAATCAGACCATGGGAGTTAGCCTGGCTAAATCTCATGGTCTGCGTTGAGCCCAGATATTCAATACCAGACTATTTCTAGTGAATGGGATTGAATATCTGGTTTATTTTTGGCCAGTTCAAACTTAACCGGCCAAGCCGATATTTAGTGCTGGCCGGTTAAGTCTGAACCAGCCAAAGATATTCCAGGTATTCATGTGGCCAAATATGGCTATCAAACTTATGCTGAAAATCGGTGGATATTTGGTTATATCGTGCAATATAACCAGCTAGCCACAGGGCCATGAATTTTCAGTGGGTCGTGGCCGGTCATATCCCACTGAAAATTTGTGGATAGCCGGATAAGTACCATTTACATGGCCAGGTGCAGTTTCTGGCTGGTTAAATGGTTTTAAATGTCGGGGAGTATTTATATAAAACCCTAAAAGAGACTTAAAACGCTAAACTACTGCCTGCCACGAGTGGGAAAGCGTGGGGTACAAATGTAACAAAAAAAAAAAAGTAGCATAATTTAACAAAAAAAAAAAAACAATGAAATTACCTATTCAACCCCAAGTTTATCTTGTCTGAAGTTTGAATCAAGGCTCTTCTCCTATCACATGTCTTGGGTAATTATAATAAAGTAGGCTTTAATGGAAAAACCCCAGTGAGTATATCAGACCCTTTGATAACTATGTATGACTGCACCTGAACATAAAAATTAATAGATAACATGCAGCTTATATGGTGTCCAAAGAGATCTATGCATAAAGAAATACATAGACTCAAGTAGGTACTGTAAAGCATCTTACCTTTGATTGTGCGTGCCTTCGTAAGTACTGGCTAGAAATCTGGTCACAACTGGTAGACATTTTTCACCTTCCTGGCTCACTCACTTATCAATTTGTGATTCTCAGGGATCAGTATTATAAGAGTCTGCTGACTCATAGTGAAGGGGCTCTTGTTAGCACCATGGTTTCTTTAGGATTGAAGGTAATCTTCTCCCATTGGAAGTCTTTACATCTGGCTACCTACCAGGAATGGTGGAACTTAGTACTCCAAATTTACAAATTTGAATCACACCTTGCAAATAAATCTTCTCGTTTTGCTTCATATTGGGAAAAATGGCTACCACTTGTCTCTTATTTTGATTCGGTACAGAGATAAGTACTAAATTTGATGCATTTTATGGCATATGCATGCTTTATACTTTGATTTGTATCCTCCAGCCCCCTCCCCTTTCCCTCTTTTTTTCCTCTTTCCTCCCTCTCTCTTGTTTTCACTTAATTTGATTCTAGATATAGATTGCTACTTCTTAAACCGTTCACTTGTCTATTAGATTGTAAGCTCTTTGAGCAGGGACTGTCTCTCTTTGTTGAATTGTACAGCGCTGCGTAACCCTAGTAGCGCTCTAGAAATGTTAAGTAGTAGTAGTAGTAAATGTGAGCTCCAGTGTTGCCATATTTTGTAAAATATTGCTTGTTGTTATGTTGTGAGCTCTTGCTTATATTTGTATTGAAAACCAATAAAAGAAATTAATTTATAAGCTGCAAAAAAAAATTAATAGATAAAAGGATCCGTGGATGTTTTTTTTTTTTTCATTAAATTGTTGGCTCCATTCCCTGCTAAACTCTGTCAATTCCAAACGTGACAAGTATGATCATCACAACATGCTGGAACAAGGGATCTGCACAAAGGAAAGGCAGCCGGTGTTTACTGCCATAGGCAAGATGAATTAATATAAACCAAACTGAAGAGGAGAAAAGAAAATGATTTGAGTAAGAAAGGAAACTAACTGAAGAAGAAAAATAAGAAAGGGGACAATATTTGGATACAATTTGTAGGCTTGTAGTCCCACAGGTATGTTGTGTTCATGAGACTGCATGCATATATTTACTGCAAAAGCTAAAGGTTTCTCTTACAATTCCAATCAGTGCTTTGTAGCAAGTGCAGCTGTATCCCAGGAAAGTAATTTTAGGCCTTCAGACTGAAAGCTTTGGGCGTTCTCTGTCTCTCTCCTACCTAACCCTACCCACTCCTCACACCTTTTCTGACATGGATAAAAGTACCTGTACTATGAACAGATACTTTTACCCACAGTGAATGGGTAACACTTTCCAGTGGGCTTTTTATGATTAAACCACAAAATTCAGATCTTACTCACCATAAAATGAACAAGAAAACAATGCTGAAAAACTAGAAAGCTCAGGAAAGCAGAGAGAAAAAATATAATTGAAAAATATTTTTAAAACTTTTTTATATAAAAAGGAGGAAAAGACCTCATCAAGCTGGTGTTGATGATGCTACAGTAATCACCTGATACCCCTGATTTAGTTGCAAAGCAGAATCATGTCATATTGGGTATGTGTTATTACTAATGTATTAATTAAAGGTTATGCTTCCATAATCAATCTAATTTTGTTATTATTTAGTTATTAGGAAATGGTTTGTACCTAAGGTGAGCTACTTAATATATTTTTCCAGATACTTATAAAGTGGAAAAGTCCTGTATACATAACTACATAACTATGGCCATACTGGGACAGACTGAAAGGTCCATCAAGCCCAGCATCCTGTTTCCAACAGTGGCCAATCCAGGTCACTAGTACCTTGCAAGATCCCAAAACAGTACAATTTATGCTGCTAATCCGTGAAATAAGCAGTGGATTTTCCCAAAGTCCATTTTAATAAAGGTCTATGGACTTTTCCTTTATGAAGCCAGCTAAACCTTTTTTAAACCCTGCTAAGCTAACCACTTTTACTACATTTTCTGGCAATGAATTCCAGAGTTTAATTACACATTGAGTGAAGAAATATTTTCTCTGATTCATTTTAAATTTACTACTTTCTAGCTTCATTGCGTGCCCCCTAGTCCTAGTATTTTTGGAAAGAGTAAACAAGTGATTCACGTCTACCTGTTCCACTCCACTCATTATTTTATAGACCTCTATCATATATCCCTTCAGCCGTGTTTTCTCCAGGCTGAAGAGCCCAAGCCGCTTTAGCCTTTCCTCATAGGAAAGTCGTCCCATCCCTTTTATCATTTTCGTCGTCCTTCTCTGTACCTTTTCTAATTGCACTATATATTTTTAGAGATGCAGTGACCAGAACTGAACACAATATTCGAGGTACAGTCGAACCATGGAGTAATACAAAGGCATTATAACGTCCTCATTTTTGTTTTCCCATTCATTTCCTAATAATTACATACGTTTTGCCATACTGGGCCAGACTGAAGGTCCATCAAGCTCAGAATCCTGTTTCCAACAGTAGCCAATCCAGGTCACAAATATCTGGCAAGATCCCAAAAAAGTACAAAACATTTTATGCTGCTTATCCTAGAAATAAGCAGTGGATTTTCCCCAAGACTATTTTAATAATGGTCTATGGACTTTTCCTTTAGGAACCCGTCCAAACCTTTTTTAAACCCCGCTAAGCTAACCGCCTTTACCACAGTCTCTGGCAATGAATTCCAGAGTTTATTTACACATTCAGTGAAGAAACATTTTCACCGATTTCTTTTAAATTAACTACTTTGTAGCTTCATCGAATGCCCCCTAGTCCTAGTATTTTTGGAAAGAGTAAACAGACGCTTCATGTCTACCCTTTCCACTCCACTCATTAATTTATAGACCTCTATCCCCTCAGCCATCTTTTCTCCAAGCTGAAGAGTCCTAGCCTCCTTAGCCTTTCTTCATAGGGAAGTCGTCCCATCCCCTTTATCATTTCCGTCACCCTTCTCTTCACCTTTTCTAATTCCACTATATCTTTCTTGAGATGCGGTGACCAGAATTGAATACTATATTCGAGGTGCGGTCGCACCATGGAGCGATTCAAAGGCATTATAACATCCTCATTTTTGTTTTTCATTCCTTTCCTAATAATACCTAACATTCTATTTACTCTCTTAGCCGCGGCAGCAGACTGAGCAGAAGGTTTCAACGTATCATCAACGACGACACCTAGATCTCTTTCTTGGTCGGTGACCTGTAACATGGAGCCTTGCATTTCATAGTTATAATTCGGGTTCCTCTTTCCCACATGCATCACTTTGCACTTGCTCACATTAAATGTAATCTACTACTACTACTTAACATTTCTAGAGCGCTACTAGGGTTACGCAGCGCTGTACAATTTAACAAAGAGAGGCAGTCCCTGCTCAAAGAGCTTACAATCTAATAGACAAGTGAACGGTCGGTTCCGATAGGGGCATTCAAATTGGGGCAGTCTGGATTCACTGAATGGTAAGGGTTAGGTGCCGAACGCAGCATTGAAGAGGTGGGCTTTAAGCAAAGACTTGAATACGGGCAGGGAGGGGGCTTGGCGTAAGGGCTCAGGAAGGTTGTTCCAAGCATAGGGTGAGGCAAGGCAGAATGAGCGGAGCCTGGAGTTGGCGGTGGTGGAGAAGGGTACTGAGAGGAGGGATTTATCCTGTGAACGGAGGTTACGGGCGGGAACGAAGGGGAGATGAGGGTAGAAAGATAGTGAGGGGCAGCAGACTGAGTGCATTTGTAGGTAAGAAGGAGAAGCTTGAATTGAATGTGGTATCTGATCGGAAGCCAGTGAAGTGACCTGAGGAGAGGGGTGATATGAGTATATTGGTTCTGGCGGAATATGAGACGTGTAGCAGAGTTCTGAACAGATTGAAGGGGGGATAGATGGCTAAGTGGGAGGCCATTTAGATGCCCAGTCTCCCAATTTCGTAAGCTCTTCTTGCAATCTTTCTCAATCCTCTTGCGATTTAACAAGGCTTTATGAAGTTAAGTGGGTGTGTTTCTAAACAACCAAATTGATAGTCTTTATTTGTAGATATTATACAGGTATTATTGTATTCTGAAGTGACACATTGATTATTATCAAAATAAATGTTACACCTATCTTGGCTTGACTCAAATGCAAACAAACCTGTAAGCCTAAAAGGCCATCAAGAAATGATTTATATAGCTCCAGCACATAAATATACACTGCAGCTTATTCCTGCAACCATGTAAAACAAGCAGTTCTCATGTGCTAAGGTTAATCAGGATTTTAAGTTATAAAAGGCACATTAAAAAGTAATACAAGTAGTCAATGCACCGATATGGAATCTAGCTAAACAAATCGGATGCAGAGAACAGATATTTTAAAGGCAAGCCTGGGGAGGGGGCTTACAGGGGTGGGGGTTTCAATGCTGACCAGAGAGGTTGGAATAGAGGGGTGGGGGGAACCTGACTGATACTCTTATGTAGATACTGACTGAAATTCACTGCTCAGCTGAATAAAAGCTGAAACCTGCAGAAATCCTGGTGGGAATATCTTGGCCTGTCAGACCAGGATATCCAATGCCATTTCCCAGATATGGCCTGGAATTGAATATGGGGGCCTAAATCTGCCCACAGCAGTGGGAGTTAAGAAAAAAAGGATGAATGCCGTCACTTGAATATTGACCAATTAATTCTTAATTCCACTAAGAGCAAATGGAGCTCAACCAACAGTTGAAGATGAAACAAAAAAGTGAGGAGAATGGATGAGGATACCAACTGTTTATATTTATTCACTTAAAAAATTATATGTACATAACAGCGACCCGACACGGCCGTGTTTCGGCACAATGGCCTGCTTCAGGGGTCTTTATAACCTCCTCTCTTCAAAATAATATATATAAGATATATATATTTTTTTAAACGAGCATCTAAATACTCCTCTCCTAAGAGTTATCGGCATTTTCACAATTTGCCGATAACTCTTAGGAGAGGAGTATTTAGATGCTCGTTTAAAAAAAAATATATATCTTATATATATTATTTTGAAGAGAGGAGGTTATAAAGACCCCTGAAGCAGGCCATTGTGCCGAAACACGGCCGTGTCGGGTCGCTGTTATGTACATATAATTTTTTAAGTGAATAAATATAAAACAGTTGGTATCCTCATCCATTCTCCTCACTTTTTTGTTTCATCTTCACGGTGTTGTGAGGATTTTTTACCTCCTTTTTTGCCTTCGCTCAACCAACAGTAGCATGTCTCCATTCCACTTGTTCACCCTATTTATCATTTTAGCAGCTATACTGTGGACCAACCACAATCTGATAGAATTCCGTTTTGAGAGCCCCAAATATGCCAGATTGCAGTAGTCCAGCTAGGAGATTGCAAGAGCCTCAACCACCTGCCTCAACTGTTTCTCCCCTAGGTAAGGTCTAATTTGCCTAATCAATTGTAAATTCAAGAATGACTGTTTAACCATTATATTAACCTGATTCTGGATACGAGCATAAAGAAGATAAGCACTTAAATGTTGCCATACTGGAACAGACCGAAGGTACATCAAGCCCAGTATCCTGTTTCCAAGAATGACCAATCACAAGTATATGGCAAGATAAGATTTCATGCTGCTTATCCAAGAAATAAGCAGTGGATTTTCCCAAGTCCATCTTAATAATGGCTTATGGACTTTTTTTTTAGGAAGTTATTCAAACCTTTTTTAAGCCCTGTAAAGCAAACTGCTTTTACCACATTCTCTGGCAATGAATTCCAGAGTTTAATTATATATTGAGTGAAAAAAAAATTCTCTGATTTGTTTTGAATTTACTTCTTAGTAGTTTCATTGCATAGCCCCTAGTCCTAGTATTTTTGGAAAGAGTAAACAAGTGACCCCAGAATATACTCTCGGAATTAACCTCTATAAACCAAAATATAGGAGCCCTTTTACTAAACTGCAGGAAAATTTGTATTTATCGCATGGTTAATACAAAAATTACTGTGCAGTAAATACAAAGGCTGTGCGATAAATACAGGGGGCATGCCCTGCATCAGCCCTGCAATGTTTTAGAGGCTATTGCGCTGTTGCAATATTCTCATTTATCAATTTGTAGACAACAACCGTGGCTTCATCATGGTCTCCGCCTTTTAAAACAACAGGTATGTAGAGCAGAGTGTCTTTGGAGGAAAGAATGTCCATTGAAACTGTGCTCCTGTAAACGCCAAAGAAAAATGTTCTCACTGCAATTGCACAAAGCCAAAAATGATTACTTCTCAAGATGAATTAGTTTATCTAACACCAATCAGCAACTTTTTAATATTGTTTCAAGATTTACTTCTAAACCGCAGGTTCATATTGCAACAACATCCCCCAATTCATTAGCACAATATTTTTGCTGTAAGATTTCCACTCTGCAATCCTCATTGCCTTCAGTTTCACACTCTCCAAAACTAGAGGTACCTATTTTTTCAAATTGTTCCACATGGAATACTTTCAATATTCCCTCCACCAGTGATTTATTTAAACTCCTACCTATTCTCAATATAGCTCCTTGTTTCTCTGATCCCATTCCATCGTCCTCGCTCAAAATTCCATCTCTGGATCTTTTTCCATTTGTTTATCAACTTGTGCCTAGACAATGGAAATCTGCTGTTGCTCGTCCATTGCTCAAGAAATCAACTCTGGATCCTAGTATACTATCCGACTATAGGCTTCTCTCTAATCTACAATAGATAGTTGTATTTCAGCAACTTTCCACTTTTGTTGAATCTGTTTCTGCCTGTCATCCATGTCCGTCTAGTTTTCAAACTGGACGTGGGACTGGGACTATTCTCATGGCTCTGCTTAGTGAGATCCACAATCATTTGGAGAAGGGGTAAGTCGCCTTGCTGGTATCCTTAGATCTTTCAGCGGAGTTCAATTTGATCAGTCATTCACTACTCATCTTCAGGTTGCAATCCATTAGGGTGGCCGGTCAAGTTTTGACCTGGTTTAAATCTTTTTTAAGAGATCATATTTTCTCTGTAGTTATATATCAGACTTCATCTGGTTCCCATTCCTTAACTTGTGGGGAGCCCCATGGTTTGATTTTATCCCCCCTTCTGGTTAACATCTTTCTTGCCCAACTTATCACTCTGATACAATCTCATAATATAAGTGTGCTGATGACATTTTGCTTATTTATTATACCAGCTGCCTGAGCATCAATTTGACTCCCCTGCAAGACAGCCAGCTAGCCACCTGGTTGAGACAATCAGAGCACTATATGGTATTGAATGCAGATAAAACAACCACATGTTGGATTTCAAATCATCTTCTACCCTTGTCCCAGTTCTCTTTAGAAACATGACGGCAGATAAAGGCCATATGACCCATCCAGTCTGCCCATCCTCTGTAACCCCCAGTTCTACCTGTTCCTAAGCAATCCCACATGCTTATCCCATGCCCTTTTAAATTCTGGAACAGTCCTTGACTCCACCACCT
This sequence comes from Microcaecilia unicolor, assembly GCF_901765095.1. NCBI lineage: Eukaryota > Metazoa > Chordata > Amphibia > Gymnophiona > Siphonopidae > Microcaecilia > Microcaecilia unicolor. The sequence goes on from NC_044032.1 coordinate 58,066,412, forward strand.
CCAACGGGAGCCCATTCCACGCCTCCACCACCCTTTCTGTGAAATAATACTTCCTTAAGTTACTCCTAAGCCTATTAACTTAACTTTGTCATATGCCCCTCATTCCAGAGCTCTCCTTCATTTGGAAAAGGCTCTCTTCTCTTTGATAAACTGATTCCTACTGTGGACAACTTTTGGTATCTTGGAGTCATTTTGGATTCCAGGTTGACCTTTTCTCATCAAATGTCCTCAGTTGTTAAAGCCTGTTTTTTTGCCCTTCATCAACCGAGGTCATTATCTCATTTTTTTTATAAAACTGCATTACATACATGGATTTATAAGCTTAGGACTTGATTACTGCAAAATCATTTATCCTGGGATATCGCAAGCAAATCTTAAGCACCTACAAACAATACAAAACACAGTTGCTCGGATTCTCAGTAAAGCTAAAAGATTTGATTGAGCAACACCTTTACTTTTTCATTTACATTGGCTTCCTGTTTCTTACTAAATTCAATTTAAAATTGCATTGTTGTCATTTAAAGTCTTGCATACCAGTCTTCCATCTTACCTCTCTGCTCTTACAATTCATTATGTCCCTTCCCATTCTTTGTGTTCTTTAAATGACTAAAGACTGGTGTTACCTGGCCCCTCACAGACCCGTTGGGAGACTACCTCCTCATTTTGGAATACTCTTACCTATTTCTGTCTGTTCTGAGACATCTCTCAAATTATTTAAATTAGCCTTGAAGGCTTATCTGTTTCTTGCTGCTTTTAGTGAATTTTTAGATACTTAAACTGTTTCAGGTGCGATACTGTGTCTCACGAGACAGACAACGTGGAATTAAAACTAACCTTTATTATCAGTTTTATCTTGTGGGAGTGTATGAATGTGAGTTCTGTCCTATCTTATGATGGATTTCCTTTCTGTCTGGTGGTATAGAAAATTTAATAAACCATAAACTAAGGCAGGGGAACCATGTTACATGGCTAGGCCAATAGCATGGAACTTCTGCACTATCAACCCAGCCATGTAACACAGCCCTTGAACTAACTGTGATAATGATAGTTAGCTGCAACAGTGTGATGGGTACAAGGTCCACCCCTGCAAAAGCCCTGCACTCACCTGATTATACTCCCAACCCCCCTGATCAAGGCTCTATCCCCCAAGTCAGTCCCAACACCCCCCCCCCAAAAAAAAAAAAAGAATCACATTTCCAATTCCCAATCCAGGCTCGGACCTTCCTCTCCCCAGTCAGTCCTAACTCCCCTGGCCCAGACCCTTATCATCCCCTCCCCAGAGTCGGTCCCAACTCCCTCCCAAGTCAGTTCCAATCTCCCCGATCTAGTCTCTAGTCCCCATGAATGAACTACCCTATCCCCGTCAAAACACCACCACCGACAGCAACCCCCCAACCCTCCTCCCACTACAGCAGGTACACATTGGTGGTGAAGTGGTGCCAGTCAGTAACAATCCTCCTTCGCTGCTGCCGGGTGGGTACCTCATTCCAAAATGGAGGAAGATCGCAGCTGCTCAGCACCACTGCACTACCAATGAGACCCCAAGTAAGTCCTGGGGGTGTATAGGGGGAAGGTGGAGGCTTTGGGGGAGGGATTTTGCTGTTGGTGGTGGGAGGACAAGGGAACTTAGTCAACAGCTCTACAGAGCAGTCAAGACAATTAGACCTATTAGAATGCTGCTGAGGGTGAGACACCCTCCTATGTGATGAAATGAGACGTTTAGCTGTGCAAATGGACTTTAACCTTTAACTTTCAGCATTGGTCCAAAACATATTTTATTTCTGATAAATTTGGTAATGTAACCCCTATTTGGAGAACAAGACCTGGCAATTTTGATTCATGCAATGATTACTAGTAGTTTAGATTTTTGTGATGTACTATTTATGGGACAAATAGACTGTATTTTTGATAACCAAGTGGGGATCCAAGATGGCTGCTGCCAGTGTGGACGTGTAGGCTGCTCGGTAGCTGTATAGAGGAACATTTTACCTGTTTGGATTTTCAATATTCTTTTTCTTCTATATGGCTTTGAAGAGGAGATGGAAGGTTAGGAGCTACCCCTCTGAGCCTCCTCAAACTTTCACCTCGTAGCAGCCTTTAATAACCGCGTTGGTTCATCTGGCCCCAAAGGTGTCTCCAGCAAAAGGGCTGCTTTATTTATTTTTGTTACATTTGTACCCCGTGCTTTCCCACTCATGGCAGGCTCAGTGCGGCTTACATGGGGCAATGGAGGGTTAAGTGACTTGTCCAGAGTCACAAGGAGCTGCCTGTGCCTGAAGTGGGAATCAAACTCAGTTCCTCAGGACCAAAGTCCACCACCCTAACCACTAGGCCACTCCTCCACTTGTAATGGAGACGCTGACCCAACATCTGCAAAGTCCTCCTCCTCCACCTAACTACAATCCAAAGGAACCTCAGGATGTAGAGTCGACTGCTGAAGTGGAGAATTGGTCTTCATCGCTCAGAGCTGTGGGTGGTGGAAACTGTATCCCACTGAATATGAAGGAACTTCCAGCTGAACCAGCGCCTGTAGTTTGGGGTCAAGGTGGAGAGATATCTTCTGTGGAGTTTGAGCAGCAAGGGATTCTGTAGTTACCATCTGTGAACCCACACTCTTTGACCCAAGAGCCTAACACTGTTGGATTACAGTAGTGTATATGCGCTGTCCCAGTAAAACATTCGGTGGTCACACTGGCCTCCATTTGGTCAGCTCGGATGAGACTGGAAGCGCCAGTTATTAAAAATTCCAAAGAACTTGCTGGAATATCTAATAGGCTGCAGCTAGATAAAGAGCAACAGGAGGAAAAATTGAACTCTTTTGTAGGGAGGTTGGCTAAGACAGAGCAAAACCTGGAACAACAAGGTACTGCGATTCATACTTTAGTACAAGATAAGATGATGGTACATCGAAGACTAAAAGTGCTTGAAAATAAGTTAAGATTTTTGAATGTGAGGTTTGTCAGCTTCCCTAAGGTCCCACTGGAAAAGTATTTCACAGAAATTCTCAAAATTCCATCTGATCTTCATCCACTACTTTTTGCCTTTAAAACCTGGGCAAGGTGGCAATATGAGAACTGATATGTTCAACGACAGCTTAGACGTTTCAGCCATCCTAGAAAGATCAGTGGATGAGGAAACTAATAAAGCTACCCTGTTAGTGACCTTTGTATTTGAGCAAGATAAAGAACGTGCTTTTCTCTGTACTGTCATTACCATTCAGCTTTATTCCTGGGACAGAAATCGTGGGTTTTTCCTGGTTTATATAAAGCAACACAGGATAGAAGGAAGAAATTCCTTCAAGCCACCCAGGAGGCTCGGACTCTTGGGATGCAAGCATTTGCTATATTTCCTTGTAAATGTATTGTAGCATGTGATACACATAGGTATGTTTTCTTTGAAGTTTCATAATTTCAGATTTTATTGGAGAATATTGGAGATCTCTCTTGACCGTGGAGGCATAAATGGGGGTTCTAGTAGACTGCTCATATATTCCACAGAGGTATTTTATAGATGAGGTTGGGCTTTTATTTAAAAACTAGTAAAACATGCCCATTTCTGGTGGAAATGAAACGGGCGCTAGCAAGGTTTTCCTCCCGAACCACCCCACCCACCCCTTGAGCGGTGAAGCCACTGACCGCCATTACTCCGCACCTCGTCAATGCACGCCACCTTCATCCACTGACGCCATTGCTCCGCCCTCGATCTTTGACGCCATTGCTCCGCCCTCGACGTCATCACGTTTGACGCGAGGGCGGGGCCCAGACACAGTGATTTCGGTGGCTTCACCACCACGAACCCTTCGAACCCGAAGGAAGTGCCTGCAGGAAGTGACACTGACGTCAGTGTCCTCAGAACGTTGAGGGTGAGTTTTATTATATAGGATGGGGCAGGACCGGCTTTCTCCTTTAGTTTTCTCTACGGAGTTTTCTGGTTATTTGTTCTCCTTTTCGTTCTTGGATCTTCTTTAGCAATGATCTGTTTCAGTTCTAATTAGTGTCCCAAGTACTAAATATCTGATATGATTGTGTGTTTGCCTTGAAACATTTTCTGTTGGTACACTTATTACTATTCAAATTTTTGATCTGATGTAATGTTTATAAATTTATAAATAAATACATGAAAAAATAGACTGTAGCTTAAGCAGAGCTGCTTTTGCCTTTTGATAGGCAAAAGAAACAAAGATCATATTACTCCCATTTTGTGTGGCTTACACTGGCTGCCTATTAGAAGAAGGATTCATTTGAAGATATCGTCCTTGATTTTTCAGTGTATACATGGCAGATCTTTTGGTGGAATATATTCCAGAAAGACCAGCATGCTCCTCTCAAAGGAGGAGAAATGGTATACATAAAAATAACCTATTTAGAGAAACTGCCCCGAGGAAAGAAACTGAGTGCCATGAAACTGGACTTATAGTGTTGAAAGAGAAAAAACACCAGGACAGCCTTGATTATAGAGGTGTCAGTCTGAAGCGATTACTTGGTGAATCACACAGAGAGAGAAAAGATCTTTAAGCATTAAGAAATGAAGTCTAAGACCAAGAGAATGTGGCATAAAGATACAAATATATTTCCCATTGTTTTGGGTGCCACAGGACAGGACAGCAGATTACTAACTGTATCTGATATCCTGATATAACAATATTATCAAACCTATGTAAGCCACATTGAGCCTGCAAATAGGTGGGGGAATGTGGGATACAAATGCAATAAATAAAATAATAAAATAAAATTACGGATGAGATAGTTTACAGGAAGCACTGAAATAACTGGTGCAACAGACATCTGTAGATTCTGTAAGGGAGAGCTGGAAACATTTACCCATCTCGTGGCTGGATGCAAAGTTCTGATGGTGGAACATTTTTTTATAATCTTTATTTATAAGTTTTCAAAAAGATACAAAAGTAATATATATTTTTACAAGATGTGAACAAGCACCAAATAGAACAACCAATAAATTGCCAAAAACAAAAATAAAAATATTAAACCAAAAACAATAAAGCAAAACCTAGCATATCAGCAGGTTAGCAAAAACAACACAGTATGTGTGCATATTTTAAAAAGACCATGTTTTACGAAAGGCCAAAATATGACCATACTTTATGGCAGCTATTTCCTCATAGCGCCTATATGAACTAAGTAAATTCCACCATTCATGAAAGGAAATATGCAGGTTATTTTTCCTATGCAAAACCAATTAAGTGAAAAGCAAGTGAAATTATCAAGTTAAACAATTTTGCATGCTTTAACGGAATTAACAAACTAGGGGTGGATGCTTTAAGAATTAATACTTTAAATGAGAATATATCTGAAATAGCAAATAATTTTTGAAAAATGTCCCATAATAATTTCCAGTATGACTGCGTTATGACAAAGAAAAAGAATGTGTTCAAGAGATCCCACTGCAGAACGACATGACCAGCATAAATTTGACATATTACGGACATTTTTTAAAAGTCCAAACCACACAAAGGGATCAGGGAAGAACTAATGGGCTTCCAATAATAAAAAGGAAACCCCCCAAAATTAAAAATCCAAAAGTTTTATTGAGAGACCAGTGTGAATAAGACTCAACATGGAGCATGTTTCTACAATCCAATGCCTGCTTCAGGAGTTATTGTATCTGATAACACTGTGCACTGAAAAGTTTGCAGACTCTGTGATCCTTATGATTCTCCAATACCATCGAGTTAAAAGAGCTAAAATCTCTACCGGCGCTGCTATGAAAGAAAGGCACAACAAGATGGTGTGTCTCATTCACTGGAAACTCTGTAAGCATTACAACATCAGTGTACTGGAAGAGCACTGAGGTGATGACCCTAAGGGGCCCTTTTACAAAGCTGTGGTAAACACTAATGCTTGCTTACCGCATCAACAAATGGCGTCCAGTGGTAATTTGGGGATGCAAACGGGATGCTAGAAATAATTAGGAGAGGGATGCAAAAGAAGACCAAAAATATTATAACGCCTCTGTATCACTTCATGGTGTGACCTCACCTTGAGTATTGCATTCAATTCTGGTCGCCTTATCTCAAAATAGATATAGCAAAAGAAGAGCAACCAAAATGATAGAGAGGATAGAATTGCTCCCATATGAGGAAAGGCTAAAGAGGTTAGGGTTCTTCAGCATGGAAAAGAGACGATTGAGAGGGGGGATTTGATTGAGGTCTACAAAATCCTGAGTGGTGTGGAGCGGGTGAAGGTGAATTGATTTTTCACTCAATCAAAAAGTACAAAGACCAAGGGACAAAATAAAATTGCATGGAAGTACTTTTAAAACATATAGGAGGAAATATTTTTCACTCAAAGAATAGTTAAGCTCTGGAACTCATTGCCTGAGGATGTGGTAATAACGGTGGTTAGCGTATCTGGATTTTAAAAAAAGGTTTGGACAAGTTCCTGGAGGAAAAGTCCATAGTCTGTTATTGAGATGGACATGGGGGGAGCCACTGCTTGCCCCACGATTGGTTTCATGGAACGTTGCTACTAATTGGGTTTCTGCCAGGTACTTGTGACCTGGACTGGCCACTGCTGAAAGCAGGATACTAGGCTAGATGGACCATTGGCCTGACCCAATATGGCTATTCTTATGTTCTTAATAAAAAAAATAACATTTATTTCTTAGTGCTGGGGGGGGGTCTGGGGACAGAGAATGGGCATGTTCTACGCTAATTGGTTAGCACATAAGCATTGCTGCGCTAACCGATTAGCGCAAATTTAGCAACAAGTCCCTACTGCCTACAAAATAGGTAGTGGTAGGGGCTCACTAATTAGAACATTAGCACATGGCCATTAAAAGGGAAAATAGAAAAATCAGCCTCGTTACCCCAGTGGTAAAATAGCCTTAGCATGACATGTGTAAGGCCAAGCTAAGGCCACCTTTTACCATGTTTGGTAAAAGAGGTGTCAGTCCCAAACGATTACTTGGTGAATTGCGTGGAGAGAGATGAAGATTCAGAAGTGCCAAGAAATGCAGTCCAAGACCAAGAAATCTTGGCAGAAAGATAGAGAAATACTTCCCACAATTTTGAATTCCACAGGCTTAATCTAAAAGAACTTCCAAGCTCACCTGGATAACTTGCCTATACATGTTACATCTCTTGAACTCCAGCAAGAAGCTTTCTTTGACACAATGCAAGTACTACGGTGAGTGTTTGTAGTAAATTTGAGTAACTGAGATCATAATCCACGTGCCCTGGCTTAGGAGTGATGTTCATTCCAGTTGTGGTATGCGCAAAACTAACCCATTTGGATGGGAGGGGCCTCATAGAAATAGATTATACCTATCAGGCTACTATCATAGGCCTCCAGGCATACCTAATGATAAGTGTCACTAATTGCCCTAGAAACAGGAAATTATTCAGGGGTAATACATCTATGCTGCTACTAGGGCATGTACATGTCCCCGGCATTTTCTAGCTGGACTCTCAGGAAGAAGAAACCAGGAAGAAGCTAGGTTCTCACAAAGGTCATATAAGGCATTACAGAATTCACACTTAGGGCTAGATTCTATATATGATACCTGAAAATTCTGCATGGATAACAAAAAACACTTAGACGTGTTTTGTAAAGTACACCTAAATTTTATAGAACAGGCTTAAATTCCTGTGCGGTATATAGAATAATGCCAAGCTCCACGTGACCAAATGTAGTCGCAGCCATTTCTCCCATGTTTTACTTGGCGTAAATCCAGATACCTACATTAGGTGCAGAGCAGGTATGTTCTATAACCACGTACATAGATTTTAGAAATGCCCACTCCCCCTCTTTTCAACTGTGTGACTTAGAATTTAGGAGTACCACGTTACAGAATACGCTTAGCAAGTTGTGCATGTAAAAATTAATGCCAATGAGTGCTGTTTATTAACATCCAATTAACAGGGCTGATTAGCTAGTTAACCAATTAGGTTACACGTATCGTTATGGAATACACTTTGATTTCTGTGCAGAAATTAAGGCACCATGGGGGAGATTTTATATATGGTGCCTACAAGATCTGTGCGGGAAAACATTTCTGACTAAGTGCCTAGATTTAGGCACGGTATATAGAATACATTTAGTCGATATCCCAGCGCCTAAAACTACGCGTTTCCATTTACACCAACAAAAACATGGCATAAATCCTGGTGCGTTGATTTATGTGCAGAGGCCATATTCTATAACTACACAAGTAAATTTCGGAACACCCAGGAAACACCCATTTCCACGCCCGTAACCATGCCTGTTTTTGCCTGCACATGATAGAAGCTAGGTGCACTGCGTTACAGAATACGCTGAGGGGTATGTTTACTAAGGTGCGTTAGTGGTTCTCATGCGCCTGTAAAATTAAGGCCCGTTAAACGCTAACACACCTATACATTTCTATGGGCGCATTAGCGTTTAATGCGCGTAAACCGTTTACATGCGTTAAAACCGCTAACATGCCCATAGTGCCCCTTAGTAAACATAGGTGTTAGTGAGTTGTGCGTGTAAATTCTAATTATTGCCAATTAGTGCTCATTATTGCTTGTTAAGTGCTATTATCAATGCTAATTAGCTTATTAAGCCAATTAGGTTACACACGGTTTTATAGAATATGCCTGGATTTCTGCGTAGATCTCTACGTGTGCTATATAAAATTCGGGGGCATATATAGAATCCTGGGGTTAGTATGCATCATCCCAGTGCCAAATTTCAGCAGTCTTTCTTGAATCTACCCCTACATACATACAGATTCTTCTGCACAGAAGTGCACATTCTTCACTGAAACTGCTATTCTGGTAGGAAAACACAAAAACAAGTTGAGCTGCCAGGAGCTGTTATTCTGCAAGGAATATGCAAATCAAGGAATACCATACTCATGGTCCTAAGGCTAGAATCACCATCTCTAAAGAGTATCAAACACCGCCAAGCAACGTTTAATGAAAACATGCTGAATGCAGGTTGAAGGCACATTACAAAACTTTAAATGATCAACTCAAGCCCATACTTGTCACTGCCACCGAGAATTTTGTAAAATATGCTTTGATGTTAAGGCAACCAGATCTGTACTATTTCCATTGGCACGTTAACATCTCATGCATCTTTAAACATTTGTCTGCCTTAGGTAGGCATCATCTCAAGTATTTTGCTGTTTTTCTTTTAGCAAATTTTATTTCTGGCAAATGAATACAGTTCTCTGATGCTAGAACTTTCTCCAAAGACATTTATTGTGTGAGCACACCCAGCATCACAGTATGATACAAAACACCAGGACAGTTTAGTGCAAATGCAGTCATACAGCATAATCATATGACAGTCATAAAGGATACAGAAGGTATTTGTTAATCCCACACGCTCTTTTCATCTAGCCTTGGGACCCAATGACTTGCCCAACCAATTCAGCTAATACACATCAAAGTTTGGGTTTTCTTCCTCCTTTTTTCTTCCTCTGCCTCAGTTTACTCACAATAATAACATCTTTCTGCTTTTCACTCATATAGTTCCAATATAGTCTAGGGGTCCACTATATACTACTCAATCGCCCAGCCTGAAAGCAGCAATTCATGTGTTTCTTAAGTAGTAAATTGTAAAGTAAATTAGGTTCTGTATTTGTTGAAGGGCGACAACATGATTTCAAAGTATTAAGCACCATAAACAAACATCAAAGAGAATAGTGCCTTAACTGTAAGACCTCAGTCTTATCTATCAAACCTGTAGCTGTTGTGTTTTCCAGATTAGTAGCCAGCCGTTATTAGCTCCGCCCCTATGCTGAACCTGGAAATGACATCAGGATGCTGTTTCTCTGCACCCCGCACCTGTTGGAAAGCCGTGAAAGTGGCGGTATTAGCCACGCAAACACCTAACCCAGAAATGACATCAATAGTACTGTGCTTTATCTTTCCATTAAGTTTCACAGTGCACATTGGGACTGATATTCAGACCGCAAGAGTTAGACTGAGTAACTTCCACGATCAGCGCTAAGCCCGGATATTCAATGCCGGGTCATTTCCGGTAACCCCTTAATGACTCCGTACTATGCTTACTTCTAAAGCCAAAGTCTGAATACTGACTTAGCCGGTTGTCTTCAAACTAGCCAAAAATAAAGCGGTTGGATTCAATGCCAGGCCATTTCCGGTAACCGGCTAGTTTGAAAACAACCGGCTAAGTCAATATTCAGACTTTGGCTTTAGAAGTAAGCATAGTACGGAGTCATTAAGGGGCCCTTTTACTGCACTGGGCCATTTTTTACCGTGGTTGGGAAAAAGGGCTTTTTTTAGTGGTGCAGTAGATGGCTGTGTGCTAAAATTAAAAGTAGCACATGACTACTGCCTGAGCCCTTACACTTACGTAAACAGTTGAGATCAATCTGTTCAAATTGTTTCAAACTTTTGAGACTCAGAAAATATTTTTCAGACTTAAACAATTGAGATCGATCCTTTCAAATCTTCATGATGAACACTTTGCTCTAGTAGGGCAGGCTATGATCTTGTCAGTCCTCGATTATTACAATTCTATGGGGCTCTTTTACTAAGCTGCATAGGTGCCTACACGCGCCCAACGTGCGTCGATTTTGAGTTACCACCCGGCTACTCTGCAGCCCTTGCAGTAATTTCACTTTTGACACATGTCCACTACATGTGCCAGAGTGGAAGAGTGGCCTAGTGGTTAGGGTGGTGGACTCTGGTCCTCAGGAACTGAGTTTGATTCCCACTTCAGACACAGGCAGCTCCTTGTGACTCTGGGCAAGTCACTTCCTTTAGATTGTAAGCTCTCTTGAGCAGAGACTGTCCTTCCCCTTGTCTAAACTTGTACAGCACTGCGTAACCCTGGCAGCGCTATAGAAATGCTAAGTAGTAGTAGTTAACCCTCCATTACCCCAGGTACAAATAAGTACCTATATATAAAATGTAAGCCGCATTGAGCCTGCCATGAGTGGGAAAGCACAAGGTACAAATGTAACAAAAAAAAAAAAAATTTTAATTTTCTGGTGTGCAGCAGAAATTGGGCGGTAATTGTCATTCTACGTGCATAGACGATTACCGCACAGTTAATGCGTGAGACCTTACCACTAAGCCAATGGCTGGCGGTAAGGTCTCAGACCCAAAATGGACACACGCCAATTTTTATTTTGCTGCACGTTCATTTTCGGCAAAAAATGTAAAAAAGGCCTTTTCTACATGCGCGTTGAAAATGGATCTGCGCACGCCCAAACACGTGCCTACACTAGCGCAGCACATTTTTCAGCGCACCTTAGTAAAAGGGTCCCTATATATATTAATGGCCAGATTGCAACTACTTCATAATACAGCTCTAAGGATGAATTTTCGATGTTCAAAATACGATAGTGTTTGTCCTCTGTTGAAAACTTGTCACTCCTGTACATGCTACAGTGATGTTTAAAGTTCTCTGCTTTGTTTATAAGGTAACTTACGGCCTTGCACCTTTTTCTTTATTTGGACAATTGAACTATTCTTCTTTAGATAATGTACGTTGTTCTCCGGCTCAATGTTTATTGTTTTAGTAAGTGTTGGAAAGCTCCCTTTTCTATTTTTCCATTTCTGCTTGGAATGATCTCCCTTTAGTGCTTAGGTTACAGAGTTCCTATTACTCTTTTAAGAAAAGATTGAAGACCTATCTCTTTGAGAAATCTTGTGCTACATAATTTTCTTTTTTATAACAGTAATTATTTCCTATATTTATTCTTCTGTTATAGATTAAATCTATCATATTAGCTTCTGTAATACTGTAAATTGCATAGGATTTTTCAGATTAATTTTTTCTCTTGTAAGTGTTTTTTTTTTTTCTTTTTTTATACCTGGATGTTGATTATATTCTGTACAGTATGTTTTTTTACTTAATTTTTGTAAACCATTTGCAACCTTTTTGATTATACGGTATATAAACCTTTAGATCTTTTATCTAAAGTTTGAACTCAATCCTTGCCTTTATAGGCAACCTGTGCAGTTTGTTAAGAAATGGGGAAATATGATCTATTGATTTGGCACTAAAAACCAGTTTAGCCAGAACACTGCACAATCTGGAGTTTGCATAGCTGGGAGGCCTAACAGAGTGATATTACAATAATCTAGTTGTGTCGGAATGACAGCCTGTAGAACTACTGGTATTGATTCCAGAAATCATTTTATCCTTTGCAACAGTTTCAGATTAGCAAATGTCTTCCTGATGGTTCCATTATATGCTTTTCCATATTTAGATTAGAATTTATCATCACTCCAAGAATTTGAATAACTGGATGAAGAAGGATGGTTGCGTCAAACTAGTTTTAATTCCTCTTTCGGGATATCTCCTTCCCTTCCTCCCACTCATAATATATTAGTTTTATTTGGGTTTAATTTTAGACCATGAACCACCATCCACCTGTGAACTGATCCAAATACTGACTTCATTAGATCAGAAGTCTTCACCAAAGTTTTTTCAATTGGAAACAAGACTGAAGTGTTTCCTTACATATACGCCGATGACGTTACGATCCATATCCCGTTCGAAAGTGAGTAAAACGAAATAACCAACGAGATCAACCAGAGCTTCCAGACCATGCACTCTTGGGGCGGACTCATTCAAGTTAAAACTCAATGCAGAAAAAAATCAGTGTCTAGTTCTCACCTCCCAATACAATACAAACAACTACCCCACAATAACCACACCCTACTGCACACTTCCTATCTCAGAAAATCTGAAAATCCTTGGAGTCACTATTGATCGAAACCTCACTCTCGACACCCACGCAAAGAATACGACGAAAAAAATGTTCCAATCGATGTGGAAACTCAAAAGAATAAAACCTTTTTTCCCAAGAAACATCTTCCGCACCCTAGTACAGTCATTGGTAATAAGCCACTTGGACTACTGTAACGCTCTGTACGCAGGCTGCAAAGAACAGACCATCAAAAAACTCCAAACAGCCCAGAACACCGCAGCCAGACTCATTTTTGGAACACCTAAATACAAAAGTGCGAAACCCCTCAGAGAGAAACTGCACTGGCTCCCGCTCAAGGAACGAAAATTGAGTTCAAGATCTGCACCACTGTACACAAAATCATTCATGCAGATGCCCCACTCTATATGTTAAACCTAGTGGACTTACCGCCCAGGAATGCCAAAAGATCAGCCCGCAAATTCCTCAATCTGAACTTCCCCAGCTGTAAAGGAATGAAATACAAACAGGCTTATGCTATTACCTTTGCATACAAAAGTACACAGTTTTGGAACGCACTACCCATGGCCCTAAAAACCATGACCAATCTACTATTTAGCATTTCTATAGCGCTACAAGGCATACGCAGCCAGCTTTCGCAAAGCTTTGAAAACACATCTCTTCAACAGAGCCTACAAAAGTCACCCTCAATGAAACAATTCATTCCTTAAACCAACCAAGTACACCAAAACACCTTTCACACGACCTTACCTAACACCTTCTACCTAAATTCCTCTTTCACCTCAGCTTATGATCGACTGTTTTCTTAAATCATGTAATGACGTTCTCATTTCCATACTCTGTAAGCCACATTGAGCCTGCAAAAAGGTGGGAAAATGTGGGGTACAAATACAATAAATAAATAAATAAAATCCACATATGAATAATAAAAAATATTAAAAAGTTTCCTAATCCACTCAAGAAAAAAACATTGAATAAGATAGGTGAACAAGGGAAGTCCTGTAAGACCCCTCCAAGCATACTCCCACAGCATGAAAAATTCTTATCCCAAAAGACCTATAAAGTTCTATTTTCCAAAAAACCTGAATACCAGCTAAAAACATCCGCTTGGATATGGTGTCCAAAGTTGCGTGCCCAGCTTTAGGCACGCTTATAAGATGCACATGCAAATAAATTGGATAATGAGCTCTGAACATCAATAACTGGATGCTAACTATTCATTATTGGCACTCATTAAAATTTGTGCATATCTTGATGTGCACTATTCTATAAGACATGGAGTCTAGCTCCCATGGCACATATATTACAAAGTGTGTCAGAGCGTTCCACAAAGTTGCCCGCAGAATTACAGAATACTGCCTAACGGTGCTTACCTTGGGCACCAGGATTTACACTAGGTTCCTGCAGCTGTAAGTACAGCACCGGGATCCTCGCTAAACGCTATTCTATATAAGGCACACGTCCTTTATAGAATATTGCTAACTGCTGAATTTTTTTCTGCGCCTAAGTTTCAGCACCATTTATTCAATTCCCTCCTTCATCTGTCATACTGATTTAATTTAGGGGCCCTTATACTAAGCTGCGATAGGGTTACTGCGTGGGTATCACGTGCCAAATCGACACTAATTTTGAAGTTGGCACGTGCTGTTTCCTGTGGTAGAAAATAATTTTCTACTTGCAGGGAACGTTCCCAGCGGTAATCAAAGCTTGGCCATACTGCCACACACTGCCTGCTTACCATGAGTGAACCCTTACCGCCAAATAAATGGGTGACAGTAAGGGCTCAGGCAGTAAACAGCCGTGCGCCATTTACTGCTCCATTTTAAAAAGGCCATTTTTCCTGCCACGGTAAAAAATGGTCCAGCACGCACTAATTTCTCTCATCCAAACTAGCGAAGGTCATTTTTTAACCACAGCTTAGTAAAAGGGTTAATCTCTAAAGCAGAATATCGTGCCTTATCAAGTCAAATGCAGATGAGAACTCTAGCTGCAGGACTAAAGTCTGGCTACCCTTATCGATGTTATTTCTTAATTCAGGGGTTCTTTTACAAAGGTGCGCTAGCATTTGTATAACGTGCTAAAAATAAGCATGCACCGAGGGACGCCCATATATTCCTATGGGTGTCTCTAGCATTTAGCGCAAGCTAATCATTAGCGCATGCTAAAAACAGTACCGTACCTTTGTAAAAGACCCCTCCAGTGAAGAGAGCTAGCACAACTGTTTCTGTACTATAATTAGTGTGAATTCAGACTGGTAAGGATCTAATATTTGATGAAGTAAGATAATCTTGGAGCTGTAAACCTACTATTGCTTCTACCACTTTTGTAATGAAAGGAATATTATGTACCGGTCTATAATTAGAGCAGGTAGAAGGATCAAATTTAGAACTTTTTAGTAGAGGGGTCAGCAGAAGTTGTCCCATGTAAGGTGGGAAATTTCCTTCCAACATGAATTCACCATGTATGTAATTCTAGTCAAAAGAGAGGAAGGAGATCTTTCATTAATTTTGCAGGACATAGATCTAGAGGACAAGAGCCTTCAGCAAATGTCTTAGTCAAAATTGAAAATAGTGTTTTCAGTAACAGTAGAAAAGGAATTCCAGATTCGATTGACTGGGGACCCATGAATTTTACACATCATACCTATCTTATTGAGGATTTTGGATTTCTTCAAAAGATCGGTCTGAATCTTAATTAATTTTAGCTTAGAAAAAAAAAGAATACAAAATCTTCTTGTATCAGATTAAGATTTATCCCCCTGTTTACTAAGCTGTGCCAGCAGCTGTCGGTCCAGTAATACCAACACAGCCCATTTACTTTGAATTACTACTACTACTACTATTTAGCATTTCTATAGCGCTACAAGGCATAAGCAGCGCTGCACAAACATAGAAGAAAGACAGTCCCTGCTCAAAGAACTTACAATCTAATAGACAAAAAATAAATAAAGTAAGCAAATCAAATCAATTAATGTGGACGGGAAGGAAGAGAGGAGGGTAGGTGGAGGCGAGTGGTTACAAGTGGTTACGAGTTGGGCTGTGTAGACACTGCCGCACAGCTTAGTAAACAAGAGGGTTAGAGTTTGAGATGATGATGATGTTAAATTTTGCACTATTTTAAATAGCTCTTTTGTTGTGTTTCTATTTTCAATAATTTTATTTGAAAAGTACTTTTTTGGTTTTTGTTCCTGTCCTGCCTGCAAATTGTTCTGGTTATTGACCTCTGTACGTTGCCTGGTCAATAGTCAGCTGGCGACAGTCAGCTTTTTGAAAAAAAAAATTTTAAGTGCTTACTGCCACCTGCTAAATTAGACCCAATGCTGGGCCATGTCTGGGTACCAGCATTAAATATTTGGGTCGTCGGCAAACCTGGAAATTATGCAGACGCGCATCTATATAACTGGGCAAAGATAGGATTGCTTTTTCTGCAGTCCTATCTACCTGGTTAGGTGTGCCGTCGTCACATAACTTCCAGGTCTGCCCCAACTCCTCTCCCAGATTGTGCTGAGTGGTCAGAGTCCATCTGCAGTAGCATTCCCAGATTAAGTCCCAATGAATATTGGCGTCTGGCCAGCTCAGAGTGGTTTAACCATGTTACATTTTGGCCCCTTTCATTTCATTTTACTCTTGTTACTTTTACTTTGTAAATTATTACCTTCTGTCTTTTTACTCTTATCTTAGCATCTGCATGTATAACTTTGGCGACACAAGCACTTGCAAAATTATCATCCCAATAATGCTACCTGGATCAGAATCTATGCTGTTAGCACAGCATTCATCCCTGGAGGATAAAAACAGTAAACATAGGGGATGTAGCACTTCATACCAGATAGAACACCTAAAGCTTCTGTTTCTAAAAATACTTGCTGTGAGTGCAGGGTGGGCAAATCTTTTTGAAACTAAGTCATAAATTGTGAATTACATCATAAGAAAGCAGAAGGCCAAACTGTTGGACTACTGGAGTTTCTCAAACCAAGAGGCTGGAGTTCAAATCTTGCTTGTTACCAGCCCCATTCTTTGTGACCTTGGGTGAAAGTCATTCATCTCCCAGTACCTGGTGTTTCATGGGCTGTGAATGCTCTCTTGACTCTCTGTAGGCCAGTTATTGTAAAACCTCCCAGTTTAGAGCTCTATACAAATGTGAAAGGAACAGTAATAATGTCCTTCAGTTATGCTACAGTGGAACAGGGACTTGCCTCGCTCCACACCCTGAAGCAGTACAGTTTGTTTCACCTGCAGGACGCCTTGATTCAGGAATGCTAAAAAAAAAAAAGGTACTTACAATTAGAATAATGCTTCAGGAAGCCCAGGGTCTCTCTCCGACAACTCTAAACGTCATTTATTCTGATCATCTCAAAATTGGAACTCTGTAGAGCTGAGGGGGAAAATGGTTTTAGGCGACAGCAAACACACAATTACTCTTGTGTTCATTACTCGAGCCTGTTTCCTTCCTACCTGGAGTCTTGAAACGCTAGAGGGCTATCATGACACCTGACACTCGGACTGTGCCTCTTTGGTTTTAAAATGACTGCAAGTGCTCAAACACGTCCGGGCAGCGCTGGCTGTAACTCCGGCCCCCCCTCCCCTGTATACGTCTAAAGGTCTGTTCCTCTGGGGAAAGCGACAGAAATTTCCTGAGGTGCTACAGCACAGGGAGGACGTGGGAGGGACAAAACAACAGCCACGGCGTCAGACTCATAAAACAGGAAGAGCTCTAGGGCAGAAGTGCAAAGTTTCAGCCATGCCCCTTTTTCTGTGTCACCTCTCACGTTCCCGTTCTCTCTCTCTCTCTCTCTCTCTCTCTGTAAATACCTAAACAGATTATCTGCGTTTAATATAAGCTATTTGAGCCTTTCCTCTTCTGTCACCTTTTAGTCATTTTCCCCCTTTATTATACAGTCGGATTTAAGCTCTACCATCATCCTGCTTCACTGTTCAACTTCTGATGTTTATTGCTGTGTTTCATCTTATGGCTGTTTCTTTGCATCTAGTTTAAATAAAAACTTTTACTGTATATCTGATACACAGAGGTAATATAACATAGTAACATAGTAGATGACGGCAGAAAAAGACATGCACGGTCCCTCCAGTCTGCCCAACAAGATAAACTCATATGTGCTACTTTTTGTGTATACCCTACTTTGATTTGTACCTGTGCTCTTCAGGGCACAGACCCTATAAGTCTGCCCAGCACTATCCCCGCCTCCCAACCACCAGCCCTGCCTCCCACCACCGGCTCTGGCACAGACCCTATAAGTCTGCCCAGCACTATCCCTGCCTCCCAACCACCAGCCCCGCCTCCCACCACTGGCTCTGGCACAGACCGTATAAGTCTGCCCAGCACTATCCCCGCCTCCCAACCACCAGTCCCGCCTCCCACCATGTTTTTTTCTTAAGAGTATGTGCATCATAAGGAAAATTGGCTACAGCACCATTTTCTATATGGTCCCCATATGGGGCTAGATTCTGTATATGGCGCTGAAAATCAATAATAAAGATTTTGTAATTTATAGAATGGGAGTACTGTTTGTTGTTGTTGTTGCTGAAAAATCATTGCTAAAAAATGAGTGTTCAGCAGTATTTGAGTATGAATTTGATTTGTATTACTTCTAGCCTGCCCTTATCCAGGGTGGAAAACAGGAAAAGAAAATAAAACAACCAAGTTGGGTGCTATTTATAGAATACCGCTTAACGCTGGAAACCGTGACTACTTTTAGGCTCAAGACTCGACCATTTACACCAACTAAACCCTGGTGTAAATCCTCGTGACTAAATTAGGTTCAGATCCTCCTTATTCAATAACAAAGCATATAAATTGCAGGAATGCCCCTGATCCCTCCAGTGGCCGTGCCTCCATTTTGGATCCATGCATAAGATTTGCATGCAGATATAGGCATGTAAATTTACACCCATAGATCTTAATGCTAATTAGCACCGATAATTGCTAGTTAAGTCCCAATTACTGGCATTAATTGGCTTGTTATTCAATTAAATTGCACATGCAAATTGGGTGCACAAGCAAATTCGTGCATGCAAGTTAAAGTGCCACCAACAGAGCCGTATTTTCAAAGCACTAAGGGGTCTTTTACTAAGCCGTGGAAGTGTTGTTAGCTCATGGTAGAAATCAGTTGGCGGTAAATGCCAAGATGCCCATATATTCCTATGGGTGTCTCAGTGTTTACCGCCAGCTGATTTCTACCATGAGCTAAAAACACTAGCACGGCTTAGTAAAAGACCCCTTAGTGCTTTGAAAATACGGCTCTGTTGGTTGCACTTTAACTTGCATGCACAAATTTGGGTGTGCACGTAAAAGACCCCACTAGAATTACAAAGTTCCATAGGTTACTATCACGCTTATTTTCGAAAGAGAAGGACGCCCATCTTTCGACACAAATCGGGAGATGGGTGTCCTTCTCGCAAGGTCGTCCAAATCGACATAATCGAAAGCCGATTTTTTGACACCCTCAACTGCTTTCCGTCGCAGGGATGACCAAAGTTCACGGGGGCGTGTCGGCAGGGTAGCAAAGGCGGGACTGGGGCGTGATTAGGAGATGATAGTCCTCAGCTGATAATAGAAAAAAGAAGGGTGTCCCTGTCGAGCACTTGGCCGACTTTACTCGGGCCATTTTTTTTCATGACCAAGCCTCAAAAGGTGCCCCAACTGACCAGATGACCACTGGAGGGAATCGGGGATGACCTTCCCTTACTCCCCCAGTGGTCACTAACCCCCTCCCACCATAAAAATCAAGTTTAAAAATACATTTTTCCCAGCATCTATGCCAGCCTCAAATGTCATACTCCGGTCCATCCCAGTAGTATACAGGTCCCTGGAGCAGTTGTAGTGGGTGCAGTGTACTTCAGGAAGGCGGACCTGAGGGGGGTCTGGGGGGCTCAACACCCAAGGTAAGGGAGCTATGCACCTGGGAGCAATTTCTGAAGTCCATTGCAGTGCCCCTTAGGGTGCCCGGTTGGTGTCCTTTCATGTCGGGGGGGACCAGTGCACTACAAATGCTGGCTCCTCCCATGACCAAAGAGCTTGGATTTGGACGTTTTTGAGATAGACATCTTTGGTTTCCATTATCGCCGAAAACCGAGAACGACCATCTCTAAGGTCCACCTAAATGTCAAGATTTGGGCGTCCCCGAACGTATTATCGAAACGAAAGATGGATGTCCATCTTGTTTCAATAATACGCATTGCCCCGTCCCTTCGCAGGAACTCCTTAGAGATGGACGCCCTTAGAGATGGTCGTCCCCGTTCGATTATGCCCCTCCATGTAACTTTTTAATTCTAACTGCTTTGAAAATGAGCCCCACAGTCTATCTACTGTTCTGTTCTATACCAGTTTTCCCAAGCCAGTCCTAGAGTACCCTCTTGCCAGTCAGGTTTTCGGGATATCCACAATGAATATGCATGAAATTAATTTGCATATACTGCCTCCATTATATGCAAATCTAGTTCATGCATATACATTGTGGATATTCTGAAAACCTGACCGGCAAAGGAGTATTCCAGGACTGACTTGGGAAACAAATGTTAGGGGTTCTTTTACTAAAGCTTAGCTTAAGTTATCTGCAGCAGGGCCTATTTTATTCCTATGGGCACTGCTGAAGATAACGCGAGCTAAGCTTTAGTAAAAGACCCCCTTAATTTCATGGCCCTATAGCTGATTTATCAAATGTTCCAGCTGTGCTAATTATGGAAGGTTAAAACCCACAGTAAAAATATTATACATTTTAAAAAATATCAATGAGATTCATGATAGTTTTCTCATAGAGCAGATAATAGGATTATGCAAAGGGTACAATAGATCTGTTGTCATGGATTGCATCCGTACACCTCTCCCCTCTACCAGCTAGACCTACATTTCATGATTAGCAGGTGGATGGTTGCCAGAAAGAAAGGTTTGCTTTTTCCTGGTGGGATATAAGAAACATAGTTCTCCACTAGAGAGTTGCATGGGGACAGAAATCTATCCTGTCCCTGCCCATCCCCCTCACTTCGGGCTCTGCCCCCCCCCCCCCCCCCCCCGAAGTCTGGCTATGACCCTGCTCCCATCCACCACTCCTCCAGCCCTGGATGTCCTCCCCACACATACCTCCTATCACTCTGGTGATCTAGTGGCCTGCTTCGGGGCAGGAAAGGTCCCCACACTTTCCTGCCCACTGCTGCTGATCCTCTTGCCGCCGAAGTTTGTTTATAAAGGCCACTGAGAGTTCAAGCAGCAGCCTTGCGAGACTGTGTTGGCTTGGTTCACATCTTTTCTTACTAAGAGGGCTTTTGAAAATTTTCCTGGCTAGGATTGGTCGAAGACACAAGGATTGAGGTGTGGTGTCACGTAAAGGTCAGCCTTATTACCTATTTTGTTTAATCTTTTTCTCTGCGCTTTGTTGACTATGATCCAGGAGTTTGGGATAAGTATTTAGGCTTATGCTGATAACATTTTGCATGTGGCTAAAGTCTCTGTCTCCACCCCTAATTTAGGACTGCTGCAGACATGTTTGGAGGCTATTGCTGCATGAACATCTTTTGGTTCTGATGAATCTTATTAATCATCGCCTACCCTTCAGATCCAACGTAAATCCCCACATCCAGCTACACAACTAAACCAATGATCGTACTGGACAATATACAACCTTCCTTTCTACCTTAAAGGAGCCTGGAATACTCCTACACCTACCTATTCGAACACAACATAACCTTGTATCTGTTCTTTACCGGACTTGGCAAATGCCTTTACGGTACTGTGTAAGCCACATTGAGCCTGCAAATAGGTGGGAAAATGTGGGGTACAAATGCAACAAATAAATAAACCAGTAATACAACAAATTTTCAATGGACGGTGATAATTAAACCAAGAATAGATAACATATAGTGAAGCATCTTCAACATTTACACTATAGAGAATTGATAGGTAAATTTATAAGTAATAAGTCACAGACCTCAGTGGCAACTCGTTTCACAAGGGCAAAACCGCTGTTGGCTTGCCATGCCTCCTCACTGGTCTGAATAGACTTTAACACTTTAATTTGACTTCAATTTTGAATTAATTAATTTTTTTTAGAACAACTTTCTTTTGCAGTTTTCATAAAAAGCCTTTAGACTTATCTTATCTTAATGAATTGAGGGACTATCAACCGACATGCGGCATGTTTTGCATCAGCTGCATCAGGGACTGGTCCTCAAACTTAGCACGCCATAAACATTTCATCTTTTGGTTCTGAACATGTCCTAAAACGGTGGTCTGCTGGTTCACAGGACATTTGTGCTGTCCCTTTGGGCACACAGGTTGAGGCAGTTGATAGTTTTAAATATCTTGTAGTTGTATTTGACTCTCACCCAGGGGCGTATCTGCGTGGGGCCTCAGGGGCCTGGGCCCCCGCAGATTTCGCCCTGGACCCCCCTACCGCTGCCAACCCTCCCCCTCCGTTGCTGTCGCCTACCTTCGCTGGTGGGGGACCCCAACCCCCGCCAGCCGAGGTCCGCGTCCTCCTGCCGCTGCCGGCTGCCTGTAAAAGAATTCCGTCAGCTGGCGGGGGACCCCCAACCCCCGCCAGCCAAGCCGAGGTCCTTTCATTTCTTCCACTAAAGCTGGCGCCGAAAGATTCTTCTGAGTCTGACGTCGCTGCACGTTGTACGTGCAGGACGTCAGACTCAGAAACAGAATGAAGCTCATTCTGTTTCTGAGTCTGACGTCCTGCACGTACAACGTGCAGCGACGTCAGACTCAGAAGAAACTTTCGGCGCCAGCTTTACTGGAAGTTCTGAAAGAAATGAAAGGACCTCGGCTTGGCTGGCGGGGGTTGGGGGTCCCCCGCCAGCTGACGGAATTCTTTTACAGGCAGCCGGCAGCAGCAGGAGGACGCGGACCTCGGCTGGCGGGGGTTGGGGTCCCCCGCCAGCGAAGGTAGGCGACAGCAACGGCAGGGGGGAGATTGGCAATGGCAGCGGCTGGGGGGAGGGGGATCGGCAATGGCGGCGGCGGCGGCGGGGGGGGCTATAATGTGCCCCCCTCACTCTGGCCCTGGCCCCCCTACTGCCGCAGTTCAGATACGCCCCTGCTCTCACCTTTCTTCTACTGATCAAAGTTCTACAGTAGTGAAAGACAGGTTCCTTCACCCTGTAGCAACTTCAGTCAGATTTTTTTTGTTGTTGTTGCGGTTGTTAATGAAACTGCTTTTCACAGTTTGCTTCATGTTTTACTGTTGCCATGTATGCACTATGGGAATGTGATATATATGGGAATTACAGTGGCTAATTTAAAAAGATAAAAGATTACAACCTCTACAGAATACAAATATTTGGGTGCTGGGAGAGCTCATAAAGCAGATCATATAACACCTTTGTTTATTCACCATCACTAGCTCGTTATGCACATAGAGCCTATTATAAGAGAGCACCTCCATATCTAGCTGCCTTGGAGGCTCTTTTGCTAAGCCTTGTAAGCGTCCACACGCTCCCAACGTGCGCCAAAATGGAGTTACCACCCGGCTACCACGTGGCTCTTGCGGTAATTTCATTTTTGGCACGCATCCGACACACACATTTGAAAAATAATTTTTCTTTTCAGACATGCATATCGGATATGCGCCAAGTGGCATTTGATGTGCGTAGGTCATTACCGCCCGGTTACCGCATGAGTCTTTACTGGTAGGTCAATGGCTGGTGGTAAGATCTCAGACCCAAAATGGACGCACGCCAGTTTTTCATTTTGCCGCATGTCCATTTTCGGCAAAAATTTAAAAAGGGACTTTTTTACAGGTGCACTGAAAAAATGATTCTCCGTGCACCTAAAACACGCGCCTACACTACTGCAGCCCATTTTTCAGTGCACCTTACTAAAAGGACCCCTTAGTGTTGCCTTATACACCTGTAGATTGGAGATTCCTGGGTTGTCAGGGGCTCGTGGGGAATCCACACACATATATCTGTATGCTTTTATTTGGTGCTGAAATTGTGGAACAATCTTCCCACTGAGCTTGGGAGTGAATATTCTTTGAAGAAATTTAATTGTTGAAATCCATTTTTTTTTTTGTGGCAGCCCACATGATATATAATACGTGGTAACTAGTAACATAGCAGATGACTGCAGAAAAAGACCTGCATGGTCCATCCAGTCTGCCCAACAAGATAATCTCATATGTGCCACTTTTTGTGTATACCTTACCTTGATTTATACCTGTCTTTTTCAGGGCACAGACCGTATAAGTCTACCCAGCACTATCCCCGCCTCCCAACCACCAGCCCCGCCTCCCACCACCGGTTCTTGCACTGACCGTATAAGTCTGCCCAGCACTATCCCCGCCTCCCAACCACCAGCCCCGCCTCCCACCACCGGCTCTGGCACTGACCGTATAAGTCTGCCCAGCACTATCCCCGCCTCCCAACCACCAGCCCCGCCTCCCACCACCGGTTCTTGCCCTGACCGTATAAGTCTGCCCAGCACTATCCCCGCCTCCCAACCACCAGCCCCGCCTCCCACCACCGGCTCTGGCACTGACCGTATAAGTCTACCCAGCACTATCCCCGCCTCCCAACCACCAGCCCCGCCTCCCACCACCGGTTCTGGCACTGACCGTATAAGTCTGCCCAGCACTATCCCCGCCTCCCAACCACCAGCCCGCCTCCCACCACCGGCTCTGGCACTGACCGTATAAGTTTGCCCAGCACTATCCCCACCTCCCACTACTGGCTCTGCCACCCAATCTCAGCTTATAAAAATCTTGGCTAATAAAATCTCAGCTAATAAAAATCTTACCTTTATAAAATGAAGCCTTCAGGCATCTCATAAAATCAAGCCTCTCCTTCTATTTTGCCCTCTCCATTCTTTTTCTCTTGTGCAAGGTTCAGTCATTTCCCTCAGCTGTCAGTTCCCATCCTGTTTATTTCTCTCCTGATGTGTATTCACTGTATACAATTAGTAAAGTATTAAGTAAGCCATCCAGGTTCTAGGGCAATTAATTCCTGAGTGTTGACTTCTCCATCATTGCATTATGATGCTCAAAATAAAGCCTCTTCCATTTCAAATCAGCATGGCAGGTGCATTTTCTGTTTAAAACTTAGATTATTCATGATATGTATGAAATTGCTTAAATTGTATTTTTTTTTTCTGAATTGCTATCAACTGCTTCCCCTTAATAACCCTGTCACTTGCAGCTCTGTGTCCTGGCAACTTTTTAACCTTCCCAGGTCAACTTTTCTTTCCTCTTTCACTGTTAATTACTTTCATTCCTGTTCCCTTCTTCCATATCAGCTGAAATCCACTGCAGTCACCTGAGCACTGCTGCATAGCAACAGGTGAGAAAAGCCAACACATCCTACCCATATTTACATACACCCATCCCATGTTATTGAGTTACATCTTAAAGTGCAGTCAGAAATGTTACTCTCAATGATCTTTACCAGAGATATGTGAGTAATGCTCAGTGCATTTTTTTCTAGCAAAAAAGGTGCCGGTACTCAAATACCAGGCCACCCTTCAGGGGTGGGGTGATCACTGAGGGACCCACCTCACAATAGCCAGAACCCCTGCAACCAGTGACAGAATCTATGACAAGGCAGAACTGGTGTGTAGAGCCTGAGCTCTTTCATTAAAACTTGGGAACCATGGGTCAATTTTAGCAGACAATGGAAAAGGTGCCGGTACTCAGTACCCCCAAGTACCCTCTCATAAAAAGCCCTGGTAATGCTACAAGAATGATTTAGGGGTGGCTGTTGTTAGATTTATTGGAAATTGCCTTTTGTCCAGATTAAGTCCAGTTTAAAAAGGAATTACTGTATTTTGTTGTTCATGGGTAATTTAGGGGTTCTTTTACTAAGGTACGCTGAAAAATGGCTTGTGGTAGTGTAGGTGTGGGTTTTGGCTGCGCACCTGTAAAAAGGCCTTTTTAAAAAAATTTTGCCAAAAATGGACGTGCGACAAAATCAAAATTGCTGCGTGTCCATTTTGGGTCTGCAACCTTACCACCAGCCGTTAACCTAGAGGTAAAGTCTCACGCGGTAACTGAGCGGTAATGACCTACGCACGTAAAGTGCCACTTGGCGCGCATCCGATACGCGTGTCTGA
Organism: Microcaecilia unicolor; assembly: GCF_901765095.1. NCBI lineage: Eukaryota > Metazoa > Chordata > Amphibia > Gymnophiona > Siphonopidae > Microcaecilia > Microcaecilia unicolor. The sequence goes on from NC_044032.1 coordinate 58,092,113, forward strand.
AAATAAAAATTATTTTTCAGATGCGCGTATCGGACGCACGCCAAAAATAAGATGACTGCAAGAGCCGTGCAGTACCCGGGTGGTAACTCCATTTTGGCGCGCATCGGGCATGCGTAGATGCTTACATGGCTTAGTAAAAGGGCCCCTTGGAAAGCGGGGCTAGTTTCTTAAATATAATGTAAATTTTAGGACCAGTGGCTCCGACGGTGGCTTACTTATACATGGCGACTTATGAAAATAAATATGTATACTTGTCCACATTTCAAATAGAATTATTTTATGGAAAAGATTTGTAGATGATGTGCTGATCATCTGGTTAAGTGATATAGGAGAAGTTTCCCTATTTATGACCTATTTGAAATCAGTGTGATTCCAATATACAGTTTAGCTTACAAACACAAGGTAGTGTAGCACGACTTTTGGATATCCATATAGAATACATACAGGGACATTTCATCACAGAGGCATATTGGAGACCTAGGGGTCCTTTTACTAAGGTGCGCTGAAAAATGACCTGCGCTGGTGTAGACGCGTGTATTGGACGCACGCAGGTCCATTTTTCAGCATGCCTGCAAAAAAGGCCTTTTTTTTTATTACCAAAAATGGATGTGCAGCAAAATAAAAATCAGCATGCGTCCATTTTGGGCCTGAGACCTTACTGTCACCCATTCACTTAGCCAATTACCGCCCAGTTAGTGCCACATGGTTGAAAATAGAAATTTTGGACGCATCTGAAAATTAGAATTATTGCCTGGGGCACTCGGTAGCTTGGCAGAAGTTCTAATTTGACATGCATTGTGTGCGCATAGGCACCTACGCACCTTAGTAAAAGGGTCTCCTACAGACAGAAACACGATTTTATAATTTAACTAGTAAAAAAGGCCCGTTTCAGTAGGCAATGAAACGGGCGCTAGCTAGGTAATCCCCCACCCTCCCTCGCTGTCTCGCTCTGTCCCCTCCGAGACCCAAGCACCTCTCCCTCCCTCCCTTCCAGTTCAAGGCCCCTTCACGCCCCTCCCACCGAGTTCCATACTCCTCCCTCCCTCCGATTTCAACACCCCCCTCCGCGTTACTGACACCTGGACCCCGTGCCGCGACCCTCTCGACCCCCCTTCCCGCCAAAAACCCTCCCCCGCCGCCGTCGCTTACCTGTGCTGACGGGAGACCCCAACCCCCAACAGCCAAAGTCCTCGTCTGCACCGGTGTTGCTTGCTGAATGGTCTGTTCAAGTTTCTGTGCGTGTGTGTGATGTCAGACGCACGCACAGAAACTTGATCAGATCATTCTGCAAGCAACACCGCGGCAGCCGAGAAGAGGACTTCGGCTGTCGGGGGTTGGGGTCCCCCGTCAGCACAGGTACGCGACAGCGGCAGGGGAGGGTTTTCGGCGGGAACGGGGGTCAAGAGGGTCGCGACAGGGGGGTCCAGGTGTCAGTAACGCGGAGGGGGGTGTTGACATTGGAGGGAGGGGGGAGTCAGTAACTCGGTGGGAGGGTCGTGAGGGGGCCTTGAATTGGAAGGGAGGGGGGGGGGTTGATACGCCGAGGAGGGGTGTTGGTGCACCGAGGGGAGGGGGGCTTTGATGATGCGCGATGTGAGGGGGTTCCTGCTCCTGATGTCGCAGCCAATCTGGTGTCTCCTTTCCAGTGACGTCAGCCTGGCTTCGGAGCTTAGCTCAGTAACTCCGAAGGAGCCACGGACACAGGCAGGCCCATTTGAACGTTGGAGGTGAGAATTATTATATAGGATAGTTATCATCCACGTAGATTGAAGGAAAGTATTCCAGTGGGTCAATTTTTACGTATAAAAAAGATTATATTCTGAAAGACAGTTTTATATTCAGGCTGAACAAATGCAATCTAGATTCAGAAGGAGAGGGTATCCAAGACAGATAATTAAGAAAGCATATAAGAGTGCGACTGACACTCATAGATGTTAGCTTTTGCATTAAGCTCACAAGGATTCAAACTGTAGAGTAAATTGTGTGTTGCCATATTATAGTCAAACATCTCAGATACAAAGAATTATTTTTAGGCATTGGCCAATTCTGTCTTTATGTAATGGTTCTTGTATTAGGGGAAGGAATTTAGAGAAAGCCTTGACCCAGTGGAAACAAGCAGGGCGTGCAGTCAGTGAATCAGTGGGACATGGTCCTTGCACTCAATATGTTTATTGTAAACACACAATACAAGCAGATAAAGTGTGAGAAAACAACATACAAAAAGAGTTAGATTGCCCCTGCCAATTATGGTTTATAGGTGAGAATAAGAGGAAAATAAAGGCCAGGATAGCTCAGCATTTGAGCAATTTTAGCAATGGAAAACAAAAATGAGGACATTATAATGCCTTTGTATCGGTCCATGGTGTGACGGCACCTTGACTGTTGTGTTCAGTTCTGGTCACAGCATCTCAAAAAAGATTATAGTGGAATTAAAAAAGGTACAGAGAAGGGTGACAAAAATGATAAAGGGGATGGGATGGCTTCCCTATGAGGAAAGGCTGAAGTGGCTAGGGCTCTTCAACTTGGAGAAAAGACGGCTGAGGGGAGATATAATAGAGGTCTATAAATAATAATGAGTGGAGTGGAACGGGTAGACATGAATCAACTGTTTACTCTTTCCAAAAATACTAGGACTAGGGGGCATGCAATGAAGCTACAAAGTAGTAAATTTATAACGAATCAGAGAAAATGTTTCTTCACTCAATGTGTAGTTAAACTCTGGAATTCGTTGCCAGAGAATGTGGTAAAGGCAGTTAGCTTAGCGGGATTTAAAAAAGGTTTGCCCAGCTCACTAGGGAAAAGTCCATAGACCATTATTAAAATGTTTTGGGGAAAATCCACTGCTTATTTCTGGGATAAGCAGCATAAAATGTATTGAACATTTTTGGGATCTTGCTGGGTATTTGTGACCTGGATTGCCACTGTTGGAAACAGGATGCTAGGCTTGATGGACCTTTGGTCTGTCCCAGTGTGGCAATACTTCTGTAATTTTAGATTATAATCCGTGGAAACACCCTTACTTAATCATTAATAAACATTGGCCCATGGTTTTCTTTTGTTACATTTGTACCCCGTGCTTTCCCACTCATGGCAGGCTCAATGCAGCTATGGAGAGTTAATTAACTAGCCCAGAGTCACAAGGAGCTGTCTGTGCCTGAAGTGGGAATTGAACTCAGTTCCTCAGGACCAAAGTCCACCACCCTAACCACTAGGCCACTCCTCCATTTTGAATGGATTTGATATGAGACCGAGATATTCCTACGCTAGAGGTAAAAATATTGGTGAATATTTGAAAATTGGCAGAAGTAGGCATAAAAAAAGAGGTAGCCATTCTAAATGCAAAGGATGTGTGTACTGTCCTTATGCGTTACAGACTGAGTGGATACAGATCCCTAATCAAATATGTCCTAGAAAATATTTTTTACGGGATAACACAGATTGTGAATCAGGGATGGTAGTGTATGCTGTAACTTGCCCGTGCGGCCTATGGTATATAGGCCAAACAGTAAAAAAAGTAAAGTTGAGAATGGCACAACACCTTAGTAACATTCGATTGCAAAAACGAGAGATGCCATTAGTTGAACATTGGTTGCTTGCAGCTCATACTGTAGAACAATTTACCGTATTTTTCGGACTATAAGACGCACTTTTTTCCTCCCAAATTTGGGAGGAAAATGGGGGGTGCGTCTTATAGTCCGAATGTAGCCTCCCTCCCTCCGTTACAGGCACCTCCCTCCCTCTGTTACAGGCATCTCCCTCCCTCCGTTACAGGCACCTACCTCCCTCCGTTACAGGCATCTCCCTCCCTCCGTTACAGGCTCCCTCCCTCCCTCCGTTACAGGCTCCCTCCCTCCCTCCATTGGAATTTTAAAACTCTTCACCTCGTCGGTGTGACTCATGGTAGCAGCAGCGCTTCAGTGTGCATGTCGCTCTTCACTCAGCCTTCTCTCTCTCAGCTGTCTGGTCCCGCCCCAAATCCCCCAATCTCCCAACATAGAAAGGCCCCCTGTCTGAAATACCTTCTTTGATGCCCCTCAAGATAATTGCTTGATCCCCCATCACCTGAGATAACCTCTTAAACTTTGATCCCTTATCTCCCCTCCTGTAAGGTGACTCCCTGATCTTCCAATTCTTCATCTCGAAAAGACCCCCATGCAACAGTCCCCCACAATCTAGAGATGCTCCCTGTCCTCCCAACACTAAACAAAAAAATCCCTGGTACTCTAATGCAGTGCTTCTCAACCCTTTCCTGGAGGCACAGCTTGCTAATCAGGATTTCAAGATTACCACGATTAATATGCATGAGATAGATTTATACGCAGTGAGTCTCCACTATCCCCCAGAGTCTATATATTGCGCCTAATGTTCCGCCAGAATCTGTATATTGTGCCATAATCCAAGCATAATCTATAACAATGCACACATTTCTTAATTGGCTTAACAAGCTAATCAGAATTGATAACTGGCAATAATTAGAATTTAAGTGCAAAACTCGCTAAGTATATTCTGTAACGCAGAGCACCTAAAGAGCACCTAAATTTTAATGTGTGCAGCCAAAAAGGGGCATGGTTATGAGCGTGGAAATAGGTGTTTCATGGGCGTTATGAAATTTATGTGCACTTTTATAGAATATGCCCCTCTGCAACTAACAGGCTTATTTTCGAAAGAGATCACCGGCGAACGTCCGACACAAATCGGGAGATTGCCGGTGATCTCCTGAAACCGGCCAAATCGGTATAATCGAAAGCCGATTTTGGCCGGCTTCAACTGCTTTCCGTCGCAGAGACGGCAAAATTTCAAGGGGGTGTGTTGGTAGGGTAGTGAATGCGGGATGGGGGCGGTATGGGGGCGGTATGGGGGCGTTCTCACGAGATGGCCGGCTTCGCCGATAATGGAAAAAAAAAGCCAGGCTTGACGAGCATTTTGCCGGCTTTACTTGGTCCCTTTTTTTTCACGACCAAGCTTCAAAAAGGAGCCCCAACTGACCAAATGATCACTGGAGGGAATTGGGGATGACCTCCCCTTACTCCCCCAGTGGTCACCAATTCCCTCCCACCCAAAAAAAAAATTGAAGTGCTCGCCCGGGACGTCCTAAATCAAAAGTATTTTTGCTTGGCTTCTTCAGTAGTACCAATGGGATTTGAATTGGCCACCTCTGGATTACAAGACCAGTGCTCTAACCACTTGGCCACAGCTCCACTCATTTGGGTGGTCCTCTCTTTTGATTATGCCCCTTCAGGTCTCTCTAAGCCAATCACAGCACATTTAGCTGTCTGTGAGTGGCTAAGAGAGACCCCTGTCTGGGACTGGCTGAAAGAGACCTGAAGGGACATAATCAAAAAGGAGGGACATCCAATTAAGTGGCATTGTGGCCAAGTGGTTAGAGCACTGGTCTAGTAGGTATCTGGTTCAAATCTCACTGGTACTACTGAAAAAGCTGTTCCTCAATTTTGTTCCACTTTTTTTGAAGCCAGCCATCTGTAAACCGGGTGATCTCAACATTTGACCTAAATGTTGAGATTTAGCTGGCCCCAACCGTATTATGAAAGAAAAGATTGTTGGCCATCTTTTTTGATAATATGGTTGGCACCGCCCCTTTGTGGAGCTGACCCCGAAGATGGCCGGCCATATAGATGGCCGGCGCCGTTCGATTATGCCCCTCTAAATCTACATGTCGATATTTATGCCACATTTTCCTTGATATAAATGGATGCACATAGTTCTAGACACTGGGATATCAACTAAGCATATTCTTTATACCACGCTTAAATCTAGGCACAGCTTATAGAATATACTTAGGTGGAAATTTGTTCCGTGTGGATTTTTCAGGCGCCATATATAGAATCTGGCCGTATATGCACATATTTCTCATGCATATTCATTGTGGTTAATCCTGAAAACCTGATTGGCTAGCTGTACGTCCAGGAGAGGGTTGAAAAGGGCTCTAGTGGATCCCCACCTCTCACATACTGACACCTGCAACATCCCCCAAAATACCTCTGGCAGTCTAGTGGACCTCTATCCATACCCCAAAAATCCCCCTACCAACACTCCCAAAATATCCCTGGTAGTCTAGTGAATGCTGAAAGACCCCACCCATGTATCTTGAATTAAAGGCAGGAGATATGCCCATTTGGTCCTGTCTCCATGCCCCCACCTTCCAAAATGTGGCCAATATGCCAAATAAGAGTTTTAGGGCCCTGTTTACTAAGCTGCGCTAGAGGCGTGTTAATGCTTTTAGCGTGTGCAAACCATTAGCGTGCGCTAACTGTGTAGGTACCCACAATATTCCTATGGACGCCTACACAGTTAGTGTGCCCTAATTTTGTGCACGTGCAAAAAATGCTAGCGCACCTTAGTAAACAGAGCCCTTAATAAAAATATGAGGCATTAATTAAGATACTATCCCCAGATTCTATACAGTGCAACATAAGTTGTGCACGCACATCCAGTCATATTCTGGATTTGTGCATGCAACTTAATAAGCCAATCAGTGCTGATAATTGTCACAACCAATAATTGACAATAATTAGCATTAATTAGAATTTGCACACAGAACTGTCTAAGCGTATTTATATATCGTGATGTGCAAAAATTCTCATGTACATGGAATAGGCAGGTTGTGGGCATTTCTAAAATCTATACGCGTTGTTATTGAATACACCTGGTCTGTGTGAAATTTAGACATCAGCATTTACACCACGTTTTACTGCCCGTGACTAAATTTAGTTACATGGATGGGCACTTGGCGTATTCTATAAAATCACATGACAATTTAGGCATATTCTATAAAGAATGCCAACATTTAGGCTTACTTTATAAAATACGCCTATGCGTATTTTCTTGCAGTGCCAATTTTTTAGGTGTGATATATAGAATCTAGTCCTATGTCTAACAGGGATGTGTGGATACATTGGGCTCTGTTTACTAAGCCACCCTGTAGGTGCACAAACCTTTTAGCGTGTGCTAAAAATGAGCAAATGCTAATGCAAGAGACAGCCATAGGAATATATGGGTGTCTCTAGCATTAACGTGCACCAAATATTTAGCGCACCTACAGAGTGGCTTAGTAAACAGGGCCCATTGTTTGAAAGCATGAAGTATATATATGTACATAACTTTTTGAATACATATATGTATGATGAGAGCGAGGTAGGGAAAAAGCTTCCCAAATCTTACAGAGTTATATGAATGATTATAGAGAAGCAAAATGGGTAATTCTATTATTAATAATATTTTTTGTATCTTGATTTGGTTTTGAAGAAGAATAACTTTGAGGTGGATTATTTTTATTCTTGTAGTTTTGTCATACTGGGTGGGGGGGGGGGGGGGGATACTGTTACCTTTGAAAAAATGCATTGAGATGGAGGAACAATTGTGGTTTTGAAGAGAATGAAAAGAGTGTGTTTAATTCATTCAGGCAGGATAGGGAAGTGCAGTACAGTAATGCCTTGAGGGAGCCACTGTCAATCAACTTGAGCAAACATTGGGCTCCTTTTGCAAAGTGATGCTACCAATTAGCATGTGCTGAATGGGAAGAAGCCCATGGGAACTGAATGGGCTGCTTCACATTCAGCTCACCGCTAATCCATAGCTCTGTTTTGTTTGCATTCCTTGTTTTCTATTGACTTTTTATTGCTTTTCGAATGCCCCTTTTTTTTTTAGACCAACAGTGTTAAATATTGTCATTATTTAAGAAACATTACATGGTAGAGTACTTTTAGTTTTTGGTTTCACTTTTATCTAAGAAATATTTTAATGTGGAGGATTAATAGTGTTTTTAAAGACAGAGGAAAGAATACAATGATTTTTTTCCCCTGTTTAACAAGGCAGTAGACTGACAGTCTCAAGGGAGTCCATGCCAATCAAACTGAAAGGTGGGAAAGTTAGGAGTAAAATGGTGTCAGTGTTTTAGGATTTACGTGCTGAACAAAACCAGAGCAGTATAAATTACAAGTTTTATTTATTTATTTGCAGTGCTTTTTTTGTAGAAAAAAAGGTGCCGGTACTCATTGTGGGCGGGGTCACCACACATGGCACCGCCCCTATTATAGCCACACCCACATTAGCCACACCCCTTCTACCAGCCATGGCGCATATAAACAGACATCATTGAAAATATTATACTAGTATAGGAGAAAAAATAATGTGATTTTTTTTCATTATAAATAATTTCTGTAAGCTCTTACAGCTCCGGTATACCCAGTGCAAAATAAGACAAATTCCAAACACTAAAATGAAAATAAAATGATTTTTTCTACCTTTGTTGTCTGGTGACTTTGTTTTTCTATCCATATTGGTCCCAGTCTCTGATTCTGCTGCTCTCTATCTGTTCTCTTAACTCCGTTTCCAGGGCTTTCTTTCCATTTATTTCTTTACTTTCCTCCTTTCTTCTTCTTTTGTTGCCCTGCATCCATAAGTAAAAGCTGGGTCCTCCTCCATGGAATTGACTGGAGGAGGTATAACATGGATCCAGCTTTTGCCTATTTTCTCCATCCATGTGCAGTTTTTCTCCTCTTCCCTTTCCCTCATCTCCATCCATGTGCATCTTCTTTTTTCTTTCCTCCCCTCCATTCATGTCCAGCATTTCTCATCTCTCTTCCCTCCTCTATATCCATATAAAGCAATAATTCTCTCTCCCCTCTCCTCCATCCAAGTCAGCATTTCTCCTCTCTCCTAGCCAACTCCTCCATCCATGTCCAGCAATTCTCCTCTATCTCCTGCTCTCCTCTCCATCCATTTCTAGCATTTCTCCTCTCTCTCCTCTCATCCATGTCCAGCAATTCTCTCTTCCCTGTCCAGCGATTCTCCTCTCTCCCCTCCATGTCCAGCAATTCTCTCTTCCCTGTCCTCCCCTCCCCGTCCAGCAATTCTCCTCTCTCCCCTCCATGTCCAGCAATTCTATCTTGCCTGCCCTCCCCTCCATGATCAGCAATTATCTCATCCCTGCCCTCCCATCAATGTCCAGCAATTCTCTCTCCCCTGCCCTTCCCTCCCATCCCATGTCCAGCAATTCTCTCTCCCCTGCCCTTCCCTCCCATGTCCAGCAATTCTCTCTCCCCTGCCCTTCACATGTCCAGCAATTCTCTCTCCCTTGCCCTTCCCTCCCAGCCCATCCAATGTCCAGCAATTCTCTCTCCCCTGCCCTTCCCATGTCCAGCAATTCTCTCTCCCCTGCCCTTCCCTCCCATTGATTTCCAGCAATTCTCTCTCCCCTGCCCTTCCCATGTCCAGCAATTCTCTCTCCCTTGCCCTTCCCTCCCATCCCATTGATTTCCAGCAATTCTCTCTCCCCTGCCCTTCCCTCCCATCCCATTGATTTCCAGCAATTCTCTCTCCCCTGCCCTTCCCTCCCATCCCATTGATTTCCAGCAATTCTCTCTCCCCCTGCCCTTCCCTCCCATCCCATGTCCAATTCTCTCTCCCCTGCCCTTCCCATGTCCAGCAATTCTCTCTCCCTGCCCTTCCCTCCCATCCCATGTCCAGCAATTCTCTCTCCCCTGCCCTTCCCTCCCATCCCATTGATTTCCAGCAATTCTCTCTCCCCTGCCCTTCCCTCCCATCCCATGTCCAGCAATTCTCTCTCCCCTGCTCTTCCCTCCCATCCCATGTCCAGCAATTCTCTCTCCCCTGCCCTTCCCTCCCATCCCATTGATTTCCAGCAATTCTCTCTCCCCTGCCCTTCCCTCCCATCCCATGTCCAGCAATTCTCTCTCCCCTGCTCTTCCCTCCCATCCCATGTCCAGCAATTCTCTCTCCCCTGCTCTTCCCTCCCATCCCATGTCCAGCAATTCTCTCTCCCCTGCCCTTCCCTCCCATCCCATGTCCAGCAATTCTCTCTCCCCTGCTCTTCCCTCCCATCCCATGTCCAGCAATTCTCTCTACCCTGCCCTTCCCATGTCCAGCAATTCTCTCTCCCTTGCCCTTCCCTCCCATCCCATCCTATGTCCAACAATTCTCTCTCCCCTGCTCTTCCCTCCCATCCCATGTCCAGCAATTCTCTCTCCCCTGCCCTTCCCTCCCATTATTTCCAGCGATTCTCCGCCTCTCCCCTGCCCTCCCATCGACGTGCAGCGATTTTTCTGTCCCTCCCCTGCCCTCGCCTCTCTCATATCCAGCGATTCTTCGTCCCCCAGGGTCCTCCTTCACTGCCTGCCAGCCAGCGTCGGACTCAGAAGCGAACGGTGCAGGCAGCGATTGGCTGGCAGCGTCGTAGCTTCCCTTTGCATGTCCCGCCTACAACTTCCTGTTTACGCATAGGCGGGACTTGCAGAGGGAAGCTACGACGCTGCCAGCCAATCGCTGCCTGCACCGTTCGCTTCTGAGTCCGACGCTGGCTGGCAGGCAGTGAAGGAGGATCCTGGGGGACGAAGAATCGCTGGATATGAGAGAGGTGAGGGCAGGGGAGGGACGGAAAAATCGCTGCACGTCGATGGGAGGGCAGGAGAGAGGCGGAGAATCGCTGGAAGTAATGGGAGGGGAGGGGAGGGGAGGGGAGGAGGAGAAAAAGGTGCCGGTACGCCGTACCGTTGCGTACCGGCACAAAAAAAGCACTGTTTATTTGTTACATTTGTATCCCACATTTTTCCACCTATTTGCAGGCTCAATGTGGCTTACATAGTACCGTAGAGGTGATAGCCAGTACCGGTTTGAACAAATACAGATTGAGGTTGTGATAGAGTAATGATCAATGTGTGATAGACACATTGGGAATCGTAAGGATGAAGAGTTAAATTATGTCCAGTTCTAGCTTTGGTTTTGTTATGTCGCAGAGTTAAGGCATTTAAGTTGGATTGTTAGGGTATGCCTTTTTGAACAAGTTAGTTTTTAGTAGTTTCTGGAAGTTTAGATGGTCATATGTTGTTTTCAAGGCGCTTGGTAATGCGTTCCATAGTTGTGTGCTTATATAGGAGCAGCTGGACGCTTAGGTTGATTTGTATTTGAGTCCTTTGCAGCTTGGGTGATGGAGATTTAGATATGTTCTTGTTGATCTAAATGTGTTTCTGGTTGGTAGGTCTATGAGGTCTGTCATGTATCCCGGGGCTTCTCTGTAGATGATTTTGTGAACCAGGGTGCAGATTTTGAATGCAATAAGTTTAGATTGTAAGCTCTTTTGAGCAGGGACTGTCTCTTTGTGTGAGGTGTTCAGCACTGCGTGAGTCTGGTAGCGCTATACAAATGCTAATAATCTACTATAATAAAACTCACCCTCAACATTCTGAAGACAACGTTCTGAAGTCACTCAGTCACTTCCTGAAGGGTTCATGGATTCATGGTGGTGAAGCCACAACACTGACCATGTCTCTCTGTCCCGCCCTCGCATGACGGACCAATGAGAAAAAACACCCTCAACATTCTGAAACACAACGGACCATCACAACACCGTTCCCAGGCAACACTAGGCAACGTAAGACGGACCAATCAGAGGAAACTACGTGACAATAAGGGAGGAGCATTCCCCAGCAGAATGGCTCATTATCTGTGCAGCACGGAGAGCACAGAACCACCGCTGGAACGAGAGAAGAATATTCCTGCTGTGGGTATGTGCAAAAATAGACCCGGGGGGGGGGGGGGGGGAAGAAATTTAAAAAAGCCTAATGCCAGTACTGAACAGTGCCAGAGGGCCTATAGCACAGACTATATTTGGGATCGCTAGACATGTAGTCAGAGGACCCGGAAAACAACGTGCCCGTCATCATCTGGGACGTGGGCGAACAGGACAAGCTGCGACCCAGCTGGAAGGATTACCCGCGACCCAGCCAGCTTCAAACAACGACCAAGGAAGGGGGAGGAGTACTCCTTCCCTGCCTAGGAATCGCTGGAGACAGGCTGCCAAACTAATGAAACAACCGCACACCGATGCACCACCTCCATCATTCGAAAGGCATCCACTATTTCTTCAACAGAAATGCAAACTAATAATACAAAACAAACAAAGAATACATGGTTTCTCAGGCGGCTGCAGGTAACTCCCCACCCCCTTCCTCTTCCCCTTTTGCCGAAGCGGCCAAGGACGTGCCCAACCATCCCCAGCCTCAGGCAAGCTGTCTCCCACCTCGAGGATTCCCCGAGCACACGGAAAAAGACGGCACTGATTCCTGCAGCGCATAAATGTTCCAGCATTCCCCTGCAGCCGGCCTGAAATGGACCAAACATACCGGGTCACCCCCCGACGGCCAGAGACCGTGCTCTTCTCCCTTCCGCCAACTTAAAACAACCATCCCCATCCTCAGGCAAGCCGTCACCCACCTCCAGGATGCCCAGAACCCCAGCCCAATGGAAAAAGATGGCGCTGCTTCCAACAGCACATTTCTCTTCCAGCATTCCCCTACAGCAGCCCTGAAACGGCCAAAAAATACCGACAGACAAAGAACATGCTCCTCTACCTTCCGCCCATCTAAAACAACACTGCTACCTCAGCACAACACAAAAAAAAAAACCTGGAAAAAAAAACTCAGCAAAGGCTGACCCCCCTACAACCACATTTACATTTCACCAACAGAAAGACCCCCCTCCACAAACCTCCTTGACAGCAAAACCACACACACACAATACAACAGAAACACACCCTCAAAGCCACACACCAATCCAACCCAATTTGCCAGCACAGCACAGCACATCCCCCAAACCCCAAGCAAAAAAACAAAACAAAACAAAAAAAGACACACATCAACAACCTGCACACACACCGCACCCTCACACACTCACACACACACAAAATAACTCTGTGACACATACACACACACAAAAAAAAAGCCACATGCTAGCTCCCGTTTCATTGGTTTCGGAAACGGGCCTTTTTTACTAGTAATAATAATATGTTCTTTGATTGGGAGCCAGTGCAGTTTTTCTCGTAGTGGTTTGGCGCTTTTGAATCTCGTTTTTCCAAATATAAGCCTGGCTGCTGAGCTGCTTGGAGTTTCTTTATGATTTGTTCTTTGCATCCCGCATAGATTCCATTGAAGTAGTCCAAATGGCTTAGTACCATGGATTGTACCAAGTTACGAAATATTCAATGATTGTGATGAGTTTGTAAAATAAAGCGGTTTTATAGTATTTTGTCATTGGTGATCTTAATCCTAAGTAAAGCACTTTTGGTAATGGAAAATAAGATGATTTTTTTTCTGACATGGATTTTTACAGATATTTAGCTATTATAGTTCAAATCATGAGGGGATTTTAATAAGAACTTTTGGTACTATAGTGCAGTGAAAAAGAGACGTAGTATGTGGCTGGTAGCTGTTCTTCTTGAGGGGCCAATGCAGAAAGCAACGGTGAGCTCATTACTGGCCAAGCAATGCAGTAATGGGGTGGATCGCGGGTTTAACTCGTGTGTTATACATGGCCGCATATTTTATTCAAATGAATGAATATGAGGCTATTAAGGATGTCATGGCAATGCAGAAAAAGAAACAGTGGCCTCCAAAGTGCAGAATTTTACTGCCAGAATTTTTTCACCAGGTCCAGGGCAATGTAGCCTGACCTGATCCTCCTGCCCTGTTAGCTTTCTGCACTAGTGCCCCCCACCCCTCTGGACCTGATTCAACTCCACTACCCTTCCTCCCACAGACTTAAAAAATTCTCTGGTGTCTAGAGTATCCCCCACCTGACAAGCCCCCTCCCCTCTCCCTGACTAAAAAAATAAAAGATTCCCTGGTGTCTAGTGGGGAACACCTCAAGTAATGGAGTGTGATAAAGAAGAAGATTTTTCCATAGTACTGTATTGGAAGTATCTGTAAGGCATGAAAAAAACCATGTGTATGCTGTTTTTATTATGCCGATGGCCTGGAGTCTCTCGAGTAATATGTTTCATTATAGCGCTACCTGAAAGCACAGATGTCTGAGCTTAAAACTTTTAAGGTTTAGAACTGCAGAAATAAATAAAAATGAAGACACACAGAAAGTAAGAAGCGAGTAACAAACTTAACCATGCCCACCCTACGCAGCTAATAGCAGCAGGAGAATACCTCTATGAAAACCCAAAGGCAATAAAAAAGTCGTAGAGGAAACAGCAGCTCTGGGAGTGTATATATAAGAAGATCCCACACAGGTAACTATCCAAGAAAACTTTATTAGCACCACTATGGACCCGACATGGCTTGAGAATGCCGCTGAAAATAACAAGATCACCGCTGGATGCCCTTTCTGTCTGGATTTCACTGTGGCTTTCAGCGGTGATCTCATTCTCAAGCCTTACATTTTCTACAATATTTTGTAAGCCGAGTTTGTCCATATTCCCATATGTCATTCGCTCTGCCCGTACCAATATCTAACACCTGCAAGTGTTTCCTCGACCCTTAGGCAAGAATGTTGTCCTGCCGAAACATGGTCCCGTGTTGGGTTCATACTGATGCTAATAAAGTTTTCTGGACAGTTACCTATGTGGGATCTCCTTATATACACACTCCCAGAGCTGCTACTTCTGTTGTCTACTACTTTTCACCCTGCGCAGCTGCCACTACTGTATTCCATTTATTACAACCACGCTCAATGTTTTCATAATTATAATCTATGAGCACAAATGCACCCCAATTTACAAGTATTATCATGGAATGACTGAGTGGGAGGAGCTGCAAAAACTTTAAATACCAATAAAGAATTTAAAAAAATCAACTAATATTCAAATAAGATCTTAATGAGGTTTACATAGATTGGCAACTGTATTATTTGAGTGATCTTTCTTAATTATCTTGTTCTGAAGCAGTGAAATGCTTCCTGTTATGTCCCTGCTCTGTTAGTTGAAAGGATCTGAGAAAACATCTGTGATTGTAATTAATGTGGCTATCATGGCTTACTTCACCAATACATTTCCTTTGTGGCCACACCAAAGTTAGAATGATTTTTCTCCACTTTTTTTGGCCAGGTTCCCTTTCGTACATACATGACTTGTTATCTTCAGATTAGCCTTTGTTTACTAAGTTTCTAGTGGCTGCTCTAATGCTGCACTTTGTTTGCTCTTTAGGTTGTGCCTTGGGCTTGTTTTACTAGGTGAACACTGGCTTCGCCCATTCTGATACCTGCTAAGTACTGGCTTAGTCTTGTCGGAAGTTGTTTCTTCTATTCCATGTACATATTCAGCACCACAGCTTCTACATATTGTGTAAATGTTGTTTAGAAAGGAAATCATCTGTTCAAGAAGCTTGTTTCTCTACAATGCTGGGAGAGGACTTGTGGAGGGGCACATCTAAGTCCAAAAAAAAACCCACAGCCATAATCAAACAGGAAACATGTCTAGATTTCCTGTTTGATTATGGCTGTGAGATGGTTGTTTTTGCACTGAAAATGAGTAGTCATTTTCCAAAATGAAACCTCCAACTTTTGAGTGACAAAAAAACAGGGACTTGAAAGTCTGTCTAGTATCATTTTCAAAACTATGGCCACACAGACATCCATGAACATCAGAGTTCTAACCCCACTATAACTATTTTTTTGTAAGTGTGATTCCTCCAGGACCCAGCAGCGTAGCCAGACCTGCCATTTTGGGTGGGCCCACAGTTAACTTGGGTGGGCCCTTCCCACCCTCATCCTCGTGAATGAATACAGTTTTTTTTTAACTTTCCCCCTCCCTTCCCTTCCATCTCCTCTGCCCCTACTCACATTTTCATCTTTCGCCCTCTCCTCCGCCCCAGACCAGCATCTGCTCACCCATTCCATCCTCGTCTGTCATCTGCCCATCTCTGTCTGAACCCCCTGCAGGGCACCGGGTCCGTCCTGCCGCTACGCTGCTGCCCTCCGTTGTCATCTTTTTCTGGCAGAGGTGTTAGTTCTTCTTCTGCTGCTTATCTGCAGCAGATCCGCGCGCTGCCAGGGCTGTATGCTGCTGAGACTGCTTCCTTCCGGCTGGCCTCACCTTCTCTGATACTCTTAAGAGGCGGGACCAGCGCAGAGGAAGCAGTCGCAGCACCATACAGACAACCCTGGCAGCGCACGGATCTGCTGGTGCAGATAAGCAGCAGAAGAAGAACTAACACTTCTGCCAGAAAAAGATGACAATGGAGGGCAGCAGCATAGCGGCAGGATGGACCCAGTGCCCTGCAGCTTATAGTAGACTGCTGCGGTGCTGTCCGAAGGGGAGGGAGGGGAAAGAAGGCCTGCAGCGTGCCGGCGGTGGATCGGTCTAATTCTTTTGGCGTCTGCGACTCTGCACCGTTGCTGGGTGGGCCTGAGCTCAAAGTGAGTAGGCCCAGGCCCACCCAGGCCCACCTGTGGCTACGCCCCTGCCAGGACCTGAAAAATACCTACTGTACCCGAATGTACTCCATTTCAATAGCTTTCAGACTATGTCTTATATATTTAGGTACAGTAGGCATTTTTCTGTTTCTGGAAGGCTCAGAAATATATATATATATATATATATATATATATATATATATATATATATATATATATATATATAATTTTTTTTAAGAAAAGAGTGGAAGTAGGACTCAAACCTGTGTCCCTTGGCTTATAGTCAACTGCACCAACTTCTAGGCTACTCCTCTGAGCTGGTTGGTGCTATCTTCAGAATAGCTACAATACCTGCAGCTGACATAGAGCCTGGTTTTCCTTTCCTGGGAAGAGGGACAGCAACCACTGGGGTGTTAAGCAGGGGTCATGTCTTAATCCCTCCAGTGGTCAGCTGCTCAATTAGAGCAACTTTTTATAACGTGGACGTGACTGAAACAGGTCTAGATAAAAACGGCCTTCTTTTTAGACATGGATGTTTCTTCTCATTTGATAAACCCTGTTGGGCGTCCTACTTTTAGACCTCCCTAGTCTGACCCAAATCATACCTACAACATGCCCTCTTGCTATTTGAATGAACTGCAGTGTGAAACATCGAAATTCTGACTTTCCAAAATCAGGATTTGGATGTTTTTAGCAGATGGACTTTTTTTTTTTTAGGCATTTTACAAATCTCTATCTGCTTTGAAAATGAGCAGTATAGTATATGAGACCTACATAGCCTTTGGAAGTTTCTTTTTTAGTGTCTATTGCACACAAAAAATGAATGTTCAGTTATCATTATCTTTAAATAAAGGAAATCAAACAAATTCACACTTGGCTTTATGAAGGACAAATGTACTTTCCCTCTTCTTAACTGTGTCAGCTCACCAAACTCGCCTCCAAGTATCCTTCTGTGAGTCCAGAAGCTGCTTTGTTGGCCTACCACCATCTGCAGGAGACAGAAAAATACTGAACATGTGATGCTGCATAGTGCCCTTATAGGGTACAGCCCAGAATTCTATAACTCTGTCTTCATATCTGCTGGTTGACAGGCACAACCCACATGTCATCTTGTTCGTTGCCCCAAAGTGTATTTTTCTTGAATGCTTGTCATTCAAGATGTTGTTATTTCAATGTAATAATTGAAAAAAATGATAAATAAAATATTTTTTAAAAAGACTAGCCAGCCTGTGGTTCCCATCCTCCTCCTTACTTCTACTTTTGTTAGAAGGGATCAATCTTCACTTCTCCAGTCCACCATTTTGTCTACCTTTAGTTTTGCTAGCATAAGAACATTAACATCACCATACAGGAAAAGACCAAAAGTCCATCAAGCCAATATCCTGTTTCCAAATATGGCCAATCAAGTACCTGGAAAGATCCCAAAAGAATAAAAAAAATGTATGATATTTATCCCAGGAATAAGCAGTGGATTTTCTCAAGTTCACCTTAATAATGGACTATAGATTTTTCTTTTAGGAACTTGTCCAATCCTTTTTTTAAACCCTGCCAGACTAACTGATTTTACTATATTGTCTAGCAAAAAATTCTAAAGTTTAATTACACATTAACTGAAGAAATGTTTTCTGATTTATTTTAAATTTACTAATTAGTAGCGTCAAACAGTTCCACTCCACTCTGTATTTTATAGACCTCTACCATATCTCCCCTCAGCCATCTCTTCACCAAACTGTAGAGCCCTAGCCTCTTTAGCCTTATAGGGAAGTCATCCCATCCCCTTTATCATTTTTAATGGCCTTCTCTGGTCACTGTATATAAAAAAAAGATATAGCAGAATTAGGAAAGGTACAAAGAAGACTGACCAAAATGATAAAAGAGATGGGATTCCTCCCCTATGAGGAAAGGCTAAAGAGGTTAGGGCTCTTCAGCATGGAAAAGAGATGGCTAAAGGGGATATGATTGAGGTCTACAAAATCTTGAATGGTGTAGAACAGGTAAAAATGAATCAATTTTCCATGCTTTCAAAAAGTACAAAGACCAGGGGACACTCAATAAAAATATATGGAAATACTTTTAAAACAAATAGGAGGAGATATTTTTTTTTTACTCAACAAATAGTTAAGGTCTGGAACTCGTTGCTGGAGGGTGTGGTAACCATGTAGCATATCTGGGTTTAAAAAAGGTTTGGACAAGTTCCTGGAGGAAAAGTCCATAGTCTGTTATTAATATGGACATGGGGGAAGCCACTGCATGCCCCAGGATTGGTAACATAGAATGTTACTACTAATTGGGTTTCTGACAGGTACTTATAACCTGTATTGGTCACTGTTGGAAGCAGGATCCTGGACTAGATGGGCCATTGATCTGACCCAGTATGGCTATTCTTATGTTCTCACTTTTTCTGGAGAAAGGAAATTTTATCTTCTCTTCACATTACAAATAACTCTCCTCATGCCCTGTGATTGGAGCTGGATCTATATTTACATCTAACCCTTCTCCTGGACAACAAAGAAAAAGCCTACAGCAACCTGCACCAATTGGACCATCCAAGGATATCAGAACCAGAAACTATAAAGTTCATACCTGCAATCCTTAAGTTAAACATTTATTCTAACTATATAACTATTTCTAAAATTCTGAATCTGGTAGATTCCTTAAAACTAAAGGCAACCATCAACCCCTCTGCATTGTCTGCAAAGAAATTCACATAGAAGTACTAAGCACAGCCATTTGTTTCTCTATTGCTGGAAGCCTTTGATCCCACAGGCTTGGTCTGAATTTACAACTTTAAAAAGGTCTGTTCTTTTAGATTATTTAAAGTCTTAACCCTGCATTGCCAACTAGTAAGACTGCTGATCCACAGGGTGAACTCCACAGGGTGGACTGCAGTGCCACCCAGTGAAATTTTGCCTAGCTACTTCTGACACAAAAAATGTGCCTTGGTCCCACAGACCATGAGACTTCGAACATCCCAGTGGTGTGTGGGAGAGGAAACCATAATCTCCACCAACCAAAGAGAAGGCAAAAGTGCAAGAAGTCAAACACCTACATAGCAGTACTTAAAAGATCACCTCCCTGCTTATAATCGAACGAGAATAACGCCCAAGTTCCGACCTAAATCGGGAGATGGGCGTTCTTCTCACAAAAACAAATAAAGCGGCATAATCGAAAGCCGAACTTTGGACGCTTTCAACTGCACTCCGTCGCGGATGCGGACAAAGTTGACGGGGGAGTGTCGGAGGCGTGGTGAAGGCGGAACTGGGGCGTGGTTATCACCCGAACAGAGATGGGCGCCCTTCGCCGATAATGGATGCGTTTGTAGCTAGAATTTAGGGCACTTTTCCTGGACCCTGTTTTTTGACGAATAAGGCCCCAAAAAGTGCCCTAAATGACCAGATGACCCCCAGAGGGAGTCGGGGATGACCTCCCCTGACTCCCCCAGTGGTCACTAACCCCCTCCCACCACAACAAATGATGTTTCACAACTTTTTACTTTCACCCTCAAATGTCATACCCTCCTCCCAAGCAGCAGTATGCAGGTCCCTGGAACAGTTGTTAGGGGGTGCAGTGGACGTCAGGCAGGTGGACCCAGGCCCATCCCCCCCCTACCTGTTACAATTGTGCTGCTTAATGCTACTAGTCGTCCAACCCCCCCCAAACCCCCTGTACCCACATGTAGGTGCCCCCCTTCACCGCTTAGGGCTATAGTACTGGTGTAGACTTGTGGGCAGTGGGTTTTGAGGGGGATTTGGGGGGCTCAACACCCAAGGGAAGGGTGCTATGCACCTGGGAGCTCTTTTACCTTTTTTTTTGTTTTTGTAAAAGTGCCCCCTAGGGTGCCCGGTTGGTGTCCTGGCATGTGAGGGGGACCAGTGCACTATGAATCCTGGCCCCTCCCACGAACAAATGCCTTGCATTTATTCGTTTTTGAGCTGGGCGATTTCATTTTCCATTATCGGTGAAAAGCAAAAACGCCCAGCTCACACCTTGGTGAATAAAGCATGGGCGTCTATTTTTTTTTAAAAATACGGTTCACTCCGCCCCTTCACGGACCCGTTCTCGGAGATTAACGCCCATGGAGATAGGCGTTTCTGGTCGATTATGCCCCTCCTCATTACCACACCAAAGCTAACCCCAACACCACCAGACCACCCTTGGGAACTATAGGACTGGTGAATGCAAAGAAATCCTTGATGATGTATGATGCCATACATGAACAGCATTTTGATATCCTAGGAATAAGTGAAACCTGGCTAGATGAAAGTGGGGGTTTACCACTGGCTGAACTATGCCCAACAGGTTTAAACATCCAACATCAACCTAGACCAGGAAGACAGGGTAGAGGGGTAGCAGTCTTGATTTGGGATACAATCAAACTGTGCAGAATATCCATTCCCCAACTACATGAATCAGAATCTCTTTTAATCCAGCTTGAAGAGGAGAAACCAATCTGGCTGCTCATGGTATACTGAGCACCTCATAACAACACACTATCTGTACAAGAACCCCTAAACCTGATTACTCAAGTGACTCTGAATTACCCTAGGCTGGTGATCATGGAAGACTTCAATTTACACATTGAAACCCCAGATATCACCACAGCTGCCTTTCTGGACATGATTACAGCACTATGATTTATACCAGTGATCAATTCTCCAACCCATGAAAAAGGTCACATACTAGACGTGGAGGGGCATAATCGAACGCGAACGCCTATCTCCATGGGCGTCTATGTCCAAAAACGGGTATGTGAAGAGGCGGGACAGACCGTATTTTCGAAAAAATGCACGTTTTTCAGCTGGGCGTTTGTTTTTTTTAGCGATAATGGAAACTAAAAATGCCCAGCTGAAAAACGTCCTAATCCAAGCCATTTGGTCGTGGGAGGGGTCACGATTTGTAGTACACTCGCCCCCCTGACATGCCAGGACACCAAATGGGCACCCTAGAGGTCAGTGCAGTGGACTTCAGACAACGCTCCCACATGCATAGCTCCCTTACCACAGGTGCGGAGCCCCCAACCCCCTCCCCTAAAACCCACTACCCACAAATATACAACACTACCATAGCTCTTAGGGGTGAAGGGGGCACCTACATGTGGGTACAGTGGGTTTTGCAGACCTCTCATTTATCAGCACAAGTGTTACAGGTAGAGGGGGATGGGCCTGGGTCCGCCTGGCTGAAGTGCACTGAGGTACCCACTAAAAGTGCTCCAGGGACCTGCATACACGCAGGCCTCTAGGACTGGTTGCTGCTATATAACATTGGCACAGCAGTTGACACCTGAAGACTAATCTCTCCGAAAACGTCCTTTATTGGAATAAACACACTTACTCACAGTTAACTGCAGATCAGAGGTTGTGCCCCACTGGCAACGAGTCTCCCTGGTACTGAGATGAGCAGTAGGTCAGAGCTGGCAGAATGTTGTACAATGCCCTCTTTCAGCCACATTCAAGGTAAGAACTAAGTTCTGTAGCGTGCCTATCACGTGAAAGGGATCTAAAACTGGCTTTAAAAAATGGCCACTACCTCATGGACTACTGGAAACAAAACAGGGCACACTCTGACCCAGTAAGCAGGGGGAAAAGCACCATGGGAGTAGAGCCTACCAACTACCAACATCATGAGCATTTGCCACAAGCTAGTGGAATCACGGAGCCCAATCACCTACACCAACCACAATGCATTGCTGATGTGACTCTGCAGTGCCCTTAACAGAAAAGGTGTCACACTCACCCGAGAGCCACATCAGAACCAGGGAAAGGCTGTCACAGGATAGAACACATTCTGCTGTCATGTAGGTGGGTACGGCATTTGAAGCTGGCATAGAGGCTGGAAAAAAAGTTTGTAAAATGGGGGGTTTTTGGTGGGAGAGAGTTAGTGACCACTGGGGGGAGTCAGGGGAGGTCATCCCCAATTCCCTCCAGTGGTCATCTGGTCAGTTGGGGCACTTTTTTGGGTCCTGTTCATGAAAAAAAGGGTCCAAAAAGTGACCCAAAATCGCAGTAAAAACGCCTTTTTTTCGATTATCAGCTAAAGACGCCCATCTCTTCTCGGCCGATAACCACGCCCCAGTTCTGCCTTCACCACGCCTCCAACACGCCCCAGTCAGCTTTACCCGTTTCCGTGATGGATTGCAGTTGGAAACGCCCAAAATCGGCTTTCGATTATACCAATTTGGGCGCCCATGGGAGAAAGACGCCCATCTCCCGATTTGGGTCACAATATAGGCGTTTTTCTCTTTCGATTATAAGCTGGATAGTATTCTACAAAGGGGTGAATATTCCAGAATTCTGGGATAATAGTATTGAAATAACACCCCTATTATGGTCAGACCATTTTCTAATTAAATTTTACCTAAGTAACCACCTGAAACAAATGGCACCTCCCAGAGTTTGGAAGGCTGACCACTGAGAATTTCCTAGAGGCCTTGGACTATCCACATGTGGATGAAAAGACAAGTGCAGTATCAGAACAAGTTGACATCTGGAATACACACTTAGCCAAGACCTTAGAGAAAATAGCACCACTAAGAAAGGTCATATGCCCCACTCATAAACGCTCACCTTGGTTTTCTCCAGAACTTAGTTCGGATCCTTAAAAGCAAAGGATGGAACCTGGAAAGGAGATGGTGAAAATCTCACCTGGATAAAGACAGGTTACACTGTAAGAACCACACAGCAAAGTACCACCAACAGCAACCAAAAAACAGTATTTCTCTCAATGCATTGCACAGGCTGCCAATTCAACCATGCAGTTGTTCAGTATAGTAAACAGTCTATTGCAAACCCCACAACAGAACCAGACTGCCCAGTCTAAACTGAACTGCAATGATTTTGCTGCATACTTTGCCAACAAAATTAAAATTCTCTACCAGGATTTACAGGCAATCCTACCCAATCCCCAACCAGTTAATCAGGGGTGCACATACTTGCCCCCTCCTCACAGAGACAGATGGGACACTTTTAACTCAATGACAAAGGAGAGCCTTGACAAAATCCTAAGAGACCTTCGACCAACTCCCTGCTCCTTCAACCCTTGCCCATCAAAGATAGTGCAGCAGGCAAGTATCATCCTCATAGAAGGTGCCACAAAAATTGTGAACACTTCTCTTTCTAATGGGCAACTACCAACAGCATTAAAAAGGGCAGTGGTTTGCCCTTTGCTAAAGAAAAACAACCTTGACCAGGACAAACTTGAAAGTTACCGGCCAGAATCCAACATTTCATTTCTAGGGAAACTCATAGAACAAACAGTCTGTGTTCAACTTAATGATTGGCTAGAAGAGAGAAACTGGATAGATCCATGTCAATCTGGATTCAGACCTGGTTATAGAACTGAAACGGTCCTCATATCCCTACTAATTGATCACAGAAAATGGACAAGGCATTTGACTCGATGTTAGTACTACTAGATTTCTCAGCAGCTTTTGACACTGCAGATCATGATATCATGATAGCATGACTGATAGAAACAGGTATCAATGGAATAGTACTTGCCTGGTTCAATTCCTATCTATCAGACAGACAACAATCCATAATGTTTGGCAGCAACTCATCACCACTAAGGATACTGGCCTGCGGGGTACCACAAGGATCGATACTGTCACCCATTCTGATCAATATCTACCTCAAACCACTAGCTGAACTGATTCGGTCAATGGACACTCAGTTCTACATCTATGCGGATGATGTGCAGGTATTCATATCCATTGAACCTGACTTACCTACAGGCTTGAATAAACGGATTACCTGTCTAACATCAATTCAATAATGGGCTAAACACAACAAACTTTGCCTGAACCCAAGTAAAACTGAACTTCTCTGGTTCCCTAACACAAGTGGATACATACCTGATATCAAAATCCCTTTTGGGAAGTACAAACTCCCCCTCAAATCACAAGCCAGGAAACTTGGAATACAGTTAGATTCAACATTTACTCTGACTCCCCAAATCCAAACAACCTTCAAGCTGCTTCTACTATTTGCAACAGCTATGCTGCCTCTCCTCTTACATCGAGAAGGTAAATCTTATCCCAGTTGTGCATGCCATTATAACATCAAGACTGGATTACTGCAATTCACTATACAATGGTCTGACTACAAAGGGCCTACACCAGCTCCAGTTGATTCAGAATGCAGCACCTAGACTCATAGAAGGTTGCAAGTGATGTGACCATATCACACCATTTTTGTAAAAACTTCATTGGCTACCAGTACAATAGAGGGCTCTCTATGTCTGATCTTCAAGGCCCTCAAAGGAGTTAATGAAATCCAAATAAATAAATAAATAATTCTGCTATATCTTTTTAGAGATGCAGTGACCAAAATTGCACACAATATTTGAAGTTTGGTCACACCATGGAGCGATACAAAGGCATTGTATTCTCAGATTTGTTCTCCATTCCTTTCTTTAAAATTCCTAACATCCTGCGTACGTCTAGTAGCACTTTAGAAATGATAAGTAGTAGTAGTAGTAGTAGTAAACCATCACTGCACACTAAGCAGAAGATTTCAACATATCATCAATGACGATACCTAAAATTCTTTTCCTGGGTGGTGACTCCTAATGTGGAATCTTGCATCACGTGGCTATAATTTGGGTTCCTCTTCCCTACATACATCAAATTGCACTTATTCACATTAACTCCCCTGTTTACTAAGCCGTGTGGCAATGCCAACACAGCCCATTCAAAGTGAATGGGTTGTGTCAGCATTAGCACATGGCAGCCACTAGCACGGCTTAATAAGCAAAGGAGTAAATGCCGGCTGCCATTTGGATGCCTAGTGTCCCAGTCTCACAAGGTCCTCTTGCAATTTTTTATAATCCTCATTCAGATTTAACAACTTTGTGTTATCAGCAAATTTAATCACCTCACTCGTTATTCCCATTTCCAAATTATTTCTAAATATGTTAAAAAGCAGCAGTCCCAGCACATGGATAACACTGTTAAGGTAAGGACCTGTTATTTTGTAGTAACTGAGCTCCTGTCTCCATTGGGTCAAGAAGCAACTTGCCTCTTACTTCTCCTCCCAGAAAGTCCTTGAAAAGAGATTGCATGCACATGACTTCCACATTGCCCAAGGTTTCACACATGCTGTGCACATTGCATGAGCACCCTCCACCTCTCTCCTTAATCTTTTCAACTCAGCCAGTCAGGTTTTCCTGCAATCCACAGTCAATAAGCAGGAGCTAGAATTTCATACACTGACTCCACAGTATGCAAATCTATCTTAAGCACACTCATTTTGAAGATTCTGAAAACCAGACGTGCTGGTTATGTCTCTAGAATGCACTAAGAATCACTGCCATAGGCTATCCATTCTTTCCCAATTTTGTTGCATTATACTCTTCATGAGCTATGGGCTGCAGATATTCAACAGTGCTGCCTAAACAGAAAGCAGATTGGTCACTGCATATTAAATGATGGCAGATAAACACCTGCACGGTCCATCCAGTCTGCTCAATAAGATAAACCCATAGCATGTGTTGCAATGTAACATATATATTCTTGATCTTCATCTGTCTTTGCCATTTTCAGGGTACAGACTCCCCAACTACTGGAGTTGCCATCTGAGCACCACTAAATTTTATTTTGCTTCCATTCCCTTTCCATATAGCAGTCCTTTGTGTTTATCACATTCATTTTTGAATTCTGAATTACCCTAACTCGTAATTTCATAAGAGCCCTTTTGCATGGAAAAATTCCTTTTAGAAACGACCTCCTCTATATCTCAAAGTATTCTTTCAGGTGGCCTAGATTTTAAAGAAAAACTTTTATGGAGTTGCCCCCACTGCCTGCCATATAAGTCCTTCTGAAAATTGCCATTATTGTGTTCTTATTAAAGATTTGTTTCTCTGTTACACTATTTTCAGTGAACTTCACACAAACGTGAGTGAGTGTGTGATTGATTTTATATGAGCTTTACACAAAAGTGCATCTTTGCTGAGGCTTGGCCCGCTGTTTGCTTGTAGGCCTGTTGATTTATCGATCCATTTGTATTTATTTTGGTGCACCCATACAACACGACCTATCAGCAAAAAAGGCAGAAATGATTCACTGCCATGTCACGTAAGAAGTATCAGTAAGTCTTCAACCCCCACTCATAGAAGAGGAAGAAGGCAACCATGACGTTGGAACAATGAAAGCTCCAGCAAGGTTCGCACTTCCACTGGCACAAGAGGGAGGAGACTGCAAGACTGAAGAGGTGCCTGGGAGATTTTCACCTCCCTGCTGACACAAGAGAGAGAATGGACCTGGAACTGCAGGTAATGGTGAGGTAGATAGAAGGAAAAGAGAAAGGAGGGTGAGATGAACAGGAAGAGAAAGGAAGAGAAGGAAATTCTCTATTTGGCCTTCAGGAGGAGTGGCCTAGTGGTTAGGGTGGTGGACTTTGGTCCTGGGGAACTGAGTTTGATTCCCACTTCAGGCACAGGCAGCTCCTTGTGACTCTGGGCAAGTCACTTAACCCTCCATTGCCCCATGTAAGCCATATTGAGCCTGCCATGAGTGGGAAAGCGTGGGGTACAAATGTAACAAAAAAAAAGTCAGGGAATGAGATGGGGGGGGGGGGGGGAGTTAGGGAAAGGAATGTAATACCCTGGGAAATTGGGTTTGGAAAATTTCCTTAGGGGATTTCTAGACTGTTGTAAAACTCTCCAGATTAACTGGGGGGAAAGGAGGACAGCCAGCCCAGGCCAGAAGGAGTTTTAGGCAAAGAAGAATGACAATGACAATGGGTGTCATAGATGGAGTGGAGTTGAGAAGTTATAGAAGTGATAGGATTAGTGAGCACATGGTCCTTGGTTGCCTTCATCCCTGCTAGAATCCATGAAGAGGGGAGGGGGGGTATCCTCTTCAGGCCTTGTAGCCTAAGGCTGAATAAAGAGGAGGTTTTTGTCAACAAAAGAATTGAGTGTGAGGAGTGCTCCATGTGGCAGCAGAACAGGAAAGAGCCTGTTCCATGCCAGAGGCAGTAGCTCAAAGAAATGCACATCTGGAGGAAGGATAGACAGGGAGGTCTGGCCCTGACTGGGTCCGGCAGCTGGGTAAAAGTCCAGAGAGAAAGCTTACCGTCGCAAGTGCAGCAAGCACAGCCTTGGATTGTTCTGCCAGAATGTATGGGTACTAGAGGCCTGGTGGTGCTGTAAATATGTAAATACCCTTGGATTTATAAAAAATTTATGTGGCTAGCAGACTGAATATCACAGTTAACCAGATAGGTTTGAAGACCACACATGCACTGTCTTGGTGTTATCTAGATAGTAGGGATGGGATTTTATATACCGCCTTTCTGTACTTACAATCAAAGCAGTTTACATATTATATACAGGTACTTATTAATTCATTAGTTGGAATTGTTACCAAAAGTCTTAGCACAAAAGAATGTTTCTTTCAGCAAAGTGGCCTGTTGGATATAATGTGAGCTGTTTATTAAAGAAAAGTATGAAGTTTGGATATCTGCCTGTTACAGCATTCTAATAAAATTGTTTGCATAAAATACAAATCCTGGAGTGGAGAGTTTCACTGGAGTGAGAGTGAAGTTATTTTGCTCCCCAGACTGAGAAAGAGATAAAGTAAAATCGAGACTTATAAACCTATGGCCTACAGGGATCAAGCCCGGCCCCAGCCTGTGCCCAGCTCAGTAAGAATAAAACTTTTGTGGTGACTCTGATTCACGTGCTGACCCGAAGAGCTAACTAGTGTCCAGAACTTTGTGGTGAGACTAGGGTTAGAGGAAGTAGATGAAGGAGGAGAGATAGGGGAAGGGGGAGGAAAGCGAAGGAAGGTGAACACATTGAGAGATGGAAGAAAAAAGACAGTGAAAAGTAAAAGAGGTTGATTCAAATCCCTCACAGCATTGAACCCCCCCCCCCCCCCCCCCCCCCCCGTACTCATCTTTACACATTTCCTCACACTCACATGTTCCTCCCTCTGAATTTACTACACATGTGTAACCTGGGTCTCACCCATGTGCTAGCTCCTGCCCCAGGCCACAAAGCACATCAGTTCATTTTAGTTCAGTTTCACCTTACTCATTCATTCCAGTTTGCCTGCAGTTGAGCTTGGGAGTGGGTCTGTGATCCGGAATCGCGATCCGGGGGTTTGAGAAGCACTTCTACCCTTGTGCTCAAAGGTACACTGTAGTCACAGCTTATGCAAACTCAAACTGTTTATTTCTTCAAACTCTGCAACAGGCAGTACTTCAAATCTTTATTAAGCAGTCCAAATAGCATATAAACTCCAACTTAGATCCAATCCTTCTGGTGTTCCTCAGAGGAACTCTTTACCACTTTTCCTCTCAGATATATTTACAGGGATACTTCATGGGCAGCAAATATGTCCTTGCCTATCCTGGAGGGTAGTGCTATTCTCAGTGGCTGTTTCTCCTCTCAGCACAAATTCAATCTCTGGAGGCTCAGACCCTCCTCTGGTCTGACCATCTTCCAGTGGTGACCTCCCTCTGGATCTACCCGGGTCCTGGAACTGAACTCTCACTAGCTCCAATCCTTGTTCCTGGGCTGGGTCTCTCCTCTGCTCACCTGTAGCATACACAGTATCCCAGTTGCCGCTTTCAGGATCCATAACCCTCCTTTACAGCCAAGGGTCACAGCTCTCTTCTTCCTCCTGGTTTCTTGGCAAGGGACTGTCAGGCAACCAAAGAGCCCACTCTTGGTATAACTCCACCCTTTATCCCCTTCACAACTCCTTTCACCTTGTCACTCTCTACAACAAGGGCAACTCTATTCCACTGTATTCTATTTCCAAACCACTTCCCATGGGCTGGGCCTCCTCCTACCCAGGGACATCCCACCACTGTGCCCTCTAGCAGGAACAACCCTTCCCCCAGGGCTCTGGAAAAATCTATCACTTTAGTAATACCCATTCCCATGGGGTATTACACATACATAAACACACTTAATCACACAGGTGTTTTATGTAGAGACCAGAATTTCATTATTTACTATTGCTGGTACGCAATTGTGGAATGCCCTTAAAGGACAGCTATACCTATGTGGCAATGTGATCCAATTTAAGAAGCTTCTCAAGACTTAGTTGTTTTTAGCAGTGTTTTATTAATATCTTGACAATGTAATACCAGTTTGTTTTATTCTGGAATATACTGAGAGTTTAAATATAGAACTGTGATTTTTTTTTTTGTATATTAAGTGCTGTTTTATTGTTATTATGTATGTTTATTAGAAAGGTGACTAGGTGGTATATACATTTTTAAAATAAATAGAAGTAAAACATGAGATAGGACCCGAAGTGGTGAACTGGATTAGGAACTTGTTGACGGACAGAAGCCAGAGGGTGGTGGCGAATGGAATTCGCTCGGAGGAAGGAAAGGTGAGTAGTGGTGTGCCTCAAGGATCGGTGCTGGGACCGATTCTGTTCAATATATTTGTGAGTGACATTGCCGAAGGGTTAGAAGGTAAAGTTTGCCAATTTGCGGATGATACTAAGATTTGTAACAGAGTGGACACTCCAGAGGGAGTGGAAAACATGAAAAAGGATCTGAAGAAGCTAGAAGAATGGCAATTAAAATTCAATGCGAAGAAATGCAAAGTGATGCACTTAGGGAATAGAAATCCTCGGGAGACATATGTGTTAGGCGGGGAGAGTCTGATAGGAACGGATGGGGAGAGGGATCTATGGGTGATAGTATCTGAGGATCTGAAGGCGAAGAAACAGTGTGACAAGGCGGTGGCCGTAGCTAGAAGGTTGTTAGGCTGTATAGAGAGAGGTGTGACCAGCAGAAGAAAGGGGGTGTTGATGTCCCTGTATAAGTCGTTGGTGAGGCCCCACCTAGAGTATAGTGTTCAGTTTTGGAGGCCATACCTTGCGAAGGATGTAAAAAGAATTGAAGCAGTGCAAAGAAAAGCTACGAGAACGGCAAGGGATTTGCGTTACAAGACGTATGAGGAGAGACTTGATGACCTGAACATGTATACTCTGGAAGAAAGGAGAAACAGGGGTGATATGATACAGACGTTCAAATATTTGAAAAGTATTAATCCGCAAACAAATCTTTTCCGGAGATGCGAAGGAGGTAGAACGAGAGGACATGAAATGAGATTGAAGGGGGGGCAGACTGAAGAAAAATGTCAGGAAGTATTTTTTCACGGAGAGAGTAATGGATGCTTGGAATGCCCTCCCGCGGGAGGTGGTGGAAATGAAAACGGTAACAGAATTCAAGCACGCATGGGATAAACATAAAGGAATCCTGTTCAGAAGGAATGGATCCTAAGGAGCTTAGCCGAGATTGGGTGGCAGAGCCGGTGGTGGGAGGCGGGGCTGGTGGTTGGGAGGCGGGGGGATAGCGCTCGGCAGACTTACACTGTCTGAGCCCTGAAAAAGACAGGTACAAATCAAGGTAAGGTATACACAAAAAGTAGCACATATGAGTTTATCTTGTTGGGCAGACTGGATGGACCATGCAGGTCTTTTTCTGCCGTCATCTACTATGTTATGTTACATGCTCTTCCAATGTACTGCAATCCTTGAGGGCTGTAAAGCAGTCTGTCTTTTTGTTGTTGTTGTTGTTGTTGTTGTTGTTACGTATATCTAATGAATATCCATGAAACATTTTTGCATACAATGGAGACAGTATATGCAAATCTGTCCTGCATATCCTTTAGGAATATATTGAAACATAATTGTTCTGTGGTTCTCCAGGATTGTAGTTCAGCATCCCAGCTCAGAGCGTGCACTTTCTGGATTGTTTTATCTTATTTCTACCATGTTTCTTTTTCTTCTAACAACTACCTGATGCTATATTGAATGGCTGCCCTATCTGTCTAGACCTTTACTCTCTCTTTGGGAGCATGTGTGTTCTATTGAATCTTCCATTAGGTCTGTCTTCATGGTGTTTTATTCTGTTCCAGTGGCTTGATGGTTTTCTGCTACTACTACTACTACTATTTAGCATTTCTATAGAGCTACAAGGCATACGCAGCGCTGCACAAACATAGAAGAAAGACAGTCCCTGCTCAAAGAGCTTACAATCTAATAGACAAGAAATAAAGTAAGCAAATCAAATCAATTAATGTGTACAGGAAGGAGGAGAGGAGGGTAGGTGGAGGTGAGTGGTTACAAGTGGTTACGAGTCAAAAGCAATGTTAAAGAGGTGGGCTTTCAGTCTAGATTTAAAGGTGGCCAAGGATGGGGCAAGACGTAGGGGCTCAGGAAGTTTAATCCAGGCGTAGGGTGCAGCGAGACAGAAGGCGCGAAGTCTGGAGTTGGCAGTAGTGGAGAAGGGAACAGATAAGAAGGATTTATCCATGGAGCAGAGTGCACGGGAAGGGGTGTAGGGAAGGACGAGTGTGGAGAGATACTGGGGAGCAGCAGAATGAGTACATTTATAGGTTAGTAGAAGAAGCTTGAACAGGATGCGAAAACGGATAGGGAGCCAGTGAAGCGACTTGAGGAGAGGGGTAGTATGAGTAAAGCGACCCTGGCGGAAGACGAGACGGGCAGCAGAGTTTTGAACCGATTGGAGAGGAGAGAGGTGACTATGTGGGAGGCCAGCAAGAAGCAGATTGCAGTAGTCTAAACGAGAGGTGACAAGGGTGTGGATGACGGTTTTGGTAGAGTGCTCGGAAAGAAAGGGGCGGATTTTACGGATGTTGTAAAGAAAGAAACGACAGGTCTTTTTCTGCTCCAGAAAAGGTAGTGATAGGGTAGTTTGTGATGATGGCATGCCTTCATTTCTTTAGCATTCCTTAAAAGTTACTGGTCACTATTTAAACACTGTGCATATCATCTTTTTAAATGCTGGTTGTGATGTTTAAGTACAATCTGGTTATTCAGGGCAACTATCCAGTTACAGTGGTTAGCGTCAGCACTATCCAGATAGTGGTGATATTCAGACTGCCATCCAGATAGCTCACCAAATAAAATTAGGACAGAAATTTATGTGGCTAGCAGATTGAATATCACCGTTAAGTAGATGGGTATGAAGACCACCCATGCAATGCCTTTGTGATATCTAGATAGTGGGGATGGGATTTTACCTCTCTGTGGTTACAATCAAAATGGTTTACATGTTATATACAGGTACTTGTTTTGTATCGGGGGCAATAGAGGGTCAAGTGACTTAAAAAAAGATATAGCAGAATTAGAAAAGTTTCAAAGAAGGGCAACCAAAATGACTAAGGGGATTGAACTCCTCTCATATAAGGAAAGGCTAAAAAGTTTAGGACTCCAGCTTGGAAAAGAGACAGCTGAGGGGGGGATATGATAGAGGTGTTCAAAATACTGAGAGGTGTAGAACGGGTAAACGTAAATTGATTTTTTTACTCTTTCAAGTAGTACAAAGATTAGGGGACACTCAAGAAAGTTATTTGGTACTACTTTTGAAATGAACAGCAGGAAATATTTTTTACTATGGGGTCCTTTTACTAAGCTGCAGTAAAAGGCTGTCTTTTTCTCAGGACAAGAAATGGTCATGAGGTAAGTGAAACACTTGCTATGTGGCCATATCAGGGGGGAGTCCTTCCCGCCACTCATTGAGAAGGCAGTAAGGGCCCCACACTAACCTAGCGGAAACTGGGCAGCGCTGATTACCACCGGTTACGTTCCGGTGCTACAAAAATAGGACATATTTTTGAAGCACCAGAAATGGTGCATGCAAGGGGTGTGAACTACCTCCGGGCTCCTCTGTAGTTCCAGATTGGCACACGTAAGCCCGTGATGAAGGGGTGTAGCCAGACCTTACGGTGGGAGGGGTCAGAGCCTGAGGTTGGGGGCACATTTTGACTGCCACCCCACCGCCACACCTTGCTTTTCTTCGCCTCACCTCCCCCCGCCACTACCTCGTGCCTCCTCGCACCCCCTTTGCTTCGCAAATACCTTTGCTGGTGGGGGTCTCCAACCACTGCCAGCCAAAGCCTTCTTCAGCGGCGTCTCTGGCGCAGCTGCGTTCCTGCCCTGCTCTTCTTGCTCCTCGTGTCCTGTGCATGCTGACGCTCCTTAAAGCTGCGACGGAGATTGTGTTGAAGAAGGCTTCGGCTGGGGGGGTTGGGGACCCCCGCCAGCCACACCAGGGGCCCGGACATAATTTGCGGTGGCCCAGGCCCTCGTAGCCCCCCCATAGCTATGCCCCTGCTATGATGGGCTTACTGTCGCTTAGTTAAAGGGCTTCTCAATGAGTAGTTGAGCTCTGAAACTCATTCACAGAGAATGTAGTATCAGCGGTTATTGTGAGTTTTAAAAAAGGTTTAGACAAGTTCCTGGAGGAAATGTCCATAGTCTCCTATTGAAATAAACATGGGGAAAGCCTGGGATCAGTAGCATGAATCTTGCTACTATTTGGGATTCTGTCAGGTACTTGTGACCTGAATTGGCCATAGTTGGAAGCAGGATACTGAGCTAGGTGGACCACTGATCTGATCCAGTATGACTACTCTTATGTTCTTATAACATTCAGAATCACAAAAAGCTGCCGTGGGAATCAAGCCCTGCTCCCCTGGAGCTCAGGCTACTGCACTAACTGTAAGGCTACTCCTCTACTTCCAAGGAGGTCTGAAAGGAAATTCAGCAGCACCTATTAAAAAATTCTCTGTTAATTTTTTTTACATAAAAACAAATATATGAAACAAACTGAAAACAATACCCGAAAACAATTAGGAAAGGTTAAAAAAAAAATCCCCCAAAGTATTTTTGACTGCATACATCTCTAGTACTTATATATATATATATTTTTTTTTAATTTTGAGGAAGATCCACAAGGTGGTGCCCTAGATCTAAAGATTGTGACTATGATGTTAGCTGATGTTAGACAAAGATATTTATTTACTGACGCTAGTATTGCTTTAAAAGTTTTTATTATTGTTATTATGGGTAGGGGGAAGGGAGGAGGTTCCACTACTATAGTTAGTGCAAAAACTGGCATAAATTTTTATCTACTATGTCATGTTGTTCTGACAGTGTCAGAGACACAGGGGATGCATTTCCTTAGATCTGAAAAGCGAATATTTTAGCTACATATGTACTGAAATCTACCTAAATCCCATTACAAATAGAAACATGTGCTGTTACAGTAATAATTTTGTAAGTCCTTGTTGCTTGGACTGCACGTATGGACAGCCCACGTGCACTCATTTTATCCTAGGATCACTAAAGACAATCATGGGATGGAGTTCAGGTGGAGTTAAAAAGTGTTGCTTAAATTTAACATGTAAGGAGGTAGGGAAGAATTGACATTTGGAAGGTGGACCTTTTAAAGTCCTACAAAAGTCCTATAAATGTAGATGTTATTTCCTATAGGCTATCACAAGTCATAAAAAAAATCACAGCTTTGGATAGGCGTTTTTATTTTTATTTCTCCTGAAAGTCAGGAGTTAAGGAGAGGGTTGCAATATAATGTAGTCATAATTATATGGAACTGGACTTTTTCCATAATTGTTTCCTGGCAATCCCCCCCCCCCCCCCCCCCCCCCCCCCCCCCCCCCCCCCAAATACATTCCATTCCAGAGGAACTGAATAGTTTTAAAAGACTGGTGAACAGGTCATTAAAATGATGGAGAAAGTTTTATGTTTCCATTAAAATAATCAGATAATTCACTGTAGCAGAGCTGGCTATATAACAGGATATCCCATTGATTCTGACTCTGATTCTGCACAGTAAATACAGCACATGCATTAAACAGAACACTGTCATTGCTTTTATACGATACTGTGCTTCCATCTAGTGGTCATATCATGAAATTCATGGAATATTATTACCTTAATCTTTCAACATCAGCCTTGTGGTTAGTGCAGTGGACTTTGATCCTGGAGAACTGGGTTGGATTCTCACTGCAGCTCGTTGTGACTCTGGGAAAGTCACTTAACCCTCCATTGCCACATGTACAAATAAGTACCTGTATATATTATGTAAACCGCTTTGAATATAGTACATTTCTTCTGTATAAATACTTTCAAGAGGAGACAGTAAGTGCACCATGCTATTGGCATGCATATTCTGCAGCTGCTGTGTAAAAAATGGTCAATCCCCTCTGAGCAGCACCAATCAATGGCATCAACAGCCCTTTCCCCTAATTAGTACCACTCCTTCCTGAAAGGAAAGGACATTCCTCTCTCATCTTCCTCCCCATGTTCCTTAGTCATAATAGGATTTACTTGGTGGGTTAGTGGTAGGGAAACAGCGAACCCCAGATGTTCCAGTCCCATTGCTGGGCCAAGTTCAAAATGGCAGCTCTGATCCCTAGATTTTAACTATTCTGCAAATGTTGAGTAGAAGCTTCCTTCTGCTAAGAACATAAGCATTGCCATAATGGGACAGACCGAAGGTCCATCAAGCCTAGTATCCTGTTTCCAACTGTAGCCAGTCCAGGTCACAAGTATCTGGCAAGATCCCAAAAGAGTAACACAGATTTTATTCTGATTATCTTAGAAACAAGCAGTGATTTCTTTTTAAAGTCCATCTTAATAATGGTTTATGGACTTTCCTTTTAGGAAATTATCCAAACCTTTTTAAAACCCTGCTAAGCTTACTGCTTTTACTACATTCTCTGGCAGCAAATTCCAGAGTTTAATTACAAGCTGAGTGAAGAAATATTTTCTCAGATTTTTAAAAAAAATTTACAACCTAGTAGCTTCATTGCTTGCATGTTCATGAGATTTCAAAAGCAGATTATCATATAGTGCGATAATGTTATTATCATTTATGACAAATTCAGCAGCTTAGGTCTCTCTTGACACAGGTAAATTTAATTAAGTTGGTTCATGTATTTGTTACAAGCAGATTGGATTATTGTAACTCATTACATTATGGTCTTACTTTGAATAGCCTGAAGAGGCTCCAGCTTGTCCAGAATAAAGTGGCACGGAAAGAGTTTTGACAATATAATGCCTATTCTGAAAGATCTACATTGGCTACTCATCTCGGCATGAATTGAGTGTAAGTGTTATGTCTGGTTTATAAGACTCTTTTCTTTGAATTATTGGGATATCTTCTTGATGTATTAGTTAAGCAAGACAATCAGTACTTCTTTTTGCACTCTTCTCAATGCTGTTTGTTACAACTTCCTTCACTTCAAACTTTATTTTATTTATTTATTTATTACATTTATTACAGGGTATCATAGAGATAGCACAGTTGTAGGATAGTAGGATTATGGTCTGGATGTATAGAGTAGGACAAGAGGAAGAGACGTGGGGGGAGGATTGAGGTATAGGTAATATTAGTGGTGTGGATTAGGTTCATAATTAAGTCGGGTCGTTTGGGTAGGCTTGTTTGAAGAGGTAAGTTTTCAGCAGCTTTTGGAAGGGTAGATGTTCGTTGGTTGTTCGGATGGATCTTGGTATGGCATTCCAGAGTTGGCTGCCTATAACGGAGAAGTTAGATTCGTAGTAGCTTTGTATTTGAGACCTTTGCAATTGGGAAGTTGAGGGTTGAGATATGTTCGAGAAGATTTGGACCCGTTCCTGGCTGGAATGTCAATCAGATTGGTCATGTAACTTGGAGATTCTCCATGGATGATCTTGTGGATCAGTGTGTGGACTTTAAAGTTTATTCGTTCTTTGATAGGGAGCCAGTGGAGTTTTTCACGGAGTGGTGTTGCACTTTCGAATCGTGATTTACCGAAAATGAGTCTGGCTGCCGTATTTTGGGTGGTTTGGAGTTTTTTCAGAATTTGAGCTTTACATCCAATGAAGATGCTGTTGCAGTAGTCAGCATGGGTGAGTACAGTGGATTATACCAAATTGTGGAACGTGTTTAGGAGGAGGAATGGTTTCACTCTTTTCAGTACCCACTTCATGTTGAACATCTTCTTCGTCGTGGCTTTTGCGTGAGTTTCTAGAGTTAGGTGGTTGTCTAAGGTTACTCTTATGATTTTTAGATTGTCGGATATTGGGATTGTGACATCAGGGGTGATCATGGTAGTTGGGAGTAGAGTAGAGTGTTGTGATGAGAGGATTAAGCATTGAGTTTTTTCTTTATTCATTTTCATCTTGAAGGCGTTAGCCCAGGAGGCTAAGATGTTCATGCCAGTGATTATTTTTTCAGAGATTTCTGCTAGGTTGGATTGGAAAGGGATGGATATGGTTACGTCATCTGCATAGATGAAGGGGTTTAGACCAGATTTGGATAGGGATTTGGCCAGAGGAATCATCATAAGATTGAAAAGGATCGGGGATAGAGGCGATCCTTGGGGAACTCTGCATTTTGATGACCATGCAGACGAGATTGATGTGGTTGATTTGACTTGGTAGGATCTAGTGGTGATGAAACTTTTTATCCATTTAATGATGTTTCCGCCAATCCCTAGTTTGTCTAGTAGTCTTGTAAGAATATCATGGTTTACCATGTCAAATGCACTGGATAGGTCGAATTGCAGAAGAAGTATGTTGTTTCCAATGGAGATTTCTTGTTTGAACTTGGATATTAGGGTAAGTAGTACTGTTTCTGTGCTGTGTGCAGGTTGGAAACCCGATTGTGACTCATGTAGTATGGAGAATTTTTGTATAAATTTGTTGATTTGGGAGGTCACTCTGTTTACCATTAGTTTGGTGAGAAGAGGGATGGAGGCCACAGGTCGGTAATTAGTGATGTTGTTTGCTGGTTTCTTGGGATTTTTTTGGTATTGGTGTGAGTAGTATATTGCCTTGTTCGGAGGGGAAAGAGCCTTATTGAAGTAGGAAATTTAAATGGGTGGTGAGGTCTGTAATGAATCGTGCTGGGGCATTTTTCATTAGGTAATTGGGGTCCAGGTGGCAGTGAGACTTGGAGAGTTTGGATACTGCTGTGGAAATTTCTTCAGTGCTGAGGAGGGTGAAGTTTGTCCAGGAGTCGGGGTCCAGTTTGTCGAGGAAAGTATCGATGCTGGCATCATCTTGGGGAATTGTGTTGCACAGATTAATGATTTTGCCGTTGAAATATTTGGCCAGCTGGTCGGCAGATGGACAATTTGAGGGTGAAGTTGTTACTGGATCCGTGTTAAGAAGATTCTTTATAAGTTGGTATTGTTTTTTTATGTCTGTTCCGGTGGATGTGATTTGATTTGTTTTGTATAGTATGTTCTTTTGGCTCGTTTAATGGCATTCTTGTATTTCTTTTGTGTTTGTTTCCACGCATTCAGGGTGAGATCGTCTTTTGATTTGCTCCACATTTTTTCTAGTTTCCTGGTTTGTGTCTTTAAGTTTTTTAATTCATCGTTGAACCATGGTGAGGGTTTTTTTTGTGTGTTTAAAGTTTTGGAGTGTAGTGGGGCGATTTCATCCAGAATAAGTTTGCATCTGTTGTTCCATTCTTTGAGGAAGTGGTTTGAGTTAGGGTCTGTTGACCAGTTGATGTCATAGATTTGTTGCCAGAAAGTTTCCTTGTCGATTTGACCTCTGGTGGTGATTGTTATGGGGTCAGGAGGTTTGGAGTGGTCTTTTTTTCGCCATTGTATGGATAGGGTTGCTTTGTGATGGTCAGACCAGGGGGAAGCTGCCCAATGGATGTCTGATAAGTGGAAATTTAAACTAGGAAAATAGCATTTAGTTATGCAGGAGCTTTATTGTGGAATACACTTCCTTCTAATATCAGTGGCATGACAAGTTACCTTTGTTTTCATAAAGTACTGAAAACTTGGATTTTTGAAACTTGCTTTTGCCAAGCTTATATCTTATTGGCAAACTTCAGTACAGTGTCAGACTGTTTATGAGAATTGTAAATGTTTAATGCTGTACTATATTTTATTTTTTGTTTGAAGTAATGTTTGTGCATTGTACACTGCCTTAACACAATTGGGCGAAGTGGTATATGAAATTAATCCAATCTAATTAAGTCAGAGCTCCGCCAATAGAAGAACAAAGTTTTAGAGCCATGGGGAGGGGAATGCCTTAGGGAGGAACACAGAACCTTTAGGAAAGAAATGGAAACCAAGTGCCTGACTGAAAGTTTTCCCATGTGTTTGATATGATCATTGAACCACAGTTGACAAGAGGAATTTGCAGATGGGAGAGTCTGAGACAGATATGCCCATCACCCTAATGACATAACTGAGAATCACTCACAAAAGGATCTCTTGTCTGCTGCCATAGCCACATCTTTAGTGAATGAAAAACCAGTGGATAATATTATGGTCATTGCACCTCTCAACAGATCTTAGCAAAGTTAAGATCTCCTCAGGTTATATTAACCAAGTCTTAGTGGAATATACTCAGTGTGAGAGATTTTCTTTGGTTTCTGATAGGTGTAACTCTAGCTGAGATTTCACTGTAAAGACTATGACTAAGGGGGAACTAACTCCCAGGGCCTGCGGAATGTGGTAAGCAGGGTATGCATGGCAGGGGGGCACCAGAAACTGTTATGCTTACCCATGTGCTACACTCCACTGGCCACTGCCACACTCTACAGCCCTCCCAAGATCTCTACCTTGATACTTGAAGGCCACCCTGGTGGTGTGGTGGCCTCTGTGGCTATGGGGGCAGGAAAGAATCCCACTCTTTTCTGCCCTCTGCTGCTACTCCATCTCCAATTTGTTCTTCTTTGCCGTCGACGGCCCTGTCATATTTTAAAAATGGCTGCCGATGCTTCTGGTGGCAGTCTCACGAGACTGCCGCTGAAGTCTTGGCAGCCATTTTGGGAAAACACAGCAGGGCCGCAGCAGCACAGAAGAGCAAAGCATAGAGCGCTGGAGACGTAGTAGTGGCAGTGGGCAGAAAAGAGTGGGATCCTTTCCTGCCCCCAGAGTCGCAGAGGCCATAAGTACATAAGTATTGCCATACTGGGACAGA
This sequence comes from Microcaecilia unicolor, assembly GCF_901765095.1. Classification (NCBI taxonomy): domain Eukaryota; kingdom Metazoa; phylum Chordata; class Amphibia; order Gymnophiona; family Siphonopidae; genus Microcaecilia; species Microcaecilia unicolor. Next base: position 58,132,014 of record NC_044032.1, read on the forward strand.
CCATAGGTCCATCAAGCCCAGCATCCTGTTTCCTACAGTGACCAATCCAGGTCACAATTATCTGGCAAGCTCCCAAAACAGTACATTTTATGCTAACTGTAGAAATGAGTAGTGGATTTTCCACAAGTCCATTTTTAATAATGGTCTATTTTCTTTTAGGAACCTATCCAAACCTTTTTAAACCCCGCAAAGCTAAAAGCTTCTACTACATTCTCTAGCAACAAATTCCACAGTTTACACACTGAGTGAAGAAATATTTTCTCCAATACGTTTTAAACTAAGTACTTTGCAGCTTCATTGCGTGTCCTCTAGTCCTAGTATTTTTGGAAAGAGTAAACAAGCTATTCATGTATGCCCATTCCACTCCACTCATTATTTTATAGACTTCTATAATATCTTCCCTCAGCTGTCTTTTCTCCAAGCTGAGGAGCCAAAGCAGCTTCAGCCTTTCCTCAAAGGGAAGTCATCACTTTATCATTTTTGTCGCACTTCTCTGTACCTTTTCTAATTCCACTATATATTTTTGAGATACGGTGACCAGAATTGCACACAATATTTGAGGTGCGGTCACACCGTGGAGCGATACAAAGGCATTATAATGTTCTCATTTTTGTTTTCCATTCCTTTCCTAATACTACCTAACATTATATTTGTTTTCTTAGCCAGCGCCGCACATTGAGCAGAGGGTTTCAACATACCATCAACGTTGACATCTAGATCCATTTCCTGGTCGATGTTGTAGCTACAATTCGGGTTCCTCTTCCCCACATGGATCAATTTTTACTTGCTCATGTTAAACATCATCTACCGTTTAGGTGCCCAGTCTCCCAGTCTCGTAAGGTCCTCTTGCAATTTTTGGGAATCCTCTTGCAGTTTAACAACTTTGAATAACTTTGTGTCATCAGCAAGTTTACTTACCTCACTAATTACTCCCATCTCTAGATCATTTATAAATATGTTAAAAAGCAGCAGTCCCAGCACATACCCCTCGGGAAGCCCACTATCTACCCTTCTCCATTGAGAATACTGTCTATTTAACCCTACTCTCTGTTTTCTATCTTTTAACCAGTTTTTAGTCCACAATAGACAGGGCCGTGCCGACACAGTAAGCGAGGTAAGCATGGCAGGAGGGCGCCATCCTCTGGGGGGCGCCCCGCCGCACCATGCTTACCTTGCCCTCTTCTCCCCAGATCCTTGTCCTTTTTTTTTTTGTTTAAATTTACCTCTCCGGCGCGTGGCAGCGTAGCGTTAGTGAGGAGGCGGCGCTCCCCCGCCCCGACGTGTCAGTCTCTTCCCTTCGCTCGGTTCCGCCTTCTTCTGACATCAGAAATGACATCAGAAGAAGGCGGGACACTGAGCGAAGGGAAGAAGACACGTCGGGGCGGTGCCTCCTTCTCACTAACGCTACGCTGCTGCGCACTGGAGAGGTAAATTTAAACAAAAAGGAAAAGGATCTGGGGAGAAGAGGGCGGGTAGTGTAGCGATCATTTTCGGGGGGGGGGGGGGCGCCGGCGGGGCCAACTGCAGGGGGGCACCGGAGACCCTAGGCACGGCCCTGACAATAGAACACTTCCTCCTATCCCATGACTCTCAAATTTCCTCTGGAGTCTTTCATGAGGTACTTTGTCAAACGCCTTTTAAAAATCCAAATGCACAATATCAACCGGCTCACCTTTATCCACATGTTTATTCACCCCTTCAAAGAAATGCAGTAGATTGGTGAGGCAAGATTTCCCTTCACTAAGTCCATTTTGGCTTTGTATCATTAATCTATGCTTTTGAATATGCTCAGTAATTTTGTTCTTTATAATTTCTTTTCATGATTCTTCTCATTTTAGTCTCCTTTTTGAAAGTTAAATGCTAACATATTGAATTTCCTGTGTGTACTTACTCCAAAGCCAATATCAAATTTGATCATATTATGATCACTGTTATCAAGTGGCCCCAGCACCATTACCTCCTGCACCAGATAATGCGCTCCACTAAGGACTAGGTATAGAATTTTTTCTCCTCTTGTTGGCTCCTGTACCAAGTACTCCATAAAGCAGTCCCTGATTTTGTCAATTGAATTTTACCTCCCTGGCATGCCCTGATGTTACATTTATCCTGTCAATATCTGGGTAATTGAAATCACCCATTATTATCGTGTTCCCCAGTTTGTTAGTCTCCTTAATTTCTGATAACATTTCTATACCCATCTGTTCATCCAGTCCAAGTGGACGGTAGTACGCTCCTATCATTATCCTTTTCCCCTTTACACATGGAATTTCAATCCATAGGGATTGCAAGATGTGTTTTGCTTACTGCAGAATTTTCAATCTATTTGATTCAAGGCCCTCCTTAACATACAAAGCTTCCCCTCTACCAATTCAATCCACACTTTCCCTATGATATAATTTGTACCCTGCTATGACAGTGTGCTACTGGTTATCCTCCACTAGGTTTCAGAGATACTTATTATGTCTAATTCTTCATTTAGTGCAATGTATTCTAACTCTCCCATCTTATTTCTTTGGCTTCTGGCATTTACCCTATCTTCCCTGTTTGGGTGATATCTTTGAAAGATTCCTTGTTCCAAACCATGCGCTTTTGAATGGCTGTCAGCCTTCCCCCAGGTTCTAGTTTAAAAGCCACTACACCACCAGGGTGGGCGGCAAGGTAGGACTGTAGTATGCGGGAGGGGAATGGCAGCATTACTGCAGCGGTGTGGGGAGAGGAGTAGGTTTTGGCACAGTATAAGTCATTATAAGGACAAAATATAATAAAACCAATGGACTGCATTAGGGGCTTCTAGCCCATTTAGTTATGTTAAAACAATTGAGAGATCTGCATGAAAGAAAATATTTATTTTTATATGTTGACTTATGAAAACCACTTCTCCCTGAAACATGCTTAAAACAGAATAATCTATTTCTACAAATAAAATGAGGTGAAGATGTGATTCCATGTTCCCTAATGAAAGGAGAGTTTAATTTTATTTCCAGTCTTTATAACACCATCAGCCTTATTTTCGAAAGTGATGGGCACCCAGATTTCGACCCAAATCGGGAGATAGATGCCCATCTCGCAAAGGCGCCCAAATCGGTATAATCGAAAGCCGATTTTGGGCGTCTTCAACAAAGTTGATGGGGGCATGTCGGAGGCATGGTGAAGGCAGGACTGGGGTGTGTTTATCAGTCTTCGGCTGATAATCGAAAAAACAAAGGCATTTTTAGCGCGAATTTAGGTCACTTTTTTTGGACCCTTTTTTTCATGAACAAAAAAGTGCCCTAAATGACCAGATGACCACCGGAGGGAATCGGGGAGAATCACCCCTGACTCCCCTAGTGGTCACTAACCCCCTCCCACAAAAAAACTCCCAACTTTAACAACTTTTTTTCCAGCCTGTATGCCACCGTCAAATGCCATACCCAGCTCCATCACAGCAGTATGCAGGTCCCTGGAGCAGTTGTTAGTGGGTGCAGTGGACTTCAGGCAGGTGGACCCAGGCCCGTCCCCCCTACCTGTTACACTTGTGCTGGTAAATGGGAGCCCTCCAAACCGTCCCCAAAACCCACTGTACCCACATCTAGGTGCCCCCCTTCAGCCATAAGGGCTATGGTAATGGTGTAGAGTTGTGGGCAGTGGGTTTTGGAGGGGGGATTTGAGGGGCTCAGCACCCAAAGGAACGGAGCTATGGACTTGTTACAAGTGCCCCCTGGGGTGCCCGGTTGGTGTCCTGGCATGTGAGGGGAACCAGTGCACTACGAATCCTGGCCCCTCCCACAACCAAATGCCTTGGATTTGTTCGTTTTTGAGCTGGGCACCTTCGGTTTCCATTATTGCTGAAAAACGATACCACCCAGCTCAAATCTGCACAACTCCGATGCATTTGCCGGGCACAAACCGTATTATCGAAAAAAAAGATGGGCAGCCATTTTTTTTGAAAATACGTTCTTGGACATAGACGCCCATGGAGATGAGCGTTTGCGTTCGATTATGCCCCTCCATGCTTCCCAAGGCAGATTACAATAACAGTTAAGATGAACCCTTCAGTAAACAGGATATCCTCACTGAAATTTGGCCATGTATTACTGTATTGTATAGAACAGTGTAGACAAATGAGCACAATATACAACCTTTATTAGTGCTGTTTCCATCAGCTACAATAATTTTTGAAGCTGTTTTAGTGATCTTCAGATTTTATTTCATGATATTTATATCTACATATGGGAAGCTTTTAAATAAATTAAAAAGCTGTCGAGGAAAAAAAAAAACTTTTGTTCTTCACATTTAAGGCACTGGGCTGAAAAAGGGTGCAGGGTGGGAGAAAGGGGGAAGGAGAAGAGAGAAAGGAGATGCTGGACCCGGGGGAGGGGGGGGGGTGCCAACTGATAGTTTGCAGGGGGGCACCAGAGACCCTAGCACCGACCCTGCCAACTCCTGAAGTTGTCAGCAGTCCCAAGCCAGGACATGAGAACCATCAGTCTAAGAAAACTGCTGACTTACCAAAACAGGAAGAACTGAGTGATATAATGCTGTGGTTGCTCCCAGGGCCACCGAGAGGGGGGGGGGGGCAAAATTCCCCGGGCCCAGGCCTCCAAGGAGGGCCCAGTGCCGGGGTCTCTCTCTCCTTCTCCTGCTTGGAACAATGGCGGGGTGGTGGGGGCTTTCCGCCTCTGCATTAAAAAAAAATCTCTCAATCAGCAGAGCAGCACAGCACCAGTGTGCAGCGCCTCGCGTCTGGATGAAGGGAGCAGATCACCTCAGGTCCGGCCTTGCCTCACCATGTCCTGCCCTTGCGGAAATAGGAAGTTACATCAGAGGAGGGCGGGACACGGTGAGGGAAGGCCAGACCCAAGGCGATCTGCTTCTTTCACCCAGAAGTGAGGCACTGCACGCTGGTGCTGCGCTTCCGATTGAGAGGTTTTTTTTAAACGTAGGGGTTCAGGTGGCAGACAGAAGGGGGCTGTTGAGGGAGCTGAGGGTAGACTGAGTGGGGGGGGGGGGAGGCTCAGATGGGAGAAGGGGGCTAGAACTGAAACTGGGGTCTGAGAAGGGGCAGGAGGGAGAATGGGGCCATGCCTAGGGCAGGGGCAGGTGGGAGAATGGGTCTTGGGCAGATGAGAGAATGTGGCTGGGGCTGAAAAGGGGGGTCATAATGCAAGACAGGTGGATGAAGGGGACTGGAACAGGGGGCTGAAAAAGAGGGTAGATGAGATAAGGGGGTGTCATGGCCTTCTGATAGAATGGAATGCCAGGATTTGGTTTGATCATTCAAAGTTTTAGAGGAAAAGTCTGAGGGAATGTAGAAAAGTGAAGGAGAGAGAGATGACACATCAACTTCAGAAAGATCCCTAGTCTAGTAGCCATTGGACACTGACTGTGTTTGAGACCATGAAGATAGAAAGAGTTTTAAAAGGATGGGATTGGTCTAGGAAAAGGATTAGGAGAAAAATGCTGTAAGACAATCATGAAAGTTCTGCTTAGTAAGTACCAAATCTAAGGTGTGCCCAGCTACATGGGTCGAAAAGAAGATCCATTGACGCAAGGAAAGATCAGAAAGAAAATCACAGAAGGATTTAGCATGGGGTTTATTGTGGTCATCTACATGAATACTGAAATATCCTAGGATAAGTAAATTAGAAAAACGAATAGTGGTTTCTGATAGAGTTTGTTGGCATGTTTCCAAGCCATCTGCAGAAAGAGAGGGAGGGCAGTAAAACAGAAGAATATACATTGGAGTATCTGCATCAACTTTAACAATCAGAAGCTCTGGGTAGTGGAATGGGGAAAAATTTCAGATACTTTCAGGGCAGTGGAATATATTATTGACAAACCACCACCCAGTTTTGAGGATCGAGAGACCAAACACACATCGTAATGTGGAGAAAGACATGCATAGAAATGTGATTCCTCACCCAACCTTCTCCCTGTTTCTGTAAGACATAGGACAGATAGCTTATTCAATATAAGCTGGTCATAGATAAGAGAAGATTTTGAAGATAAAGATCTGCAGTTAAGGAGACCAATGGAAACATCACTTGGCAAGGGTGGAGGCACTTGAAATGACTGAAGCAGTAACTGGGCAACCAGAGGAGGATATCTTTCCTTATAACAAGAGAAAGTAGGACAGTAACTCCAAAGTACTGGGATGGGTAGGCAAAGGTGGTTAGAGCCTTGGGAAGGTATGGTATAGACAAAAAAGCAGCAAGAAAGGAGCAAGAAGCAGCAGCGAGTCTCACATGACTACCATTAGTAGAGCAGAAACAGACAATAATCCAGGAAAAACAGAGCAGAAGGAAAAAGCTATTGGCACGCACCAACTCCAAGTGAGAAACACTGAGAACAGAGCCCTTGATACAGTGAAGTGAGAGCTAGTCCAGGAACTGGAAACCTTACAAGTTCATGTGATCAGGATGAGGCAGTCAGGAGGAGAGTACATTGTCTTGAAAACACCAGCAGGTGCTGTAAATCCTAGAAAACACAGCATAACAGTGGCAACATTAACATGCATCCAGCAACAGACAGTTTAAGTGAGACACACTGAAAACAGAGCCCTTGATATAGTGCTTGTAGTTTTCCAAAATGAGCAAAAATAGGGGACTAGCATAAACTTACAAAATAAACGTATTTAATATTTCTTTGCACATGACACCTGATCTAGGGTTGAGGCTGACATTTTTGTAAATTGTGTGTGTGTGTGTGTGTGTGTGTGTGTGTGATTGGTGTGTTGTGATATTGTGTTAATTGTGGTTAATTTTTATTATATTATTGTTGATCGTTTCATTGATATTAGGACTGCAAGTTAATCCCAGTTAATTCTGTGATTAAATGCATTATTAATTGCAATATAAAAAAAATGAATCACCATTTGGAAATGTTTCTCCAAGGGACTTTTAACCATTGAAGTCTGATGGCATGAAGTGCCACTTCTTTTACTCTTCCCTTTCCTCATTAGAAACAGAGTATCTGGCTCCTGACTCCTTAGAGGCACTGAAGGGGCACCAAAGGGTTATGGCGATTAACAAGGGCTCCTTTTACAGAGCTGTGCTAGTGATTCTGGTATGGTAAATGCAATGAAGCCCATAGGAACTTGAATAGATTTAATCTCATTTGCTACACTAGAATCACCAGCACAGCTTTGTTAAAGGAACCCTAAGTGATTAATAATGCTATTGATATTTTTCTAATTTTTACTATTCAATTATATTAGGATGTTGCAATAATGTGGGATAGTTGCCTTAATAATTGAGTGAATATTTTCTTTTTCCTCTGCTACATGATATTTATTACAGTATTGTCAAGTATTCAAGAGCAGGAGCTAGGTGTGTGAGCCCTTGGGCCACTGCTGAGGAACGGCAGCAGCAGGAGAATCACCCAAACACAAGACAGGGCAGACCGGAACTGGAACACAGTGGATCGGAGCAAGGCTTCGCCTACACTTAGCCACCCTTCACCAGGAGAAGCTTCTGGCTGCAGGCGGCTGGCAGGACTTACCGTACAGGACAGGGAGGCAGGACTGCAGGACACAGCAGCAGGCTGACAAATAACAGATAACACTAGAAACACGCTGGGTTTCCAGGAAAACAGCAGGCAAACGAATAATCCAGAAACAAGCCGGTTACAGGCAGAAGAATAGTCCAACAACAATCGAAGTCTAGGCAGGCGGCAGGCAGAAGAATAGCCCAATAACAATCCGGGTCTGGGCAGGCGGCAGGCAGAAGAATAGTCCAGTGAACAAGCAGAGTAAAAGTCACCAAAAAGTAAAAGCACAAAGGCACTGTAGTAAGTTACTGGGCTTGACCAAATTTATTTAGCAATTCATCTATTCAGGATATGAGATAGCCATCAAATCTAGAGATAGTGTTAACCCACCTGAAATCTATGCAGAATCTTTGGGACCCATCCGGTTTGGGTACCAGGACCAGGAGCTAGTAGCAATATAGATAAGTAGTAGTAGTAGTAGTAGTAGTAAAGGGGAGAGAGGGGGCAGATGCTTTACAGAAGGGAGACACGAAGAGGGCAAATAGTAGATGGAAGAAGGGAAAGAAAGATGGCACATATTGGGGTGGAAATACAAAGAGGATGGAAATAATAATAAAAGGAGGGAAGAGAAAGGGGAGCCAGATGGCAAGGGGAGAGGGGGAGAGTGAGGGAAGATGATGGATGGAAGAGAAGAGAGAGAGGAGGGAGAAACTGATGCAAGGGAATGGAGCGAGAGAAGATACTGAAGTGAGAGGGGGCAGACGCTGTATAGAAGGGGAGATAAAAAGGGCAGATACTAGATGGAAGAGCAGATGTTGGTGAAGTGAAAGACTGAGAGAGGAGAGGGATAATTATGGAAAGGAGATTGAAGGGGAAGACAAAGAGGGAAGATGCTGGATGAAAGGGGTGGAAAGAAAGAGGGCAGAATATAATTATGGAACACATAGACAAAATGGTTTAATGGAACTGAGTCAGCATGAATTCAGCCGAGTGAAGTCTTGCCTCAGCAGTTTCCTTCATTCTTTGAAGGCTTGAATAAACATGTGGATAATGGTGAACCGGTTGATGTAGAGTATCTAGATTTTCAGAAAGCTTTTGACAAAGTTCCTCATGAGAGACTCCTGAGAAAATTAAAAAGTCTTGGAATAGGAGGCAATATCCTTCTGTGGATTAGAAATTGGTTATTGGACAGAAAACAGAGGATAGGGTTAAATGGCCATTTTTCTCAATGGAGGAGGGTGAATAGTGGTGTGCCACAGGGATCTGTACTGGGACTGATGCTATTTAACATATTTGTAAATGATATGGAAATCAGAACAATGAGTGAAGTGGTTAAATTTGTAGATGATACAAAACTATTCAAAGTTGTCAAAATGCATACGAATTGTGAAAAAAGTGCAGGAAAACCTTAGGAAACTGGGAAACTGAGCATCCAAAATGGCAGCTGAAATTTCATGGAGACAAATACAAGGTGATACACATTGGAAAGAATAATCCAAATCATAGTTACCTGATGCTAGGGTCCACCTTAGGAGTTAGCAGTCAAGAAAAAGATCTAGATGTCATCATAGACAATACACTGAAATCTTCTGCTCAGTTTGCAGTGGCAGCCAATAAAGCAAACAGGATACTAGGAATAATTACGAGAGGGATGCAAAATAAGACCAAGAATATTATAATGCTTCTATATTGCTCCTCACCTTGAGTATTGCGTTCAGTTCTGGTTGCCATTTCTCAAAAAAGATATAGCGGAATTAGAAAAGGTTCAAAGAAGAGCAACCAAAATGATAAAGGGAACTCCTCCCGTATGAGGAAAGGCTAAAGAGGTTAGGGCTCTTCAGCTTGGAAAAGAGACAGCTGAGGTAGGATATGATTGAAGTCCATAAAATCCTGAGTGGTGTAGAACGGGTAAAAGTGAATTGATTCTTCACTTTTGAAATAGTACAAAGTAGGGCTGTTCACATAATGCAATTAATCACATTAAGATTTTTAACTCACACTGATAATTTTAACTCGATTAATCGCATCATGCTGCTCTCTCCTATAAGGAGGAAGAAAAATGGCAGAAAGTTGAATGTGAAAGATGTTATAGGGGAAGAAGTGAAGAAGAGAGAAGGAGAGAAAAGAAATAGTGAGGAGAAAGGAGGCCCTGAATATAGAGTTCAGAGCACAGACAGAGGAACAGAACCAGAGACAGGAAATAAGATGATTAGAAAAATAAAATCACTGGACAACACAGGTAAGAGAAATGATTTTATTTTCAGTTTAGTAACTGAAGTACAATATATCAGTTTTGAGAATTGACATCTGCAATCTATATTTTGCACTATACATGTGAAAATGCAAGTTGGGCACTTCATGTGATTAATCACCTGATCTAACATTTTAATCGCGATTAATCATGTAATTGAAACTTTTAATCGATGAACAGCCCTAGTACACAGTCATGAAATTATATGGAAATGCTTTTAAAACAGATAGGAGAAAATATTTTTTCATTCAAAGAATAATTAAGCTCTGGAACTTGCTGCCAGAGGATGTGGTATCAGTGGTTAGCATATCTGGGTTTAAAAAAGGATTTGACAAGTTTGTGAAGGAAAAGTCCATTGTCTGTTATTGAGATGGACATGGGGGGAAGCCACTGCTTGCCATGGGATTGGTAGCATGAAATGTTTTTACTAATTAGGTTTCTGCCAGGTACTTGTGACCTGAATTGGCCACTGTTGGAAATAGGATACTGACTAAATGGACCAATTAGTGAAAGACTGGGGAATAAGGGGAAGTGGAATAAGAAAGCCAGGGTGAGGGAAAGAGATGGAAAGCTGAACATAGACACAGTAAAAAAATAAAAAGGAAATTGAATTCTACAGTAGATAGTAAGAATGCATTACATTTGGACAGAAATACATATGAATAATTTGAAGAAAGCTGAAGCGAAAAGGAGGAGAGAAAAAATAACAAATAGAAATGAAATCTTGGCAAGAGAGTTGAGAGAAGATGGAAGAAAACAGAAACCAGAGACTGAAACTAACACCAATAGAAAAAGTTTAAAAAAATTATTTTTTGTTTTAAGATAAAGTAGTGTGGTAGCCATGTTAATAAAGGTTAATAAATAGAAATAGAAAATGGAAATAAGGTGATAACCTTTTATCAGACTAATTTAAATACATTTTTGATTAACTGTCGAAGACTAAAACCTCCTTTCTCAAATCAGAACAAGATACCTGAAAAAGGTTTTGGCCTTTGAAAGCAAATTGAAAAATGTTTTAACTTAGTCCAATTAAATGGTATGGGTATCATCTTATTTTCCATATTTTTGCTTTATTTGTACTTGTTGATTTGTTATACAGTGATTGGAATATATCAGTTTTTGACATTTGTGTCTGCTATCTTTATATTTTGCAGGGGGACATGCCTCATTTGTTTCTCTGGTGTTCACTATATACAGAGTCTGGCTTCTTGAAGATTCAGTTTAATTTTTGTCTGCATATTTCTATTTTTAGTTTGTGGTTACATAATCTATACTGGATGAGAATCTATAAAATTTTGGCTTTGTTTGCTTTTTCCCTTTGGTGTATTGATGTTTTAGTGTGCACCAGTGATGATCCTAGGTTGGCTGCCACCCGGGGCGGATTGCCGATGTGCACCCCCCCCCCTCCCGGGTGCAGCACAACACCCCCCCCCCCGGTGCAATGACACCCACCCCCATAGGCGTAGACTGGGGGGGCGAGGGGGGGCAATGCCCCCCCAAACGACGCGAGGCGCCGCCGCACCATTAGTTAAAAAAAAAACAAACACATGCAGGCACGCGCTCCTCTCCATCCGCTTGGCTTCTCTGCCCTCTCTGTCTGCTTTCCGCCTTCCTCAGAGGAAGGCGGGACGCAGACAGAGAGGGCAGGGAAGCCAAGCGGACGGAGAGGAGCTGTTGTCCGTCTACCCCTCTCTCTTCCTCCCTCCCTCCACGGCGCAGGCAGCAGTCTTTTCCAGCGTTCCTGGCAGCGGTAGTGTTGTACACGCTGCCTTTGGCTCTGCCCCGAAGCCTTCTCTTCAAGTTCCTGTTCCCGCATAGGTGGGAACAGGAACTTGAAGAGAAGGCTTCCGGGGCAGACCGAAGGCAGCGTGTACATCGCTACCGCTGCCAGGAACGCTGAAAAAGCTGAAGACTGTTGCCTGCACCGGAGGGAGGGAGGGAGGAAGAGAGGGGGTAAACGGAGTCACCATCTTGGACCTCGTGGGGGGGGGGAGCAGAGGGAAGATGGATGGGACTGGGAGGGGTGGGGAGCAGAGGGAAGGAGCAAGAGATGGTTGGGACTGGGAGGGGTGGGGAGCAGAGGGATGGACCAGGAGATGGATGGGATTGGGAGAGGTCAGGCACAGCAGAGGGAAGGAGCAGAAGATGGATGGGACGGAGGGATGGTGAGCAGAGGGAAGGAACAGAAGATGGATGGAACTGGGAGGGGTGGGGAGCAGAGGGAAGGAGCAAGAGATGGATGGGACTGGGAGGGTGGGGAGCAGAGGGAAGCCTACTGGAAAGAAGACACTGCATAAAACAGAAGACACTGGGATCAAAGCGAATAGAAAAACTAAATGATCAGACAACAAAGGTAAATAAAAGTATTTTATTCATAATTTATTAATTGAAATGTGTCAGCTTTTTGAAATGTGCATCTGTGATATTTTGCCTGTAAATTTCATTTCCTTCCTCCATATTAGCATATTCATTTGCATATGTATATATGCAAATGATATGCTAATATGCTGCACCCATTCTTTGCCCCCCCCCAAATGAAACAGTCAAACTACGCCTATGCCCACCCCCCTCTGGTTACATTCCTGGCTGCTGGGAGCAGCCGCGTGGCTCTCAGCTCCGCTGGCTCCCTGCTCCCTCTGCCCCGGAACAGGAAGTAACCTGTTCCGGGGCAGAGGGAGCAGGGAACCAGCAGAGCCGACAGGCACACGGCTGCTCTCTGCACACCTCCAGCGGCGTGCACCCGGGGTGGACCGCCCCCACTGCCCCGCCCTTGGTACGCCACTGGTGTACACTGCAGTGTTTATGGTGCTACCAAGTAGGCTCTTGTGTGAATCATGGAAGTTACTGTTATTATGGTGGAATCACTCTGTAGGTCCGCAGTGGTATTTGTAGTGGTTTGTATTACTTCACAATGTGCCTGGTACTGGATTTTGGCTTTGGATTTAGATCACAGCTTTCTCAGTAGTAGCTCAAAGCAAGTTACATTCAGGTACAGTAGATATTTTTCTGACCCTGGAGGGCATACAATCCTGGGGCAATGGAGGGTTAAGTGGTTTGTCCAGGATCTCAAGCAGTGGCAGTGGGATTTTAACCCTGCTTCCCTGGTTCTCAGCATGATGCTCTAACCATTAGGTACAACTAATACAGCTAAAACATATCTATATTAGCTTTTTTCTAATGTTTGGTAACTCAACAGCAAATTAAAGGCTAGCAGAGGTGAAGCCTGGTGTCCATTTGGCAGCCTACCAAAAACTTAGGGGCCCTTTTACTAAGCCGCATAAGCTTCTACATGAGCCCAACAAGCACCAAAATAGAGTTACCACCCGACTACCACATGGCTCTTGAGATAATTTCATTTTTGGCACATGTCCAATACGCTCATTTGAAAAATATATTTTATTTTCGGGCATGCGTAACAAACGTGCACCAAGTGGCATTTGACGCACTTAGGTCATTACCACCTGGATTCTTTACCACTAGGTCAATGGCTGGTGGTAAGGTCTCAGACCCAAAATAGACGTGCAGCAATTTTGATTTTGCTGTATGATCATTTTTGGCAAAATAAAAAAAAAGGCCTTTTTCACAGGCATGCTGAAAAATGGATCGGCGCGTGCCCAAAACCCAAGCCTAAACTACCGCAAGCCATTTTTCAGTGCGCATTAGTAAAAGGACCCCTTAGATAGTATGTTCTCTGGGCCAGGCAAGAACCTACCAACTGTACCTGAATTTGTATCTCACCTTAAACTCAGATTTGGATAAGCAAATAATCCAATTAGTTTATGTTGGTCTGTGCTCATTAGTCTCTCACCACCTAGCAAATACAGCTGTTTTGGATTTCTACACCCCATGTGCACCACTCTACACTTCATTCCATTCAATTTTAACTGCCAAGAATTAGACCATTCTTCTAATTTATTTAGATCACTGCTAATGTTGTCTACTCCCTCCAAGCTGTCCACTTTGTTGGGTCAGTATAAATAAATTATTTTTTTAATCATTTCACTATTAAGTATCGCTTTTGATTTAGTCAGTTTACTCTGATGGTTGTAAGTTTGTATTACATTTATCAATTTATATTTCTTGTTTTGTCTGCAACACTTGCATGGTTTATGTTGTATATATTTTTCAGTTTATTGGATAGGTGTATTTCAAAATGAATCTTAATTTTTTTAAGTGTTTTTTAAAATCATTGCTACTATTTGGGTTTCTGCCAGGTACTTGTGACCTGGATTGGTCACTGTTGGAAACAAGATACTGGGCTAGATGGACCACTGGTCTGACCCAGTATGGTTATTCTTATGTTCTTACCTATGAAATGGCATTACTATTGGATCTAACATTTTGATAATAGTGTTGTGTGCAAGTGCAAGATCCTAATGATTAGGAACTGTGCAATAACCATGACTCGGCTGTAGACACATCCCCTGTTGAAAATTCCTGGCTACAACACTTACTGGAAGGGCCACCAGTAGAAGCTATGGTCAAGTTGATGAGCTCCAGCATCCACCAAGGTTGTGTCAGTGCTTTCTTGAATTCAGTTTTTCTCTCCAACACCTCCACCAGGAGGTCGTTCTATGAATTCACCACCCTTTCCATAAAGACATATTTTCTCAGGTCATTCCTGAGACTGTCCCCTTCACCTTTATCATATGTCCCCTCATTTCATAGCTTCCTTTCAATTGAAAGAAACTCGCCTCCTGGTCATTTATGCCACAGAGGTATTTAAACATCTCTATCATATTTCCCCTCTCCCATTTTCTTCCAAAGTATATATATTGAGATCTTTAAGTCTGTCTCCATATGCTTTATGACGAAGATTACTGACCATTTTAGTGGTCTTCATCATAAAGCATATGGGGACAGACTTAAAGATCTCAATATGTGTACTTTGGAAGAAAGGCGGGAGAGAAATGATAGATATGTTTAAATATCTCAGTGGCATAAATGCACAGGGGAGTCTCTTTCAATGGAAAGGAAACTCTGTAATGAGGAAGCATAGAATGAAGGTGACATGGGATAGACTTCGGAGTAATCTGAGAAAATACTTCTTCATGGAAAGGGTGGTGAATTTGTGGAATGGCCTCCCGGTGGACATGATGGAGATGAAGACTGTATTAGAATTCAAGAGAGCTTGAGACAAGTACACAGGATCAGGAGAGGAATGGATAGTAGATGGCATGGATGGTCTTTATCTGCATTCATTTTTCTATTATGTTATGCAGGTTCTGGCTGATATTCATCCAGGGCCTGCATAAGCATCTTATGTGGGTCCTGTCTGAATACCAGCCAGGACCTGCATAAGCTCAAACAGCCAGCACATGCCAGCATGGCCCTGAATATTCAATGCCAGTTTCTAAATATGGCCCGACATTGAATATCTGGGCCTAATTCTGCATACAGCAGTCAGCTTAAAAAAAAAACCCACTGACTGCCATTGACTGAATATTGACCAGGCTATGTTATGGGGATAATAATGTTCATTCTTTCAGAATTGTCAAAGTATCAATTCTACCTGGTTAATTTTTTAAAACTAAAATCTAATCATTAAAGAAGACAGAAGAGCAAGCCTTTGCCAATTTTATAATTTAAAAAACTCCCCCTCAAAATAATATAACTAACAGATAAGACTGCCACAAAATGTCAAATAATTCCTAATATGAATTATTCAGTGTTATATAAAGGCTAAAGGATTCTTGACAAGTAGGATTTGTTTTTTTTATGTCAGAGAAATGGGTACCAGAATAACAATGTTTCACTTGCACTGTTGCCATGTAAGAGTCAACTTTTGCTGAAAGAATCAGACTGTGTGCCACAGAGGGTAAAGAAGTGGTTGCAATGGACAGTATTGCATGATGTTGCTGAAGAAAGGACCTCAAGAGTTCAAGTTCTACAATATATATTGATGGTTCAATAAAAAGGTTGGCACTCAATAAGGATTCTGGTTCTCTTCAGATCCAATGTGTCTATTAGACATCTTTTCGACAATATTTGCTTCATAATAACCTCGCAATACTCAACATAAAAATTCATTCACTGTGATGCATTAGTAGTATGAGTCATCTCGTCTCATATATGGGGCTCTGCCTTAATACATATAGGTATCATGGCAGCATCCAGGCAGTTTGGGGTACCATATCTAAAAGCAAGTGTTTGTTGCTATCCACATGTAGAACCCAAACTCAGATGAGCCTCTTCACACCTTTGATAGTTCATGTTTGTCGAGCTCCAAGGTCTGCTATAGGTACTAGCTATAGTCAAGGGTGTAGGCAATCATGGAATTCCAATAAAGTTTACAAACCTAGATAAAATGGATGCAATGATGTCATTCTTGTGTCATTTTATCCCAGGAAAATGCCAGTCACCAGCAACATAATTATTACTTTCACTTCCACAAAAAAGCTTTGGAAATGTAGATATCAATGAAATGTCTATATTGCTGTATGATAAGAGGATTGGTCAGGTTAGATTAAGCCATGCACTCTTTGTGACAGCTCAAACAACTTTCATAAAACAAGAGGGTTACTCACAAACAAGTAAATCAAAGAGAAATCAGTCATAGTTAATTCAACTGTTTACTTGCTCACCAGCTGGGCAATTTTATAAACTAGGTGATAGCCTGCCTATTACCTAAGTGGGTAACAATAAAATATTCAAAATAAAATCAACAAACAAAACATACGAATAAACATTCTGAACTGAATCCTTCTTTCGCAGCAACAATATGCTTGTGCAAATGAATTTGTTTTCAAATCTTTCTTAAACTGAGAAACAGTTGATGAAAAGTGTAAAAGGGTAAATTCTGTACATGGCACAAAAAAAAGCGTTATTCTATAAGCTGTGCTTAAAGTTAAGTACAGTTTATAGAATAGCACTTATGCCTGGGATTTGTGGCTAACTTGAATTAACGTGAATTAACACGCAAGCTGGAGTCAAATTCATTACCAGAGAATGTGGTAAAGGCGGTTAGGTTTGGACGGCTTCCTAAAGGAAAAGTCCATAGACCATTATTAAACGGACTTGAGGAAAATCCACTATTTCTGGGATAAGCAGTATAAAATGTTTTGTATTTTTTTGGGATCTTGCCAGGTATTTGTGATCTGGATTGGCCACTGTTGGAAACAGGATGCTGGGCTTGATAGACCTTTGGTCTTTCCCAGTATGGCAATACTTATGTACTTATGACATTGTAAAGATAAGTCTAGTTAAATTTATCTTTTTTTTTGACTCAATAAGATTTGGAGGAACATTGATGCATAAAGACTTGTTTTTCAAGACACATATATAAAAGAGACAAAAAATAATAGAGAAAGAGGGGTTTTTTTTTTAGTCTATGATGACTTTTTACTGTGTGCAATCATCCATTGAGTTTTTGCCACAGTTCGTTTTTGACTTTTCCCCCTATCCAGTATAGACACTGTTTCACTGCGAGTGTGGTTTGTTGAGATTAACTTTAGTAATAGCCATCTGCACCAACTGTAATGTGGTGCAAATGTAAGCGCCTAAATTAGGCACACATCCTCCCTCATATATAACAATGTGCATAAATGTTAGGAATGCCCCCGTTCCGCCCATGACCCTCCCATTTCTGTGCCCCCTTTTTGAACTCGTTCCTAAATTTATGCTTGTATATTTCAATTAAATCTAATTAGTGCTAATTATTGGTTGTTTACAAGCCAATTATCAGAACTAATTAGCTTGTTATTCAATTAAATTGCACACACAAATTGGGCGCACACTCAAATTTGTGCAAGTAATTTTTACCAACTTTTATAGAATTATGGGGAAAGTCCCTAGCAGCTTGTTCCATAATAAAGGCCCAACCAATGGCAAGGCACTATCTCATGTATCAGCATAATGAATTTTTGCTAATGAGAGCAATGTCAATTATCGCAATCCAGCAGATCTGAGTGAATGGACAGGAGCATGAATCTGTAGGACTGGCTAGAAGTATACTAGGGCAGTGCCAGATAGAGTCTTATAAATCAATCAACACCAACAATTTAAACTGTGCTGTAGAGTGCATCAGCAAAGTTTTCATTGACATAGTAACATGATCAAATTGCATTAAACCTACTATCAAATATACTGCAGCATGCCGTATAACCTGCAATGCCTTACAAGATGATTGAGAAAGATTCAAGTATAAACTGTTGCAGTAATCTACACAGTACCAAGCTTTGAATTACCATTTGAAAATCAGATTTAGGAAGCTTGGGCTTAATTTGGCTCAAGACGTAGCTGATAAAAACAAGTTTGAATAACTATGTGTAAACATTTAAATAATAGCATATATGTGTGTATGCGCCCACTTCCCTGCATATATACTAGCATGCTGCCTAAGTGCTATTCTGCAAATAACCACTTAATTAAATTGGCGCTGGGTCAGAATTGGATGAAGAAGTCACCTGGCTGGCGTCATGAAGGAGAGAATAGCTAGTCAGTTGGTATCCTTGAGGTCTGAGCTTGAGCTTGTCTGACAAGGCTTTCACTGCGTGAGATTTATACTGAGTTCTGGTACTGTGATTCCTGATGCAGGCCTAGTGTTGAAATACGGCTGTGTTGAATCTCTGTGCTACAGATTGACTTCAATCTATATTATGCAACTGTTGTCATAGACTGTATCTCTTAATAAAGACTCGTTGATGTGACTTTCAGTCTCTCCATCATCTGTTGTTGTTCCTCACCTTTAGTCCACATCTCATCACAGTGGGGACTATATCCTTCTTTTGCTTGTCTTCGTAACTTACAGAATACTTTGTTACACAAGTATTTGCCGCACTTAGGCATTAATACTTACACCAGCTCTATGGCTGGCATAAGTGCTCAGGCCTAAACTTTAAGGGTCCGATATGCAAAACAAGAAGCTCCTGGCCATTTTTAATCATCTGTCTGGAGCTAACGAAGCATTTTCAGTGGCTGTAAACTGGATAGTGTCTCTGAAAAATGCCCAATTAGTGTCCAAGCTGAAACTGGCTATTTTGGGAACGTTCCAGGGGTGGAGTCAGAACTTAACCAGTTAAGCACTTAACCAGCTAAGATAACCCCATAAATAAGACCGCTTAAAACTCAGTCCTATCTTTATTCGGTTCATCATTGCTGGCTAAATGCCAAATATCATACAGTCAGCTATGTTTTTGCTGGCTCCATATACCTGAAAATTCAATGCTGGAGCCCAGACATGGCCCAGCATTGAATTTCCAGGTACAATGCCGGTGTTGGTCAACAAAACACGGATCACCACTGACTGATTATCGGGCCCCCTTGTGTGTATATACCCAGCTACATTAGTGTTCTATAAAGGAAAGTAGGCACCTACTTTCCTTTAGAGAATAGACTCCGGCGGGCTCTTATTTGCAATTACACTGTTATAGAATTGCCCCCTAAGAAGACACATTTCCACGAATTCTATATAGCATGCCTGGCGTTCCACACTGAAATCCAAGCAGATTCTATAACAGAAGGCATAACTTAATTATCTCAACAAGTCAATCAGTATTGTTAACAGCACTTAACAAGCAATAATGAGCACTAATTGACAATTAGAATTTATGCGCACAAATCGCTAAGCATATTCTGTAATGCAGAGCACCTAAATTTTAATGCACATAGATAAAAAGGAGCATGGTTATAGTTGGGGAAATGGGCATTTTGTAGGCATTCCAAAATTTTACATGCACTGTTATAGAATATGGCCCTCTGGGATTCGTGTCATGTTTTTCGATGGTGTAAATGGAGGCACGTAGATTTAGGTGCTAGGATATTAACTAAGCGTATTCTATGTACTGCGCCTAAATCTAGCTACCACTTATAGAATATGCTTAGGAAGAAATGTTTTCTGTGCAGATTTTTAGGCGCCATATATAGAATCTGGCCCATTATGTGCACTTACGCATGTGTCACTTTTCTGTGCACTAACGCAGTAACATAGTAGATGATGACAGATAAAGATCTGCATGGTCCATCCACTCTGCCCAAAGAGATAAACACACTTATGTGCTACAGAGGCACAAAACTGTGAATGCTTAGTTATAGAATTGGCCTTAATGTATATTTTTCTGACATGTTAGGATGGATCATTAAAGATTTCTTCACCTAAGTGTGAAGAATATTTTTGATGGCCCAGTCAGCATTTTAAAGAAAGTGTTTCTTTAAAATGCTGACTGGGCCATCAAAAAATACCCGGACATTCAGCAAAATTAGCTAGGTAGTGTCTGGCACTGAATATCCAGATAAGGAAAAGGAAACCCTGTCAAAAGAGTTAAGAAAAGAGAGATACAAGCAGAAACCAGGGGCTGAAATCAACACAATTAGAAAAATTATATGACCAGACCACACAGGTTAAAAAAAAAAGAATTTTGATTTTTAATTAGGAAAAATTAGTGTTATAGCCATGTATCCTACTGTAAAGGTTAATATATAAAATAAAACAAATATGTAGACAACAATTAAACTGAACCCTTAAGCTCAGCACACAATTCAACACCACAGAAAGAGAAACAGTGTTGTCCGTCCCTCTGTACTGTGTAAAATATTAAAATAGGTGTAATTTAAAAAAAAAAAAACTGGCTATGTTACAAATATAAATTAAAAATGGAAAATAAGGTGACAGCTTTTTATTGGATGAAGTTAATTCATTTTTCAGTTACCTTTCAGAGGTCAAAACCACCTTCCTCTGGTTAGGACAGTACACCATATTTAGGGGTCCTTTTACTTAGGTGTGCTAATGATTAGCCTGTGTAAATGGTAAGAAGTCCATAAGTATAAAATGGGCTTCTTAGCATTTAGCATGCGCTAATCGTTAGCGTGCTAAATCCATTAACACACCTTAGTAAAATAACCCCTTAATTTCTAATATAGTATTTGAAATACATCGGGTTTTGAAATTTACACCTGCTATCTTTATAGTTTGTATAGTATGAGGGGACTGTTCCATTAAAAGGGGGGGGGGGGGGTTGTGTGCTTTTTGGGAGTTCAATTTAATTTTTGTCTACATATTTCTATTTTTAGTTTATAGTTACTTGTTCCATATTTTGTGAGGATCTATTTGCATTCTATGTGTGTGGAAGAGACTAGGGCCACTTTGTTCTGTTTGTATTGAATGTCTGCGCAGGATCAATCTGTACTAATGTACTAATCTGGCTTGTTTAGTTTTCCAGTAGGTGTATTGATATTCTACTGTCCACCACAATGTTTACGGTGCAGTCTTTCTTTAGGTAGGCCATTTTTGTGTGACTCCTTGAAATTAGTGCCATTATAGTATGGTACTCTATAGTTCCTGAATGACATTTCTAGGTTTTTAATTTAAAATATGCCCGATACTAGATTTTGGATTTGAATTTAGAATACGTCTTTCTCAGTAGTAGCTTAAGGCACGTTACATTCAGGTACAGTCAGTGCTTTTTTTGTGCCGGTGCGCGCCGGTATGGTGTACCGGCACCTTTTTTGTGAGGTTCGGTTCACCTGCCCACTCCCTTGAAATCTTTAATTTACCCGAAGTCGCAGCAAACTGGCAGTAAAAACAGCTGGCAGGCAGGCAGGCAGACTCACCTCCTCATCGCTTCCCTTCCCTCTCAGCGCGTCCCGCCTTCCTCTGATGTAATTTCCTATCCACGAGGGCGGGACGCGCTGAGAGGGAAGGGAAGCGAAGAGGAGGCAAGCCTGCCTGCCAGCTGTTTTTACTGCCGGTTCGCCGCAACTTCGGGTAAATTAAAGATTTCAAAAGGAAAGTCGGGGAGCTGAAGGAGGGCGGGGGGGGCTGGGGTTTGAACGAATCGCTGGACATGGAGGGGACGGAGGGCAGGGGAGAGAGGAGAATTGCTGGACATGGAGGAAAGGGGAGGGGAGAAAGGAAAATCACTGCACATGGATTTGAGGGGAAGGCAGGGAAGAGAGAATTGCTGGACATGGATGGGAGGAGAGGGCAGGGGAGAGAGGAGAATCGCTGGATATGGATGGGAGGGAAGGGCAGGGGAGAGGAGAATCACTAGACATGGATGGCAGGGGAGGACAGGAGGCAGAGGAGTATCGTTGGACATGGATGAGAGGGGAGGTCAGGGGAGAGAGATTCGCTGGACATGGATGGCAGGCGAGGACAGGGGGCAGAGGAGAATCACTGGACATGGGAGGGGAGGGCAGGGGAGAGAGGAGACATGCTGGGCATGGATAGAGGGGAGGGAAGACAAGAAAGAGATGCACATGGATGGGAGGGGAGGGGAGGGCAGGGGAGAGAGGAGAAATGCTGGAAATGGATGGAGAGGAGAGCAGGAGATAGAGGAGAATTGCTGAACATGGATGGATGGAGGAGTTGGTGGGGAGAGAGGAGAAATGCTGGACTTGGATGGAGGAGAGGGGAGAGAGAATTATTGCTTTATATGGATACAGGGGAGGGAAGAGAGAGGAGAAATGCTGGACATGGATGGAGGGGAGGAAAGAAAAAAAGAAGAAGATGCACATGGATGGAGATGAGGGAAAGGGAAGAGAGGAGAAAAACTACACAAGAATTGAGAAAATAGGCAAAAGCTGGATCCATGTTATACCTCCTCCAGTCAATTCCACGGAGGAGGACCCAGCTTTTACTTATGGATGTAGGGCAAGAAATGAAGAAGAAAGGAGGAAAGTAAATATATGGAAAGGAAGCCCTGGAAATGGAGTTAAGAGAACAGATAGAGAGCAGCAGAATCAGAGACTGGGACCAATATGGATAGAAAAAACAAAGTCACCAGACAACAAAGGTAGCAAAAAACATTTTATTTTCATTTTAGTGTTTGGAATATGTCCAATTTGAGAATTTACATCTGCTATCTTATTTTGCACTGGGTATACTGGAGCTGTAACAGCTTACAGAAATTATTTATAATGAAAAAAAATCACGTTATTTTTTTCTCCTATACTAGTATAATATTTTCAATGATGTCTGTTTATATGTGCCATGGCTGGTGTAAGTGGTGTGGCTAATGTGGGTGTGGCTATAATAGGGGTGGAGTCATATGTGGTGACCCCGCCCATAATGAGTACTGGCACCTTTTTATCTACAAAAAAAAGCACTGGGTACAGTAGATATTTCCTTTTCTTAGAGGGCTTGCAGTCTAAGTGTGTACCTGAGACAATGAAGTGTTAAGTGACTTGTCCAAGAAATGAAGGAGCTGCAGTTGAATTTGAACCCTGGTCTCACTGGTTGGCAGCCTACTGCTCTAACATTTAGGTACAGTGGATACAGATAATACAGTCAAAAATTTAGACACTTTCGGCTGCTGAACTCTTTCACCGGTACCGAAAGTGTCTAAATTTTTGACTGTAATAAAATTCAGAGCCATTCAAAGAATGAGTATGCTGGTGAATGTCTTAGTTGTCATACATATGCCCCCAGATGAAGCCATAAATCAAAATGGCATGGCCACTGTAGGGATAAGTGATAGAAGGATCCATAACTTAGTCCTTGTGACAACCTTTTGATAAGTTAAGTTCCTTGCATCCACCATATATCACAAGTGTAAATATGAACCATAATGAATATGTATGAGATGTATATATGCAAATTAATATGCTAATATGTTAGAGCACACCCTTTGCCCCCCCCCCCACAAAAAAAAATGAAACAGTCAATCCACGCCTATGAATCCAAACTCTAGCTCTTCCCATGCTCCAACCCAGCACTATCCACAAACTGCCTAGGTAATTTGTAAAGACATTCACAGTCACTCTCTGGATAGTACTGCTGAATATCCTGGTCAGCAGCACTCATTTGAATAGCATGTGCTGTCATCCAAAGTGTTTTTGAATATTAACCTGTGTTGGTCCACGCTGAGCCAAAACAAATACACATTGCTTCACAGAAATCTACACTGCCCCCTAGCGGTAGAATGACTGTAACTAATCCAGATGGGGATGCTGTAGCAGGATTGTTTACACCTCTTCATTACACTGAGGTGGTATGGTCTTACTGCCAGAAGCATATTAGGCAAGAGAGGGTTACTTACATTATAATGGTCTCTGATAGTGATTTGTGCCTAATACCTAAAAAGGTAAATCGGATGACTTCAGGAGATGAATGAAAGAAGCATATGTATTTGGAAGAATCCATCCATATGGGCAGTTATGAAAAGGGTGTGAATAGAAAGTTTATGGTGACCCATACCTCAGCATTTGGCCCTAACCAATATGTTTAACCAAATGTCTGTTTTTTGACATATGGAAAAAATCCCAACTTTCACCCATTGGCAGAAAAAAATTGGCTGAATCAAATCCATAGAGATTGCAGAGATGTAAATGAAGAGGAAATTTTTGAAGCACCAAACAAAACACAGAAAGTAAAGATGCAGCGGGAAACCAACACTTTTGGCATGTTTGTGATGCAAATGGTCCAGTATAAAGAACCTTGTCTTGTGCCATGTGGCATTTGTCTCATAAATGCATAATCATGTAATGGATCCTGATCTTTGGCCAAAACGTGATGGCCAGACACTGCCGAATTGCACTTCAAAAGCCTGAGGTTTCAGCAGTTTGGAGGCCAGGTGAGAGCTCTGAGCTCTCAGCAAAATCTGCTTTCTTCATCACTCTCCTCTAGAGAGAAACTCATCTCTCCGCTTTGTGCCATCCGCCTCAATAGACTTTATTGGGTTCCTCCTCAGTAATTTGAAAAATGGTCAAAATGATAAAATCTCAGCTTTTTCTGTCCAAAAATCCATCAAAAATCTCCAGCAGGTCTCAGTACTGAAAATTGGAAGGGATGCCAGGGAAAAGGCTGTTCATTTGCCCAGAAAATGTCTAGACGTTGCTGTTGTATTGTACAGTCGTTCAGTGTTCCTTGGCTGTCAACACCCTATCCATGTAAGCTATTACCCTGCCAGAATCAATAGTACAGCATGTAGGCTACACAATTTGCATTGGCTGGCACAATGAGCAGATATTGTGGATGCAGCACAAACTGCCACAACATATGTGCACTGATCAGTAAATTATTAAGTCTGAAAAAAAAAGTTTGATGGAAGAGTACAAAAGGAATTTGTGCTGTGCTGTGAAGCACCTGCAGTCTTTTATCCATTTAGTCTGTCAAAGAAGGAATTTTTTTAAAAAAGAAGTTAGACGAGAAATCGTTCAATACAATTGCTGCTTCGAAGCTTAGCTCTACAGTTTACATTTATGTCGCTATGATAATTGAGCATAGACAGATTTGAGTTCAATTTAGCTTAGCTTCAGTAGACTTTACCCAAAGGACACAAAAGAATGCCTTGAGTGAGATATTCAGCAGGGCAAAATCTGCTTAAAGGAGCCCTTTTATTAAAGGGTTGTCATGCAGCAACCTGGAACCACCTCCGGCTCAACACGGGTGCCGGTGGTAGTTCCGCCCCCAGCGTGCACCATTTCTGGTGCTAGCAGAAATATTGAAAAACTTTTTTCGCAAGGGGTTACCCGGCAGTAATCAGGCAGCGTTGAGTGCTGCCCAGTCACAGTCAGGTTAGCATGGGAGCCCTTATTACCACCTCAATGGGGGGGGGGGTCTTTTTTCTAAGGTGTGCTGAAAAATGGCTTGCGGTAGTGTAGGCACGGGTTTTGGGCATGCGTCAATCCATTTTTCAGCGCACCTATAAAAAAGGCCTTTTTTAAAACTTTTTGCCGAAAATGGACGTATGGCAAAATAAATTGCCGAGTGTCCATTTTGGGTCTGAGACCTTACCACCAGCCATTAACCTAGACATAATTTTTAAAAGTCTCACACGGTAACTGGCCAGTAATAACCTACGCTTGCCAAATGTCATTTGGCACATGTCCGATACGTGTGACAGAAAATAAAAATTATTTTTCAGCCGTGCATATCAGCTGCACGCCAAAAATGAAATTACCATAAGAGCCACACGATAGTCGTGCGGTAACTCCATTTTTTGGCGTGCATTGGGCATGCATAGATGCTTACATGGCTTAGCAGAAGGGCCCCTGGGTGGCGGTAAGTGATTTCTTCCCCAAATTTGAACTTACTGCACTGCCATTACATTTTTTGCTTATTTTCACCCACAGCAGTAAAAGGGGCCCTGGTGAGTGGCAAAAACGGCCGCTACTGCTAGCACAGGGCCCCCCCTTTTACTGCAGCTTAGTAAAATGGCTCCAAAGTGAACTAAATCACTTACCTGGTTAATTTTAAGGGGATTTTCAGCTGGGTTATGTTTGGTTTATGGTTTATTATATGAACAGGCTTATTTTCGAAAGAGAAGGACGCCCATCATTCGACACAAATCGGAAGATGGGTGTCCTTCTCACAGGGTCGCCCAAATCGGCATAATCGAAAGCCGATTGTGGGCGTCCCCAACTGCTTTCCATCGCGGGGGGTGAACAAAGTTCATGGGGGCGTTTCGGAGGCATAGGGAAGGCGGGACTTGGGCGTGCCTAACACATGGGTGTCCTCGACCCATAATGGGAAAAAAAGGGCATCCCTGACGAGCATTTGGACGACTTTACCTGGTCCAGTTTTTCTTACGACCAAGCCACAAATAGGTGCCCAAACTGACCAGATGACCACCGTAGGGAATTAGGGTGACCTCCCCTTACTCCCCCAGTGGTCACTAACCCCCTCCCACCCTGGTTCTATTCAATTAACTTTTGGACCCACTCTCGAATTGCCTTCTGGCCTGTCTCTTCCTGAAGGCGGTAGAACTAGAGGACATGAAATGAGATTGAAGGGGGACAGACTCAAGAAAAATGTCAGGAAGTATTTTTTCACAGAGAGAGTGGTGGATACTTGGAATGCCCTCCCGCGGGAGGTGGTGGAGAAGAAAACGGTAACAGAATTCAAAAATGCGTGGGATAAACATAAAGGAATCCTGTTCAGAAGGAATGGATCCTCAGAAGCTTAGCGGAGATTGGGTGGCAGAGCCGGTGGGTGGGAGGCACAATCTCACATAAAGTATGACCCACATGTGAAATTCTTGCTGACCCCCCACCACTAGAAACACCACCAGTTTGATTAATAACATCACTAATCCTTACCCTAATATCTTCTTCAGATGAAGAAGGCTGAAACACAGAATCTGCTCCATGCATCACTTCTCTCTGGAATTCTGCCGTCCTCTTCTTGTAGTTTCAGAACTGTCAGCAAAGTCACCTCTGTCTTCATGCCTAGCAGTAGCACTCACTACGCCCAGCCTTACTACCAGGAACCACTGACTTTTTACTCACTGAAGTAGATAAACCAGCACTTCTATTAGAGTTCCTTTCTTTTATTTTACACACATCACTCTTTGCAGCACTCTATGAAACTTCCTTCACTTTTGAGTCACTGCCTTCAGAACCTTACTTTACTTCTTCCAACTGAAGTAACTTTACTTTTCCCAGAAGCTCTATTACTCTCAGACTGCTGTGATGTCATTACATCACTTCAAAATCCCTTCAAAATTTACACAGGCTTCCTTCTTACCTCAAGCAATCTTTATGTGCACCACACCTGGAGCCTCTATCCACAAACTGCACTGCTTAACATCCGCTATCGTTTGCAACTCCCAATACATATTTAATTATGCCAGGCTCCCACAAATCCAGTACACACTGCTAAAACTTCTCACCCCAGAATGCTGTGCACAAGAAGTGACCACAACCTTAATGCGTCACACCTTCCGTTCCGAAAACCAAACCGATAAGGTATAAAATGGTCTTCCTATCATTTAATATGCACTAATATGGTTAGCACACTCTAAGCTTTAGTAATTGACAATGCTCAGCAAATAGAGCAAGTTCTAATTTCAAAGGAGAATTTAGAAGCCTATGATCAAGGTTCATTGAGTGTAAGGCAAAAAGGGTTGCTTAGAACTACACAGGAGTATCACTGGGTTCAGTTTATGCCTAGCTTAGTTAAAATCTTGCATGGAATTTTGTTGGCATTGATACCTACAGTATACATCTGGGACCTTTGCTCCTCAGCTTTAGAGTTCAATGTTTTTTATACAGCTGAAACCTCACCTGCCCAGCTTCACCCTCAGACTCAATAATGAGTAGATGTAGACTAGATTCTCTTCTAAATGTATATTTAATAGAGGGAGTCTTCCATACTTTTTTTTTAACAAAGTACAGTGGTTCTTGTGTAGGATTATCCTAGGTATGTCACTCTGTGTGCAACTGAGGCCTATGTTCACATACAGGCCTGAACCTGTATGTGGACATAGGCCTCAGTTGCACACAGGGTGCAATCTGTGTGAACAAAGGTATGATGGCTGCTTAGACATTTCCTGTTTCTCTATCAGCCCATGGATACTACTACTACTACTACTACTTAACATTTCTAGAGCGCTACTAGGGTTACGCAGCGCTGTACAAATTAGTGCTTGATGACCAAGGACACTATTAGCACAGAAACATCTGCACTTTATCTTGTGGTAAGGCTGGTTACTAAACAGATTTATAACCCCCAAGTATGTGATAACATTTGTGGGCCCCTTGGTTAAGGTACCAACATGATCAGGAAGATTTTCTGGATCAACACTGGACTTCTTTGTTCATTTAGGCCTGGATTCCATCATTCAGACAACAGGTATGTGTGTTTTGATTGGGCCAGAAGAGTCACCCTAGGACAGGGGATCAAGTTCCAGTCAGATCTTTTGGAAGACAAAGAAATGAGAATCCTGCTTGGCAAGGACCAGAGAAGATGCTCTGTGGATAACTCTGGATAGACACTGTCATAGTAACATAGTAACATAGTAGATGACGGCAGAAAAAGACCTGCACGGTCCATCAAGTCTGCCCAACAAGATAACTCATATTTGCTGCTTTTTGTGTATACCCTACTTTAATTTGTACCTATGCTCTTCAGGGCACAGACCGTATAAGTCTGCCCCGCACTATCCCCGCCTCCCAACCACCAGCCCCACCTATGCCCTGAGCCTTCCTATAACCTTGTTATAGGAAAGTAGCTAATACTCATGGCTGCCTATCCATGCTAAGGACTATTGCATAGGCAAGCTGAAGATAAAACTGTCACCTTCCCGATAAGCTCCCTTTTTTGCTGGAGTTGGAAACAGGACCCTGTGTTTGCTGGAGATCAATCAGAAAGCAAGTGTCTCAGGGTGAGAAATCGGGGTTTATTTCTGCAGTTTATGGAAGTCAGATTATCAGAACAGCAGAAATTTGAGGGGAAAAAGAGAGGGCAGAATCAAAGATAACTCCCAAATATTTAAATGAGGACATAGTAAGGACTGAATGACCAAAAATGATAAGAGCAATAGTCCTATAGAGTTAATGATGAACCAGAAACCCAACATGTTACTGTTTTTTCAGTGTTCAACATGAGATGCCTCAAAACAAACAGCAGACCACCAATGTATAAGGTAGAAACAAGGACTTTAATGTCACCAAACAAATACTTATGCCTAACATGGTTACAAGTCGCCAAATAGGCTGCGTCAGAGGCAAAAACTGTCAAATAAAACAATAACATTTATTTTTATTTAGATATTTAGCCTGCCCTCCCAATAGAGCCCAGAATAGGTCACAAAAACAGACAAAATCAAATAACAAAACATTTTTAAAAATCCATACAGAACACAAAATCCTAGAAATGAAAGATTAAAATCATATAAAAATAATTTACAACATACACATATGATTTTATATTAACTGATTGCGTTGTTTTCTGGTTGTTTTGAATTATTTTAAGTTATATGCCTATATATTTATAGTTTTATGATTTAATTTGATTGTATATGTTTCTATTGTACAGTATCAGCCTCTGATGCAGCGTTTAGGAAGGTGAAACGTGGCCATGTCGGACATTGCTATCTCCAGAATTGATTGGAATAAGTTTTCCTGTATTCCCTCAATAGTTGACCTCGATGTTTTGCTAGTTAATGGCTTGTTAGCTAATTAATTTGCATGCGTTTCATTGATCCATGTGCAAATTTCAGCGACCAATGTGGGCGCCATATATAGAATCTGGGGTTTGTTAAGATGGCATGTACTTTGCTGGTAGGCATAGCTATGGATGCAGCCTGGGAGGAGCATGGTGGCATTCACAAGTGCTCACATAAAGTAATCAGGGATCCTTTACCAAGCTGCGGTAAAAAGGGCCCTGCTGTAGTGGCAGGGCCAATTTTGCCATGCATCAGGACCCCTTTTTACTGCAGCAGGTAAAAAGCCCCTAAAAAAGATATTTTATTTATTTATTTATCTTATTTGTTGCATTTGTATCCCACATTTTCCCACCTCCTTGCAGGCTCAATGTGGCTTACATGTGGCTCATGCAGGCTCATGTGGCATTCGCCCAGTCCGGTAGGAACAAATACAGTGTGAAGTATGGTAGGATAAGGTTCATGTGTTACTGACACATTTGGGAATCGTAGGATAAGGTTCAAATGTTACAGACACATTTGGAAACATAGAGATGAAGAATTATGTTATGTCCATTCCGAGCTTTGGTTTCATTGTGTAGCAGGATCTTGGCATTTAGGTTGGGTCCGTAGGGTATGCCTTCTTGAATAGATTGGTTTTTAGTGATCTCCGGAAGTCTAGGTGGTCTTAAGTTGTTTTTACGGCTTTTGGTAGTACATTCCATAGTTGTGTACTTATGTAGGAGAAGTTGGCTGCATATGTTCATTTGTATTTAAGTCCTTTGCAGCTCGGGTGGACCATGCAGTAAGATTATTCTTACCGTGTGGCCATGTGGAGTGGGGAGCACTTACTGCCACCTATTCAGGTGTGGTAAGGACACTGCCCGATCACCACTGGGTTAGCGCAGTGCTTGAAAATATGGAATTATTTTCCATAGTGCCAGAAATGGCACGCAGTCAAGGCCAACTACCATCAGCAGCCAAGTTGGGCCGGCAGTAGTTCTGGTTCATTAGTAAACAGGCCCCTCAATGCACTTACTTGAAGTCTATGCACAAACATTTTTACCTGCTCTCAAGCAATTTTTTTCCACTTACAGTTGTCATTGTTTTAGAAGCCTTATTCATGATTTCCATGGGGAAAATTCAGCATTTACAAGTGCAGATGTGGACATTTTGGGATTATAAAGTGATATATTAGGGGTATGGTATGAGCAGTACAGAGTTTTACACATGTAGGATTTAGTTCACAATATACAGCAATATGAAGGGTTTTAGGCTTTTTTTTCCACAATCATGTTTTTCTAGAAGTGGATGTGTTGATTTTATTTGCAGAATTCATTGAATATTTAATCACTTTAAGTCCAGATTTTGGGTAAATCCAACCCTGTGATTCAAATCACTAATTCATAGTGGTAGTACAAGGATCCATCCTAATCATATAGCTAATCAATGTGGACTAATTTACAAGAAAACACATGCGATATCATGAGCATCTGAAACAAAATATGACATTTAAAAGTTTCATCCAATGTGTTTTTTAGCAAGCAATATATGTACTAACTCCTATGAGTTTATTGTAAACTACCATCATGGTGTTCTGCTTCAAATGGCAGTATACCAAATGTTGCAAAAAATATATACATATCCCCCCCCCCCCCCCCAAATTACCGCTCCCAATGTACAGACCTTCTGCATAATATGATAAATAATGAATGCAATTTAGTCTTTTAATTTGAATCCACAAGCAATTTGTATTCTTGTTTCTTTGTTTTATATACCTAAATTAATTCCCAGAGAAACTGACGAGAATTTCTCAAACTGGAAATAAATGTCTGCAATAGATCAAGAGCTAAGGGAAGGCAGAGAGATTATTCTGCAATTAAAATTTACAAAATTAATTCCACTCATATTTCTTGGAAATTAATATGAGGAAAACCTGCTGTGAGGTATCCCTGTCCAAAAATGTGAACCGGAGTCTTATGAAGCAAAAGGTTGAAAGGAATGATAAATACGTATGACTCTTAAATTGATAATGAAAAGCATGAAAGTTAAACAAACTTAAATTGGAACTTGGACAGGTGACTGAAAGTTAAATGTGAATATTTGTTTTGCCCACATGAATGTAATTTTCATTAGCTGATAATTAAAAGGAAATTATACAGACATTACAATTACTTCCAATGGCATAAATTATGAGGCGGTATGGCAAAACAATTTAGGAATTCACATTTGCTGTTACCATTGTCAGTTTGGTCACCATAGAAACCAAGGATAAATAATATACTCAGTGACTATGTAAATGAGGCCTTGATGTGTTGCTGCGCTTTAAAAGCTAATGTCATTGTACAAAACAATGATGTTCAACATTATTAGTTTTTTAATTATGTCAGTTAATTAGAATTGTTCCTGTTAATTGCCTATGATTCATCTCTAGATGAAAAATGTATCTGAAAAAGCTTCCCCCCCCCCCTCCTTCTCAACACAACACCTATTAGAAGGCCCAGTTTCCTACAATGCAGAAATTTTAAAGAAAAAAAATCAATAAATATGATGGCAGAAACCATGATGAAATGCAACAAACACTGTTACTTGGAGACGTTTGAGATATGGAAAAATGATCAGCACTATCCATACAACACTCAATAAAAATAAATAAAAATATAGGGCCCAATATTCAAAGGGACTTAGGGAGTAGCCCCGACACTCTGGAATGCACTACCTGAAAGGTTGCGCTTAACACAAGACTGTCTCTACTTCAGGAAGCAGGTGAAAGCTTGGCTTTTCAACCAGGCCTTTACTGGAAGAAGTAACTAACTCGTTAGTCTCACTCACACACACAAGGAGTGACTCAGGCTGCATATACTGCAGCAGGACATGTTTATCCACTCCTACCCTAGCTGAGATAATATTTAACCATTCTCTGGACCTCATGTGCAACTTTCTTTAAATCAGTCATACAATATGATACCTAATGGATTGCACATTTAATAAAGAAAACAAAAATATGTGTGTATTTTTTTGAAGATGAAAATTTCTTAAATGGGCAGTTATTTTATGTTTACCCCAGTTTATTATCAGTCTTAGCTGAAATTGGGTGGCGGAGCCGGTGTGGGGAAGAGGGGTTGGTGGTTGGGAGGCGAAGATAGTGGTGGGCAGACTTATACGGTCTGTGCCAGAGCCGGTGGTGGGAGGCGGGGCTGGTGGTTGGAAAAGGGGATAGTGCTGGGCAGACTTATACGGTCTGTGCCCTGAAAAAGACAGGTTCAATCAAGGTAAGGTATACACATGAGTTCATCTTGTTGGGCAGACTGGATGGACCGTGCAGGTCTTTTTCTGCCGTCATCTACTATGTTACAATGTATGTTACTATCTCTTCTTACTCTCTTACCTATCTATATGTTCCAACTTTGCTTTACCCTTCACCATCAATTATAATGTTCTATTATGTATTGTATTGACATTGTAAATAGTATCAGCAAAAAAAAAGTAGGAGATCCCTCTATGACAGAGAATCACAGCAGACAAAAGTAGAGGCTGACCAAAGATGATCACCACTGGAGATATAGTCCAACTGTCTTTATTGATGCAAATAAGGAAAGGACCCAACGGTCCGTGTTTCGGCGCTTGTAAGCACCTACATCAGGGGTCAAGTAATAAACTCTTGCCAAGCAAAGTTAAAAAAACAGGGAAACCTGGTGCAAAACACTAGCACAGCCAAGTAAATCTGTTTCAATACCAACTTCATGCTGTGGCATTGTAGCACCACCCCACAAGAAGGAACATGGGTAGAGATCTCCTACACAGCTTAGAGGGAATGTTGTCTGTCAGGCGCTAGGTTAAAAAGGTACTAGTTGATTCCTAGAGGTAGTCTCTTTAGGGATAAAACTGCTTAAAAAGGAGTGGAAGCCCTAGCAGTATTACATAGCACAAAGTGAAGAAGAAGTGATTAAGGATTGTTCCTGTCCCCTATTATTAGACAACAGGAATTGCAAAGGTAGTCTTGGTGAGTGCCTACGTGAGGTTGAGATATTTGTAGAGGGTCTTTGGGGGTGGGAGAAGCCTTCTGCCTGGGGAGTTGGGGGTAGAATAAGGTCTTCTTCCAGGGAGGAAGTTGGGGTGGCCTTATTTTGGGCATTGACCCATTTTTATTATTATTATTATTATTTATTATTTATACATTTTTTTCAATTAAATACGAAGATATTATAATCTTTGAAAGAATACACCAATTTCCAAAGAAATACAATCTGAAAAAGGTAACAACTGTAAATTGAATTATTGGTTATTTAGTCCACAAATGAGAGAGGGATCCATGATTACCTCCAAAGGAAGTTGGATATAGGAAATATTACAAAGAAAGATACAGGTAGTTACCCAGGTTTAAACTAATCAGCTTAACATTTGGTTCTCCTCCCTACTACCCTGTGAATTAAAAAAAAAACTATGCAATTGAAGAGGTTCAAAAAACACATATTTTTTGTCTTTAAAGAAAAGAATGCATTTACATGGAAATCTCAGCTGGAAACGAGCATTGAGTGAAAGAGTCTCTATTTTCATTTCCAAGAATTTTTTTCTCCTTTGTTGAGTCCATTAGAAATATCAGGAAAAATTGACACTTTGCCCCCCCAGAAATTCAGAATGAGTCTTTTGAAGATAAAGTCTTAATAAGGCCTCTTTATCTTGAAGAAATACAAAGGAGACCACAAGTGTAGCTCCATTGCCTGATGTACAAAAGAAGTACCTCTATATAATATGTAAACTGATTTGATTGTAACCACTGAAAAGCAGTATATCAAATCCCCTTCCTTTTCCCTTTCATATACACACTATAAGGCCCTTTTACTAAGCTGTTGTAAGCACTAGCGCATGCTTAACTCAGCTTAAAATACGCTCAGACATCCTGTAGTAAGTTCCAAATCTGAATTCTAATGTTATCATCTTTTTGTTGGAGGAGGCATGTCAGGGTGCAGAGAGTGGACATTCCTGTGCTAATCAGTTACTGCATCTGCATTACTGGTCCGTCAAGCCCAGTATCCTACTACTACTACTTAACATTTCTAGAGCGCTACTAGGGTTACGCAGCGCTGTACAAATTAACAAATAAGGACGGTCCCTGCTCAGAAGAACTTACAATCTAAAGGACGAAATGTCAAGTTGGGGTAGTTGAGATTTCCTGAGAAGAGGTGTAGTGATTAGGTGCCGAAGGTGACATTGAAGAGGTGGGCTTTGAGCAATGATTTGAAGATGGGTAGGGAGGGGGCCCGGCGTATGGGCTCAGGGAGTTTGTTCCAAGCATGGGGTGAGGCGAGGCAGAAAAGGTCGAAGCCTAGAGTTGGCGGTGGTGAAGGGTACTGAAAGGAGGGATTTGTCTTGAGAGCGGAGGTTACAGGTAGGGACGTAAGGGGAGATGAGGGT
Source organism: Microcaecilia unicolor (assembly GCF_901765095.1). NCBI lineage: Eukaryota > Metazoa > Chordata > Amphibia > Gymnophiona > Siphonopidae > Microcaecilia > Microcaecilia unicolor. Next base: position 58,166,949 of record NC_044032.1, read on the forward strand.
AGAGAGGTAAGGAGGGGGCTGCAGATCGAGTGCATTTGTAGGTGAGTAGGAGAAGCTTGAACTGTATGCGGTATCTGATTGGAAGCCAGTGAAGTGACTTGAGGAGAGGGGTGATATGAGTATATCGGTTAAGGCGGGAAGATAAGACGTGCGGCAGAGTTCTGGATGGACTGAAGGGGGATAGATGGCTAAGTGGGAGGCCAGTGAGGAGTAGGTTGCAATAGTCAAGGTGAGAGGTAATGAGAGAGTGGATGAGAGTTCGGGTGGTGTGCTCGGAGAGGAAGGGATGAATTTTGCTAATGTTATAGAGGAAGAAGCGACAGGTCTTGGCTATCTGCTGGATATGCGCAGAGAAGGAGAGGGAGGAGTCGAATATGACACCGAGGTTGCGGGCAGATGAGACGGGGACGATGAGGGTGTTATCAACTGAGATAGAGAGTGAAGGGAGAGGAGAAGTGGGTTTGGGTAGGAAAACAATAAGTTCAGTCTTGGGCCATGTTCAGTTTCAGGTGGCGGTTGGACATCCAGGCAGCAATGTCGGATAAGCATTTCTGACAGTGCCTCATTCAGGTCACAAGTACTTAGCAACATCCCAAAAGAGTAAAAACAGATTTATGCTACTTACCTCAGGAATAAGCAGTGTATTTTCCCAAGTCCATTTTAATAATGGCATATGGACTTTTCTTGTAGGAACTTGTCCAAACCATTTAAAAACCCTGCTAAGCTAACTGATTTTACCAATTTTCTGGAAATGAATTCCAGAGTTTAATTACATGTTGAGTGAAGAAATATTTTCTCTGATTTGTTTTAAATTTACTACTTAATAGTTTTAGTGCATGCCCCTATTTCTTGTATTTTTAGAAAGAGTAAACAAGTGATTCACATCTACTTATTCCACTCCATTCAGTAATTTATAGGCCTCTATCATATTTTCCCTCAGCCATCTTTTCTGCAAGCTGAAGACCCCAAGCCTCTTTAGCCTTTCCTCATAGGGAAGTCATCCAATCCCCATTTTCATTTTATCACCCTTTATCAGTATCTTTTCTAATTATAATCTTGCTAACATATTTATAAATGATCTAGAGATGGGAATAGTGAGTGAGATAATTCAATTCGCTGAGGATACAAAATTATTCAAAGCTGTTAAATTGCAAGAGGATTGTGAAAAAATTGCAAGAGGACCTTATGAGACTGGGAGATTGGACGTCTAAATTGCAGATGTTGTTTAATGTGAGCAAGTGCAAAGTGATGCATGTGGGAAAAGGAATCCGAACTATAGCTACATGATGTTAAGTCCACATTGAGTCACTGCCCACAAAAGGATCTAGGTGTCATTGTTGATGATACGTTGAAACCCTCTGTTCAGTCGTGCAGTGGCGACTAAGAAAGCAAATAGAATGTTAGGAATTATCAGGAAAGGAATGGAAAACAAAAATGAAGAATGTTATAATGGCCTTGTAGAATTCCAAGGTGCAACCACACCTCGAATACTGTATGCAATTTGGTCATCACATCTCCAAAAAGATATGGTGGAATTTAAAAAAAGTATATAGAAGGCTGACAAAAATGAAAAAGGGGATGAAATGACTTCCCTATGAGGAAAGGTTTAAAGCAGCTAGGGCTCTTCAGCTTGGAGAAGAGATGGCTGAGGGGAGATATCATACAGGTCCATAAAATACTGAGCGGAGTGGAACAGGTAAACGTGAATTTTTTGTTTACTCTTTCAAAATACTAGGACTGGGGGGGGCATGCAATAAAGCTACTAGGTAGTAAATTTAAAACAAACCAGAAAAAATGTGTGAGCCCCCATGAAAATGGGCTCTAGCAGAAGGCTGGAGGTGGGACGATTTTCTGGGGTCTCTAAGACAACAAAGCTGGTATTGACAGCCTGGTGAGAGAATCAGAGTAAAGCCCAGCCCATAGGAGCAGGACAAAGAAGTTAATAAAGAGATTGCTTGGAGAAATTCTGGTCTTCAGTAGTCCACCCCTGCCGAGATCCATTGTACCGAGGGGGAAGTCCTGGTATCAAAGCAGGGACAAGTTTGCAGGCTGTGTGGGATTGGAAGCCTCTGCTACATAGCAGTGGGTACCTGCAGAGAGTTCCCGAACAGGGACAAGAAAGAGTGCTTGGGGAGCAATACACCCCAGATAGGAGAAGTGAGAGTGGGTGTGCCTCACTTCTAGAAGGACATTCGTTGCATTTGTGAATGATCCCTTTTCCAGGATGGTAAAGAAAGCCACTGAAAAGATTATGTTGGAGATGAATTGAGGACTAATAGGGAACATTGCGGAATTTACCACCTACTGATACCCTAGTTGCAAACAGAGGATATTAATAAAATACTTTTGTAATCCCCTATTATTAATGGGGATTACTACATTGGTGGGAACCCCCTTGGATCACTGGGGGGAGGAAATTGGGTGGTAATGGAGATGTGAGAAGCCCAGTCCCAAGAGGGGTGTTTGTGATAAAGTGCTAAGGGAACTGTCCCTGGTTGTTGAGTGACAATAGGGGAGGAGTTTAGAGTTAGTAAATGTTGTGGTTGGGGAAAGCACAACGTCTTTGGTTGCCTCTACCCCTGCCAGGATGCTTGAGGAGAGGGGGGGAGTCCTGGATGGATTCATAAAGCTAAGAGTGGACCAAGGAGAGGTTTCTGCCAGTCACAGCAGTAAATGTGAAGTGGAGGAGTGCTCCAGGTGGGAAATAGGGAATTCCAGTTTGAGAGCAGGAACAGGAAGAAGCCTGATGGAGCCCAAGACAGTAGCCCAAAGAGGTACAACCTTGGGGGATAGAGTGGATAGTTAAGGGAGTCTGATCCAGGGAGAAATTGTTTGTTTGCACCAGTGTTACAGGCACAGCCTTAATTGATCCAACCAGAAGGGATGGGTAAAGGACAGGAGGAGTTATAAATAGGTGCATACTGTAGGATCAAAACAAGAGGCAAACCTTATAAAAAGCAGTCTTTATTTATATTGCAAAGCTCCAAGAGATTCAAACATCTGTGATCCGACATGACCATGTTTCACCTGAGAAAAGGCTACATCAGGGGCAAAGATACTAGAAGATCAAACAAAATACATATATAAATATACTTAAAACCAAAAATCATCACTGAGAGAGTTGCATACAGAAATAAAAAGCTTAAAACCATATATATAGCTAGCTAGATACACCACACACACACACACACACACACATATATTTATGTGTATATAAATAGAGAGAGAGAGAGAGAGAGAATATATATAGATGTAAATATAAAGAACCCCACATATAAATAAATAAATAAATAAATAAATAAAGTGTCCAAGAACTTACATGTAACTGAAAAGTGACAATTGAAACAGCTTTAAAACTTAGGGAGAATGGCTTACCCAGCTGGTGAGAAAACACAGACTTAACCGTGTCCCAACAGACAAAAGCATTAGAGGCACTGGATTATAAAAAAAAGAGTGTCCACCATAATTTGCTAAACAATACATAACTTAAACATCATAAAAACTTGAAAATCAAACCAAAAAGGATTACTCACTTGCTCCTTCTTCTGGGAGTGTTTGTGGATAGAGAAAACAAATTTGCTATGACAGCCTAACTTATACATACTGGACATGTCATGCATACATAATATCAGCAGTACAAACCAGATTTAAAATACATTTCCAATAAATACAACTAAAAAAAACAGTGGTTACAAATCCAAACATATAGTACACAGGCTACAAAAATGTTTTAAGAACAATGCAGTAACTGTAAAAAAAAAAGTCTGTGGTGGCTCAAATGGCAGTGCTGACAGAATCGTCAACCAGCCTCTCAAGTCGCTATTCCATAACTACAAAAAACACAGCAAAAAAACATCTTAAAAGTCTCAAAAACTATTTAGAAATTTTAAAAACTGTGGGGTAATGCATTGAAAGTGATTGTATGCATTCCAATGATGTCAGTGCATTCCAACATGGTTTTGATCTCAGGGGGAGCAGACTTTTATAAAATAGGGCTTGGTGTCAGCTAGACAGCAGTGTCTGTGTTGTTCCTCAGGGGCTGTGGCGGGCAACGATTAATACAGGCTGTCTCTGTTACGTCCTGCCTACAAGGAAACAGTAAGTTACATCAGGAGGTAGAGACACAGAAGAGGTCCCTGGACTGGCCAGAGCAGGCAACCTGTCTTCTTAACTTCAAATAAAAATATTCAAATCGTGACCATCACCTCAGGAATAGCACACCCCAGTCCTTCCACTGCTAGACACCTTGTTTAAATCAAGATGGGCTTTTGTTTGTGTGGTGACTCTACAGGATGTGAAGAAACACTAGCCTTGAGCATTTTTATTTGGGTGAAAAAGGGCCCCAGAGCCTACTTTCAAATAGGGCTAGACACTGTGAAATATCACAAAACCCCTGCAAAAAGACACCCAAAACCTATACTGGAAAACTTACCACACCATAACAGCCCTAACCCATCTATGAAAAAGACAGTGCTAGAAATATTACGTGGGACCTAGAAAAGTGTTTCCCTAGGTAGTCCGGAGTACCCCCTTGCCATTCAGGTTTTCAGGCTATCCACAATGAATCTACATAGAAAAGATTTACATGTAATGGAGGCAGTATATACAAATCAATGTCATGCATATTTATGTGGATAGCCTGAAAACCTGACTGGCAAGGGGTACTCCAGAACTGTCTTAGAACACAAAACGTAACCACACCATAACAGCCACTAACCCACCGATCAGAAGGACAGTGCTATATATACTACACTGGGCTCTGGAGCACTATTATATCTACTATTGGGAAACATGGAACAAGCTGCACTGTTACACATTCCTACTGTCACGGTTACTAAATAGGAACTGGGTTTGTGAGCCCTTGGACCACGCCGAGGAGCGGCAGTAGCAGCAAACCACCCCACAACCAGAAGCAAGGCAGAACAGACGTACCGGCAGAATCCAGGCTAGATCCTCTTAGGCAGTCAGCCCAGCAAGCAGAAGACAGGTCCAGGCAAAGGTTCAAAAGGCAGGCAGCAAGCAAAGCAAAGTCCGGGTTCCAGACAAAGGGTCAAAAGGCAGGCGGCAAGCAAAGCAAAGTCCGGGTCCAGGCAAAGGTTCAAAAGGCAGGCGGCAAACAAAAGCAAAGTCCAGTCCAGGCAAAGGTTCAAAAAGGGCAGGCGGCAAGCAAAGCAAAGTCCAGGATCAGGCAAGGTTCAAAAGGCAGAAAACCAGCAAACGCAGAATCAGTTCCAGACAAAGTCTCTCAGGCAGAAGTGCACAAGCACCCACGTACCAGGGCCTAAGATGATGCAAAGGCAAGGGCTGAGAGTAACAAAATGGCTAATAAGCCCAGCAGCACCTGGAACTCAGCTGCTGCAATCACCAGGCAGCTACGGGTGCTGTGCAGGCTCAAACAACACAAGCAAACCTGGCAGCCTGGAAGATCTGGGCCGGACTGAGCCGAAATCTGGAATGAGTGATGGTCCATAGCAGCCACCCGTTTTGGCCACTAGAGGGTGAGCAAAGCACAGGCGTAACACCTACACAGATACTACATGCTAGCAGAATCCTTCACCTCAGTCACACATGCAGAACATAGACAGACCTTCATCTATATAACATAAGAGTAGCCATATTGGGTCAGACCAATGGTCCATCTAGCCCAGTATCCTGTTTTCAATGTGGCCAACCCAGGTCACAAGCTCCTGGCAGAAACCCAAATTGTGACAACATTCCATGCTACCAATCTAATGCAGAATAGGGAGCCACAAAAAAACCTCAACAACAACAAAAATTGAAATAGAGACCCCCCCTCCCCTTCCCAAGGAAGCCAGACTCTAAACAGTGCAATACTGGTAAAAAAAAAAAAAGAGAGACAGAAATGCATTTTCTCCTGTACTTTGCAAAATAAAAATAGAAAAAATGTACATTTTACAAAGCAGGTACATCTCCATCCTTACTAATAAAAATAATTTGTTGTCTGGGAATTTGGCTGGTCCCAATCTGTTTTTCCATGTTCCATGAGTCAGCCTTACAAATTCTTTTCCAGGTTGCCTTCCATTTCTTCTCTCACCCCTTGTCTTCTTCCTTTCCTTCCTCTACATCTGTCTCCAAGTGCACCATCCTTTTTCCTCTGCACCACTATTTGTCCTGTCCAACATCTCCCTTCTGTGTCCCTTGTCCCTATCCTGCCCCCAAGTTCAGCATCTGCCCTTTCTGTGTCCCCATCCCCCCCCCCTTTTCAGCACAGCCTACCTGTCTCCTCATCTCCTCCTTTCTAGCATCTGCTATCCTGGTGTCCCCACCTCTCCCTTTTTCTAACATGTCCTGTGTCCCCATCTTCCCAGCATTATCCCTGTTACCATCTTCCCCCTTTCCAGCATTACCTCTTTGTCCCCATCTCACCCCTTTTTCACCATTGTCCCCATATCCCCCTTCCAGTGGTGCCCCTCTGTGTCCCTATCTCCTCCTCCCCTTTTCAGTAGTGTCCCTATCTCCTCCCCTTTCCAGTAGTGCCTTCTCTGTGTTCCTATCATCCTTCCCCCCCTTTCAGTAGTGCCCCTCTGTGTCCCTATCCCCCTCCTTTTCAGTAGAGCCCCTATCTCTCCCCCTTTTCCATAGTTGCCCTGTGTCCCCATTTCTTCTTTTTCTAGCATTGCCTCTTGTGTTCCAATGTCCCTACCCTCTCCCTGTCCAGGATTGACCTCTGTGTCCTTCTCCCGCCTGTCCATCATTTACTATAGTCCTTCTCTTTCCCATGTTAACCTTCTTCCCCGTCTCTTTCAGCGCTCTCCATCCTCCTTAGGGCCACATATCTCCCTGGCCTGCTCCCACGGTTCATCCTCTGGCAGAGCTCCAAGGAGGTTTTAATAGACAGGAGACCAAGTGACATCAAAATGTTAAAACCAATTAGGCCAGTCTCAGTTTCCCCTTCCCCGCGCAGCTGTCATTGCCGTACCTCAAAAGAAAGAAAGCAAACGTATGAGTTGCTTCATCCATGTGTCATTCTTTATTATTGGTAGCATTTGTATTTAATCTCACTTATATTTTCAAACATGTCAATTTGTGCAGTATACGGATGTACACAGAAGAAGTATAATAACAGAATAACTTTTCATAGGAAGAATAGTAATTTGTTATAAATCGTAATCAGTGTGTCATTTGGAGAGCTGGTTATAGGGAGACTCTAGCATGTGTTATATGTAAGCCCAGTGCATATTTTTTAGCGAAAAAGGTGCCGGTACTCAAATGCCAGGTCACCCTTCAGGGGGTGGGGTGATCACTAAGGGACCCACCCCACAATAGCCAGGCCCCCTGTAACCATCAAAGAATCTATGACAAGGCAGAATTAGTGTGAAGAGCTTGAGGTCTTTCATTAAAACTTGGGGACCATGGGTCAATTTTAGCAGACAATGGAAACGGTGCCGGTACTCAGTACCCCCAAGTACCCCCTCAAAAAAAGCCCTGTGTAAGCCACACTGAATCCGACTTTGCTTGGGATAATGTGTGATATAAATGTAAAAACAAAAAAAATCATTTATCCTCCACGTTTCAAGACACTGCCTATCCTGCTGGATAGTGATGGCACAAGGAAAGCAAATTTGGTCCAGAGAAGACTAACTCAAAATAACTTGTTCCTTAGCTGGGCCCTGGTATTACCATATTAAAAATGCAACCATACCATGCCTCTCTGGCTATGTTCCACTAATGTTAAACAATTAACTGGATTTCTTGAAAGGATTATTTAAACATAGGATGCATGATTAGGGACACAAAAATACACTTATTTATTCAATATCACAATTCCTCATGTACAGCCACAAAACAACTTTTTTTTAGGGTGGATAGGGTTCCTTTTATTATTGACCAGATAGAGATAAGAGTTTTCAGTTTTGGCACAGTATAAGTCATCATAAGAACAAAATATAAGAAAACAAATGGACTGCATTAGGGGCTGGCAGAAACCCAAACAGTAGCAACATTCCATGCTACCAATCCCAGGGTAAGCAGCCATTACTATCTCAATAGCAGACTTTGGACTCTTCCTCCAGGAACAAATTCAAACATTTTTTTAAACCTTGGGAGTCAGCAGTCAAGAAAAAGATCTAGGTGTCATTGTAGATAATACACTGAAATCTTCTTCTCAGTGTGTGGCGGCAGCCAAAAAAGCAACAGGATGCTAGCAATTATTAGTAAAGGTATAGTGAATAAGGGCCAGATGCACTAAACCTAACGAGCCAGCAACGTGGGTTTTAAACTGGTTCTAGCCAGTTTAGAACGCAAGTAGTAAACCGGGGATATGCACAAAAAGGCATTTTCCTGTCAAGGTAGCAGCCAACGAAAACGGTATGCAAATGAGCAAATTAGTATTAATACTAATCCGATGCGATGCACTACCGTTTTCCAAGGAAATCACCATGGAAAACCTAACGGGAGGTCTGCACCTCCCGTTAGGTTTTCCTTGTTGGGGCTGCTGACTTTTTTATGACTTCCATTTTAAAAAAATCGCAAAAAAAAAGTCCTTGTCCACACCAACTACGTGGGTGCTGTGGGTGCTGGAGCACCCCCATAGTTCACCCACCACCGGAGTTTCCTGCCAGAATTTTAAAAGTCCTCCCTTCCTTCCTTTGAGTTAAAGGCCCCCTCCGAAATTAAAAGTCATACCTGGTCAGGGTTAAGACGGCAGCGGCGGCAGTGAAAAGTGTGCAGGCTCCGCGCACCTTCAGCCTTCCCTCTGTCTCTCAAGCTCTGGTCCCGCCCTTGTGGAAACAGGAAATGAGGGCGGGACCAGAGCTTGCGAGACAGAGGGAAGGCTGAAGGGTGCGCGGAGCCTGCACACTTTTCACTGCCGCCGCTGCTGTCTTAACCCTGACCAGGTATGACTTTTAAATTTCGGAGGGGGCCCTGGAACTGGGAGGCAGGGGGACCTGGAACTGGGAGGGAGGGAGGGGGAAGGAAGGAAGGGGGCCTTTAACTCGAAGGAAGGAAAGGAGGGGGGACTTTTAAAATTCTGGCAGGGAACTCTGGTGGTGGATGAACTATTGGGGGTGTTCAAGCACCCACAGCACCCACGGAGTCGGCGCCTATTTCGGGCAAGGGAGGGAGGTTAGGCTCAGCGATTCCTCTGTCCTGTCTGACAGCGGATTCTGTCAGCTGGCCGACGGAAATCGAATGCAATGAGCTAAAGAACGAGCAACTCATTTGCATGCGATTTCCTTGATGCATGCCCGTTCCTTACCGATTCGCTAAGGGAATCGGTAAGGGAAGGGCTTTAACGAGTCTTTAGTGCATCTTCCCCTCAGACTGAAAATACTATAATGCCTCTATATCGCTCCATGGTGCAACTGCACCTTGAGTGTTATGTTCAGTTCTGGTTGCTGTATCTCAAAAAAGATATAGCAGAATTAGAAAGAGTTCAAAGGAGAGCAACCAAAATGATAAAGGGGATGGAACTCTTCCGTTTAAGGAAAGGATAAAGAGGTTAGGGCTCTTCAGCTTGGAAAAGAGAAGAGGGGAGACATGATTGAGGTCTACAAAATCCTGAGTGGTGTAGAACGTGTAGAAGTAAATCGATTATTCACTCGTTCCAAAAGTATAAAAGACTAGGGGACACTCGAGGAAGTTACATGGAAATACTTTTAGAACAAATAGGAGGAAATATTTTCTCACTCAACAAATAGTTAAGCTCTGGAATTCTCTACTGAAGGATGTGGGAACAGTGGTTAGTGTATCTGCGTTTAAAAAAAGTTTGGACAAGTTCCTGGAGAAAAAGTCTATAGTCTGCTATTGAGACGGACATGGGGAAGCAACTGTTTGTCCTGGGATTTGTAGTATGGAGTGTTGCCACAATTTGGTTTTCTGCCAGGTACTTGTGACCTGGTTTGGCCACTGTTGGAAACAGGATACTGGGCTAGATGGACCATTGGTCTGACCCAATATGGCTACTCTTATGTTCTTATATGCTAACTGCTGGTCACCATATCCTCAGCAAAGAGTTCCAGAGCTTAACTATTCATTAAGTGAAAAAACATTTTGTTTATTTGTTTTAAAGTATTTCCATGTAACTTCCTAGAGTGTCCCCTAGTCTTCATGCACTGCACCACTGCAAGCAAATCTCTCTCATGAATATTTATTGTGATATCCTGAAAAACTGACTGGCTGGGGATTCCCCAGGACAGGTTTGAACACCACTACGCTATGGTAACTGTCCTATGAACACCAGACAAGGTGAAAGAGTGTTCCAACAAACAAACAGAATGCGTAATACTGACATGCCAGGTTGCCTGCAATTTTCAAGGACCATTGATCGTTTTCCATGGACTATCTTCACATATTCCACATCGATGAGGTATTTCTCCAAGTAGCCATGATTCACATATGTTGAGCTGTTACCCCTGAGGACGGCATACAGTGAAAACATGGACCGTGTTGGTTCCTGGTGATGCATGTAACTTTTATTGGAGAATACATTTTTGGAAAAATTACACATTCTGTTTGGGTTTTTTTAAACACTCTTCCACCCTGTCTGGTGTTCATTTTACTGTTGTGGAAGGACTTACCCACCCTTTTGTTCAGAGCTGTCCTATGAGCCATGATAAAGGCATTTGCTGTAATTTTGCTACCACAGTACATAGGGTACAAGGGCCTACATAGGGTAGCATTTACATCATATACTAAGCTTATTTTTCCCCATAGATTAAGAATGGGAAAAAAACTGAACAGTTATATCATACCCATGGGTAAAGGTCATCAGATCTTATTATGCTGGCCTGAAAAAGTCATGGATAGATAATATTTTGTTATTATATTATTATTCTCCAATAAACTGTACTACAGTCTACAAAGAATCCAGTTTCCTCAGAAGCAGTGAGGCTACTTGAGTTCTGCAATAAGATCAGTTTCAAGGGATAGAGTTTCAGATTAATACAGTTTGCATACATTCATTTCAACTGTCCATAATCATCATATTCTCCACCCTATAGTACAAAAAATGGTTCTCTCTGTAAGTACAGAAACTGATTTATATAGGCAATTTTTAACAGAGGCATAAAACACGAGAAACATTTAGCAAACAGGGCCCACAATTATTAACAAAAGAAACGGTCATAAACTGGAAGTTTTATCAAGTCATTCAAATTAGTGCTGTTTCATACTAATCACTACCAACTTGAATGTGTGTTACTTGAATGTGATAGTAAAAAGCTCATTAAATACATTTTTCTTCGAAATTAATTACTTGGAACTACTTCAAAGAATAACGATTACCAGTACAATTAGTATCTTTGTTTTCTCTTTGTTGTTAGTGTAAAAGGTATAAAGACAAGGAGAAAACGGAGAAAATTGCAGATCCAGTGTTTAAAGAAACTGTCAAGAAGGAGTGGAATATTAACAAGCTAAAACCAGTAATGCAAGCAGAAAGATGTCGACAATGTAATTCTTTTCATACTAAGCCCCTTGTTTCTTTTTCCTGCAAAGAAGTCTATTTATTTATTATACATTTCAAGTATGGTGTGAGATTAGGCATGAGATTAGACATGAATAGCAAAACGACATTTTCTGCCTAACATTTCAATGTTGCAGCTAGGGATAATATCAAAGAATTATACACCTTTAATGATATAAGGCTCTATTGGATTTAGTAAATGTACATTGAAGAAACATTATAAAGACAGAGGACCTCCGTCAACTGATTCAATAAAGAATCAAACTGAGGGAAGAAAATATATACACTACCAAATCATTCTGAAAAATACTATTGAACATTTGCACAGGAAAATTTGTCCCACAAAGCTACAAACATCTGCTTGTTTAGTTTTCTGTCCACTCCACTAGTGTCCATTATCTGTCACAATTGCCTATTTAATCCATTTGAGGTAAATTATTTGGCAATATTTGAGCTTTTAAACTAAAATGGAGGTGAAAAGCTGACAGTTGTCTAGGGGCGCATGGTTCAGTGTGCAGAATCCTTGAAGGATACTATTGAAAAAAGACATGTAGGGAATCCCAATAGAGAGGTTTCAACAGTGGTGGGGGAAAGCCAGGAGCGTTTAGGAGGAGAGCAGAGTTAAAGAAGCACATTATCCCCATCAGCTTCTAAGCAGCTTGCAGATCCAAGGAAAAAAAACACAGTTTAAAGTGTCTGTATACAAATGCTAGAAGCCTAAAAAATAAGATTGGAGAATTCAAATATAGTAATAAGTGAAGAGATAGATATAATAGGCATCTCAGAGATCTGGGGAAGGAGTACATTCAATGGGAAACTGTGGTAACAGGGTAAAAATTATATCACAATGATAGAATGGATGAAATTGGAGAGGGGCTGCACTAAATGTTAGAGGGAATTGAATCAAACAAACTAAACATTCTACATGAAACAGTAGCATGGAATCTTTATGGATAAATATTCCATGTGTGAAGGGAAAAACATAAGAAACTTAAGAAAAGCCAGTATCCTGTTTCCAACAGTGACCAATCCAGGTCACAATTACCTGACAGAAACCCAAATTGTAACAAAGTTCTGTGCTATCAATTCCAGAGCAAGCAGTGGCTTCCCCATGACTGTCTTGATAGCAGACTATGGACCTTTCCTCCATGAATTTGTTCAAACCTTTTTTTAAACCCAGATATGGTAATAGGAGCTGGCACTGTGGGTGCTTGAGCACCCCCAATGTTGAGAAAATTTCCTTGTATATATCCAGGGAGGTGTTATTTCCATTGGGCTTAGCACCCCCAATAATTTTGAAAGTTGGCTCCCATGGCTGTTACCACACCATCTGGCAACACGTTCCAGAGACTAACTATTTGTTGAGTTAAAAAATATTTCCTCTTATTTGTTTTAAAAGTATTTCTCTGTAACTTCATTGAGTGTCCCTAGTCCTTGTTCTTTTGAAAGAGTAAAAATCAATTCACTTCTACTCGTTCTAAACCATTCTGGATTTTATAGACCTCAAACATATCTCCCCTCAGCCATCTTTTTTTCCAATCTGAAGAGCCCTAACCTCTTTCGGGGCCCTTTTACTAAGCCGCGTGAGCACCTACACGTGCCCACGTGCGCCAATTTGGAGTTACCGCCTGGCTACCACGTGGCTCTTGTGGTAATTGCATTTTTGCCCATTTTTCAGTGCACCTTAGTAAAAGGATCCCATAATTTTCTTGAAATGCCCACAACCCACCCATTGCATGCCTATTCCACACCTGTCACACGCCCTTTTCAGCTGCACGCATTAGAATTTACGTGCACCATATTTTAGAATATGACTAGAAAGTTGTGCGTGTAAATTCTAATTAAGCCAATTAGTGCCGCTAATTGGTTGTTAAATACCAATTATTGGCACTGATTGGCTTGTTAATCAATTAAGTTGTGCGCACAAATTGGCCATGTGGTCAAACTAGCAAGCACAACTTAAGGCACCATTTATAGAATTTGGGGGAGTTTGGCCTCTTTCAAAAGAGTGCACACTCCAATAAATTTGCTCCCAAGAAAAATGTGGACGAATGAAAACAAGTAAAATTTTCTGGCCACCCATTCCTTAGAACAGGTGTACTTTTGTTTGGAAATCCAACAGAGTCTGCTCAGAGAAAAATATTCATGTACATTTTGCTTGGGCAATTTCTCACTCCTAAGCCAGGCATGTGGAGTATGATCTCAGTCTCTCAAAGTTACTGCTAACGCTCACTATAATACTTGCATTGTGCCAAAGAGAGCTTCTTTCCGGAGATTATAAAATGTAACTTGTATAGGCAACTTATTGAAGTGCACTCGGAAGTTCTTTTAGATCAAGCCTGTGGCACCCAAATGATGGGGAAATATTTCTCTCTCTTTCTTTCACATTTTCTTGGTCTCAGACTGCATTCTCAGTACTTCTCTTCCTTCTCTTCATGCAATTCACCGAGTAATCGCTTGAGAATAACACCTCTATAATCAATGCCATTCTGGTATTTTTCTCTTTTACCACTATGCACAGAGTTATAAAATTCATCCATACTATTTAAGCTGCCAAAAAATGTGAACAGTTTCTTAATACCTTATATTTTATTAACTGCTATACTAACAACATGCTAACATCTTGCTGGTGTTAAATATTTATGCTTGATTCTTAAAATGTTCATTTTGAACAAATATACACTGAATTATTCATGATATTTCATTTAAAAATATAATGAAAGAAAGATGATCAAAATTTTATTTTATTTTGTTTTAATGTTTTGGAGTTAAATTTGTTTATTAAGTATTAAAACAAACGTAACAGCAGAAAAACAAATGTGAAAAATGCACACTATCCCCTGGGTTCTATATATGCTGCTTTGAGTTGGCATGCACAAATTTGGACGTGTCTAATTTGTGCACGCAACTTAATTGAATAACAAGACAATCAGTGCTGATACTGGTCAAGAACACTGATTGGCAATACACTGTAGACCCTATATCAGCGGTGTACCGAGGATGGGGCAGTGGGGCGGGTCCTCCCCGGGTGCACGCTGGGAGCAGAGGGATCAGGGAACCGGCGGAGCCGACAGCCGCGCGGCAGCTCCCAGCATCCCAGGAGGTAAGAGGCAATATACCCGGTGGGGGGTGTGTGTCTTGAGATGATGCGCCGGGGGGGGGGATGGATGATACTTCACCCGGGGGTAGATGACCCTGCATTGGGGGCTGCGCAGCAGCGATCCACCCTGGGTGGACAACCGACCAAGGAACACCACTGCCCGATATAATGTGGCTCGATTATAACGTGGGATCACTTACAACATGGTCAAGGGATGGACCCTTTTTTTTTTCTATTTGCTATTACTTATTATTCATTAGGCCCCCATATAACGTGGATTCACTTTTTATATGGTCAAATATCTTGGCCCCCAACATCAGCGTTATATTGGATCTATGGTGTAATTAGAATTTAAGGAGAAAAGAGAAGAGTGGGGGAAGATAGGCTCTTTCCAATCAATAGGGGTGACTTATAGTTAAAAAAAAGTATATTTATTATAACAGGTGACTCAACACAGCCGTGTTTCGGCGCCATAGCGCCTTCTTCAGGAGTCTTCCAACAGTATTTGAGTACTGGATGATTTATCCGCCAAGAAAAACAATTTCAAAGAACATGCAGTTCCTTCTCTTTCAGAGCAGTGGCAGAAATGCATACAGCAAGCATAGCCATAGTAAAACGTCCAAAAAATAGCCTATCTTCCCCCACTGTTCTCTTTTCTCCTATATTCTTTTGTGGGGATTAAGTGCACCTCCACACTTAGTGTAGCTTCCTTTTTTAGACTGTAATTAGAATTTATGCATGCATGTTTTAGGCATATTCTAAAAAGATAAATTCTAGCGTGCGGATTTGAAAATGGGGAGTGATCGTGGGAGGAGCATGTGTGCTGTCATAGAAATAGCGGGATCTGTACCTAATTTGTAAATGGGATTTACACCAGGTTTTCGTTTTGACATAAAAAATTGTGCCTAAATGTAGATGCAGTTCTGTTGCTAAGCGCTATTCTATAAACCATGCCTAACTATAAGCGTGATTTATAGAATAGTGCTAAGTGCAATGGTGCCGATTTTTTAGGTGCCATGTATTGAATCTAGTCCTATAGGGGTAATTCTATAAAATGGATACTAACACCTACACACTGATTACATGTGTAAATGTCTAGACTAATGGCATATACATTGCGCAAGTACGTCTGCACATATTAATGTAAAAGCAAAAATTCTGTCTAAGCGCTATTCTGTAAATATGTGTGTAAACCCCATTATACTGGGGATTACTAAAGATCATGAGAATCACTGAGGGAGTGTTCCAAGGTTGTGGGTGATAAAGGGGTGGGTTCCTGGGTAAGTTGCAGAGGGAAATGTTTCTGGTTGTTGAATGACAGTGTGGGAGGAGTTAGGAGTTAATAAAATAGTTGTTGGGGTTTGCACAAGGTCTTTGGTTGCCTCTACCCCGCTGGGACTCTTGAGAAGAGTGGGGTGTCCAAAAAAAAAAAAAGGTTTCTGCCAGTAAAGCACTAAACATGAGAAGGGAAATGAGACTTGATATACAGCCTTTCTGAGGTTTTTGCAACTACATTCAAAGCGGTTTACATATATTCAAGAGAAGGAGTGCTCCAGGTGAGAATTAGGGGATCCCAGCCTGGGAGCAGGAACAGGAAAGATCTATTTGGAGGCAAAGGTGGTAGCCTGGAGAGGTACTTCTTTGGAAGAGAGGCGCTTAGACAGACAGGGAGGTCTGATCCAAAGAAAGATCTGTTTGTTGCACAAGTGCTGCAATTACAGCCTTAGGTTGTTATACCCAGAACATAAAAGTAGCCATACTGGGTCAGACCAATGATCCATCTAGCACAGTATCCTGTTTTCCAACAGTGGCCAAGCCAGGTCACAAGTACCTGGCAGAAACCCAATTAGCAACAACATTCCATACTACCAATTCCGGGGCAAGCAGTTGCTTCCCCCTCGTCTGTCTCAATAGTAGACTATGGAATTTTCCTACAAGAATTTGTCGAAACCTTTTTTAAACCCAGATACGCTAACCACCGTTACTACAATCTCCAGCAAAGAGTTCCAGAACTTAAACTATTCGTTGAGTGAAAAAATATTTCTCCCTATTTGTTTTAAAAGTATTTCAATGTAATAACTTCCTTGAGTATCCCCTAGTCTCTGTACTTTTGGAACAAGTAAAAATCAATTTATTTCTAACTTGTTCTACTCCACTCAGGGTTTTGTAGACCTCAGTCATATCTCCCCTCATCCATCTCTTTTCCAAGCTGAAGAGCTCTAACCTCTTTAGACCTTTCTTCATATGAGAGGAGTTCAATCTTCTTTAATCATTTTGGTTGATCTTCTTTGAACTTTTTCTAATTCTGCTATTTCCTTTTTGAAATACAATGACCAGAACTGAAACGCAATAATCAAGATGCGGTTGAACCATGGAGCGGTACAAAGGCAAATAGGTGGGAAATGTGGGATACAAGTGCAGCAAATAAAATTATAGTATTTTCAGTCTTATTCATTCACCATCCCTTTCCTAATATTCCTAGCACCCTGTTGCTTTTTT
Organism: Microcaecilia unicolor; assembly: GCF_901765095.1. Taxonomy (NCBI): domain Eukaryota; kingdom Metazoa; phylum Chordata; class Amphibia; order Gymnophiona; family Siphonopidae; genus Microcaecilia; species Microcaecilia unicolor. The sequence goes on from NC_044032.1 coordinate 58,183,973, forward strand.
GGCCACCACTGCACACTGTGCAGAAGATTTCAAGTATTATCTACAACAACACCTAGATTCTTTCTCTTGAGTACTGTCCCCCAAGGTGGACCCTAGTATCAAGTAACTATGATTCAGATAGTCTTTCCAATGTGCATCACCTTGCATTTGTCCACATTAAATTTCATCTGCCATTTGAATGCCCAGTCTTCCAATTTCTTTAGGAAATTGGAAGACTGGGCATCCCAAATTGTCTTCCTGCAATATTTCACAGTCCACAAGTGTTCTAACATCCTTGAATAGTTTTGTATCATCTGCAAATTTAATTACCTCACTAGTCATTCAGATTTCCATACTCATTTAAAAATATGTTAAATAGCACCAGTCCCAATACAGATCCCTGCGACACTCCACTGTTCACCCTCCTCCATCGAAAGAAATGACCACTTAACTATATCCTCTGTTTCGTCCGATAACCAATTCCTAATCCACACCAGAACCTTGCCTCCTATCCCATGACTCTTTAATTTTCTCTGGAGTATCTCATGAGGAACATTAACAAAGCTTTCTGAAAATCTAGATACGCTACATCAACAAGCTCATCTTTATCACCATGTTTATTCATGCCTTCAAAGAAATGAACAAATTGGTGAGGCAAGACTTCCCTCAGTTGGCCTATGCTGACTCTGTCCCATTAAACCAGTTTTGTCTAGGTGTTCTTTAATTTTTATTCTTTATAATAGTTTCTACTATTTTGCCCAGAACTGACATCAAGCTTACCTATCTGTAATTTCTCGGATCACCGCAGGAACCCTTTTAAAAAATCGGTGTCCATTTGGTCACCCTCCAATCTTCAGGTACTATGGACAATTTTAATGACAGGTTACATATTAATGCTTTGCAATCTGACTTGTGGAGGAGTGGCCTAGTGGTTAGGGTGGTGGACTTTGGTCCTGAGGACTGAGTTCAATTCCCACTTCAGGCACAGGCAGCTCCTTATGACTCTGGGCAAGTCACTTAACCCCTCCATTGCCCCATGTAAGCTGCATTGAGCCTGCCATGAGTGGGAAAGCACGGGGTACAAATATAACTAAAATAAATATTACTAACAGCAGATCAGCAATTTCATGCTTGACTTCTTTGAGTACCCTTGGATGTACAGTGTATGCCATCCAGTCTAGGGTGATTTAATACTAATTAATTTGTCAAGTTGGCTCATTACAACTTCCAGGTTCACCGAAATTTCTCTCGGTTCCTCTGCATCATTATCCTTGAAAACCATTCTGGTACACGCAGATCTCTTACATCTTCTTCCATAAAAACAGAATCAAGATATTCATTCAGTATCTCCGCTATGATCTTGTCCTCTCTGTGCGCCCCTTTTGCTCCTTCATGATCTAATGGTCCCACGGATTCTCTCACAGGCTTTCTGCTTCTGATGTAGCTGAAAAAAGTTGTTACTGTCAGTTTTAGCCTCTGCAGCAAGTTTCTCTTCATATTACTCTGTTGGTATTCTTTATTAATGCTTTGCATCTGACTTGCCAGTTCTATGTTGCTTCTATTTTTCTTCATTTGCGATCCTTTTTCTCATTCTTTGAAGGACAATCTTTCATCTGTAATAGCCTCTTTTAATTTCACCTTTTAATCACACTGGCTGTCGTTTTCTCTTCTTCCACCTTTGCAATACGTGGAATGCATCTGTACTGGGCTTCCACGATGGTATTTTTGAATAAGTCCACACTTACGTGGTGTCCTAACCTTAACAGCTGATCCTTTTTAGTTTGCTGTTTAACCATTTTCCTCACTTTATTATAGTTGCCCTTTCGAAAATTAAATGCAAGTACAGTAGATTTCCTTTGCGGGTTCATCCCATATAGTAGCTCAAAGTTGATCATGTTATGATCAGTGTCTCCCAGGGGACCCAACACCACCACCTCTCGCACTATGCCCTGCACGCTACCAAGTACCAGATCCAAAATGGCTCCCCTTCTTGTTGGTTCCTGGACCAGTTGCTCCAATTAGCAGTCATTTATTACATCTAGAAATTTTATCTCCCTGGCACTCCCTGATGTAACATTTGTCTAGTCAATATTGGCATAATTGAAATCACCAATTATTATAGTGATGGGTATGGACAGGAAGAGTGTAAATATGTACATACTGTAGGATTATAAAGTGCATTGAAGAAGATACACCATATCCCTAAGTTTGGCTTTGGATTTATAGTTTGCATCTTCTATCAAATTGGATTACAAAGTAATTGTTGGAGATAAAGATTTGAACTGCCTGTTGCAGAAGTTAAGTAAAGTTGCTGTTGTATAAAATACAGTCCTTGATGTGGAGTGTATTCTTGGCTGTTTACAGAAATGGTAAAGTGTGTCTCAGGGTGAAAAGGGCTAAAAATGTTTTGTGTGTTTGTGTTCTCTGTACCTACACATATGGATGGATAAAGAGATGGAGTTTCCCCAGTAGGTGCTATCGCTTGGGTTAAGCACACCTAATTATTAGTTATAGTAAGTTTCAAGGCCAAAGAAATCAAGAAAGCAAGCAATTTCTTTTTACTTTGAGATATATCTTGTTATAAGGCTAAAAATCTCCAAATGAATTTGAAGGATAGCTCCTATCATATTTGTAAGATATCAGACATCCTACCCCACACAGTGCACCTGAAGTCTTTTAAGCAGTGCATTCTTTCTAGCAAAATAGGTGCCGGTACTCAAATGCCAGGCCACCCATCAGGGGTGGGGTGATCACTGAGGGGCCAACCCCACAATAGCCAGGCCCCCTGCAACCAGTCACAGAATCTGTGACAAGGCAGAATTGGTGTGTAGAGCCTGAGCTCTTTCATTTAAAACTTGGGGCCATGGGTCAATTTTAGCAGACAATGAAAAAGGTGCCGGTACTCAGTACCCCCAAGTACCCCCTCAAAAAAAGCCCTGCTTTTAAGACAGAACAAGCATATGAGAAAGTGCACCAGCTTCCTGCAAACAAAACTAACATTTCTGGTGATTCATATGGGCTTAAAAAGAACAAGGTTTGTGCCATCAAGGAAGATGAAGAAACACATATCAATCTCTCACCAAATCTATGACCATATTTTTCAGCAGTTCCCAACCTGTGTCTGTAGACCCCTGATGGCTCATGAGGTCTATCACAAGGGGTCCACAGACACAGGAAAGTGGAAAACAGCTTCTGCATGAGACTGTAGCTTCCCAGCTGGAAGCAAAAGTGAAATGGAAATGGAAAGACAGAAACAACCAGGCAGGCTGAAGCAGTATGAGTGAGAGCAACAGTGCTGTGCAGCCAGAAGCAGTAGAAGCTAGGGGGCTTCACAGCCAGAAATAGGAACTGCTGGAGCGCTGCATAGTCTGTTGGAAGGGCACAAGCACACAGCCATACCCAGTTTCAGCAGGAAACTTTTAAGCTAGTCCTGAATTTCTGACAACTGTATCCTGAGCATTATGGGACCTCTAGTGGTGACTTTGATAAACACAAAGGAATTCTGCATGAAAATGGAACCAAACAACTTAGATGGCAACTCCACTAATTAAGAAGCAAAGTCAGTTCTGGGCAGACTTCTACAGTCTTGTGCCCTGATTGTTACTAGACAGATTTAGATGGGCTGGAGTAGAGCTTTGATGATGCTTCAGTAGTTGGAGAACAAGGCCATGTTGGGCAGACTCTACAACTGTGCCAAGAAAATGGCAAGGACAAATCAAGATCAAGTCAATGCATATGTAGTATCGCATCATACCTTATGCTATGAGTTTATCTTGTTGGACAGACAGGATGGATCATACAGGTCTTTATCTGCCTTCATCTTCTATGTTACTATGACTTCAATGGATGGACTCAGGAACCACGATTTCATATTGTTTTGGGATGTACAACTAAAATCGTGGCTGTCCTAAAATATCTCTAGTGGAACTAGATGCATGCTGTAATCTACATTTTATGGCCAAAAGAATCAGAAGCAGTAGGAACCATGGACTGAAGAAACAAGAGGGGAAGACTGAACCAGCAGTAGCCATAATAGAAGCTGTAAAAGTCTATATGAACTTCTTAAGAGATACCCAACCATAGTGTAGTGCCTCTTCCAATTGAATATTGTACCATTTCTCCTCGTATCTGTACAATTCAAAGGCATTCTCAGATTCACACCTATTAACTTTTTGTCTAGATGTTGAGGAGAGTGTTTCTAATGTACACGATGTAGGTACTGAGTTTATTGTAACATTAATGAAAATATTATCAGCATAAATGGATAATTTATATCTTGTCAGATCGATTGAAATTCTTGCCATATTGATATTTTGTTTAATTGCAATGTCCAACATTTAAGCTAAATTAACTAAAGGGTGAGGGAAATACAAGACCTTTTTTTTTACCTATATTGGTGATAGTAGGAAGTAAAAGTGGCATTGTGAGACTCTGAAGAGTAGCAAAGGAATACGCAGATGCAGAATTGCTTAACAAATATGTCTGTTCTGTGTTCAAAATGAAAGTTTGAAAGTAAGACCACAGAAATAAACACACATTGGAATGGAAGTGAGGCAGATTTCAAAACATTTTCAGAAGACATTGTTTATGAAGGCTGGTTAAAAGAAGTGCAGACATAGCAAACTTGATGGGATATATCCAAGGGTATTCAAGATACTTAGTGCCCTGTTTACTAAGGAGTGCTAACATTTTAGTGCGTGCTAAATGCTAGAGTTGCCCTATGGGCAACTTTAGCATTTAGTGCATGCTAATCATTAGTGTGCTAAAAACACTAGCACACCCTTAGCATGGCTTAGTAAACAGGGCCCTTAGGGACATTCTAATGGCTCTACTGTCTGAGCTATTCAATGCTTCTTTGAGTCGGGAGTGGTCCCAGAGGTAGATGAGATTCTTCTCCCCAAAAATGAGGGAGCTGAGAGCTACAACCTGGTTAGTCTGACCTGGGTGGTGAGTAAATTAAATGGAAAAGCAGCTAAAGCAGAGGATGGTGCCGCTTCAGGTATTCTTTGGGTTATAAGATCAAATACAGCAAGGTTTTAATAGAGTTAGGTATTGTCCGAGCAATTTATTTGACTGGGTAATCAAAGAGTTGTATCAGGTGAGAGTGCATAGATTTCACAAGGCCTTTAGCCAGTTTCCATATAGCAACTGTTTGAGATGAAGCAAAAAAATATAGTGGTAATTGGAGTTCACTCTGAGAATAGTGGAGTTATCATTGGTGTGTTGCATTATTGGTCCTTGGTCCAACTCTTAGATATTCTTGTAAGTGATATTGCATAAGGGTTGTCAGGAAAGGTTTACCTCTTTGCAGATGCTAACAAAATCTGCAACAGTGTGGACACCCTGGAAGGTGTGGATAGCGTAAGTTGGGATCTAGCAAAGCTTAAGGAAAGGTCTATATTATGCTAAAATTTAATGCTAAAAAAAAAGTAAGGCCTTTCTTTTTGATATGCAAAAATAGGGAGTAAACTACTACTATACTTAACATTTCTAAAGCGCTACTAGGGTTACGCAGCACTGTACAATTTAACAGAGAAGGACAATCCCTGCTCAAAGGAGCTTACAATCTAGTACTTCTGTGCATAGATGAAGAGCGAGATCTGGGGTTGATCTTATATGATTGATTGATTTTTAAAACTTATACCCCATCTAATAAAACTAAGCAGCTTCCAATAAAAGCATCTCAGCAATACTACAAGTACAAACATAAATATAACAGCTCTCTTTACATCAAAATATCACAATCTAAATTCCATGAAAAGCTTGCACATAGGGGCCCTTTTACTAAGCCATGGTAGGGCTACCATATGGGTAGTGCATAGCAAAACAGCACTGCGGGGGGGGGGGGGGGGGGGGGAGGGGGGACGCCCAAGTGCCCTGCAGTACTTTTGTGTTTGCCGCACAGCATTTCCTATTTTCTAGCATGGAGGCACAGTGTAGGAATGCCTAGCGGTAATCAGCCATCACCACATACTGTCTGATTACCACTGAGTTAAAGCGTGAGCCCTTACCGCCTTCTAAATAGGTGGGTAAGGGCTCAGGCAGTACATTGCCATGCATCAGTATTTTTATTAGTGCACGGCCATTTATGACTTCCTTTTAAAATAATGGAAATTCTGGCTGCAGTAAAAAGTGGCCTTGGCATGCAGCGATTTCACATGCCACTTTTTACCACAGCTTAGTAAAAAGACCCCAAAGAGATGTATTTTCGAAGCCTTTTTAAACTGTGAAAGGGAAAAGCAAAAGCAAAAGAACAATGGACCAGGAAGAGCATTCCATAGCACTGGACCAGTAATAGAAAAAAGCAGTTTTACAAAGTAACAGAGTAATGTATTTGCTAGAGATCTGGGACAACCATCTTTTTATGATAATCTTAAAGTGGCCAGGTAGAAAAGGTGACAATAAAAGCCAGAAGCATTCTTGGGTGCCCAGAAAGATGACCAGCAAGAAAAGGAGGTAATTGTGTCTAAACTTGTGAATCCTACTTAATAATCCATAGGATTTAATATTATTGGGAACATGAAACATGCTGAGTGATTTTCATTTTACTTTATATTTTATCCATCAAGGATGCTTTCTTTTCTATGTTTTGCTAAAATTCTTTTAGAAATTGGTTATATGTGTATTCATACAATGCCTTTTTTTACATGTAAATAAGGTTTATAGATATGCAAATTATCAAAGTACTCCTGAACTAATTTAGGCTTTGTTTGTACCCTCATAATTTTTTTGATATCAATTAATTTACTCATTGTTTTGTACCTAATTGAATGAATGAATTCTATTCTTTGCTTACCAGCCCTTTTATTAATGGACCAAATGCACACTGGGACCCATAATATATATCATTAATTAGATATAATTAATTTGATATTTGATTTTTTTCTGTTTATTTTTTGATGTGATTTAATTAACTTTTTTGTTAGGCTGAGTATTCTTTGAATTCGTTTTCTGTTTTCTCAAGTGTCTATAAAGGGGTTTTCATGCATGGAGAATGATAGCCACAAAGGAAGTAAAATGAAAATGTATATCAAAGAAGACTTAGCCAATGTGAGCATCAATGTGGATCAAACCAGTTTCTAGAAAGCAATTTCTGTATGGGAAAAGTAGCATTGACAACTTCCCTATGAGGAAATGCTGAAGCGGCTAGGGCTTTTCACATTGGAGAAAAGATGGCTGAGGGGAGATATGATAGAAGTCTCTAAAATAATGAGTGGAGTGGGACGGGTAGATGTGAATCGTTAGTTTACTATTTCCAAAAATACTAGGACTATGGGGCATGCGATGAAGCTACAAAGTAGTAAATTTAAAATGAATCGGAGAAAAGTTTTCTTTAGTCAATGTGTAATTAAACTCTGGAATTCGCTGCCAGAGAATGTGGTAAAGGCGGTTAGCTTAGCGGGGTTTAAAAAAGGTTTGGCGGGCTTCCTAAAGGAAAATTCCTTAGACCATTATTAAATGGACTTGGGGAAAATCCACTATTTCTGGGATAAGCAGTATAAAATGTTTTGTACGTTTTGGGGATCTTGTCAGTTATTTGTGACCTGGATTGACCACTGTTGGAAACAGGATGCTGGGCTTGATGGACCTTTGGTCTGTGCCAGTATGGCAATGCTTATGTACTTATGTACTTATGTTTGTGGGCCAGTCTACTAAGAATGCTGGCCCCCAGACGTCCTAATGGCTTGTGTTTGTTGATTTGCATTACATTAAGTTCAGTCAGATATACAAATATAAGCCACATAGAACTGAATCCCTGACTCAGACGTATGTGGGGTATAAATCCAATAATGTAAGCAAGTAAACCCCCCTAAAGGGACAACTAATAACTGCAGGGCTCTGACTGCATCACATTAAAAGCCCTGAACAAAAGAATGAGTTTTCAGAAGATTCTTGAAATGTCTTGCATTTGTACAGAAACACAAATAGCCAGACAAAGCATTTCACGACCTGCAACCGAAAAGGCCGCAGCCCTCGTAAAAGCATAATGGGTAGTCATATCTCTTCTCCATGTGTACTTCTAGTTTTGAAATGGCACTGCACCATGAAAACAGGCAATCATTCATCCTTTCTTAAAGCCTCTCAGTCTAACCCTTTCTAATTACTGTCCTATCTCTAATTTCTCAATTTTTGACTATGTGCTTTTGTAAAAAAGACTTATGGTTTCTACCTCAAACAAATCAGCTTTCACTCGTATCATTCTATGGACTATCCTCGGTCTATCTGCCTCATTTGATCTGGTAAGTCATACAGTTTTGCTTCAGAACTTCTCTGCTTTTCGTATTTCTGGTAAATGTCATCTCCTGGCTCCAGTCCTATCTCAAGAACCAAACATTCAGAGTCTCCTGATTTCAAATCCTCTCATCACCCATGCTCCTTGTATGGGGTTCATCAAGCCTCGATCTTAGGCACAATGCTATTTGATATCTTCCTGACTTTCATTGCTGTTCCCTTCAATCTCTTTTGTTCCATATTTTTAGATAACATTTCAGATTGAATAATCCTAAATGAACTGAAAACTCATATCAGTAAATTTGAATCTCATGGCATTTCACATGCCCCGTCCCTTTTTGCCCTCTGTCAATGGCACTCATCTCAGCACTGGTCTTAGTTTTGCAGCCAGAGTTGCCATATAAGCACTACTTGACATGCAAACACATATGCAACCCTTTAAGGTTTTTTTTTTATACCATTCATTTTCTAATTAGAGATCCTTTGTGTTCATCCCACGCCTTTTTGAATTCCATCACCATTTTTTCTCCACCACCTGCCTTGGGAGGACATTCGAGGCATCAGCCACCCTCTCTGTGAAAAAGAATTTTCTGACATTGCTTCTAAGTCTACCACTCTACAACCTCAATTCATGTCCTCTAGTTTTACCATTTTTCCTTCTCTGGAATAAATGTATTTCTATATTAATATCTTTCAAGTAGTTAAATGTCTGTATCATATCTCTCCTGTCGCTCCTCTCCTCTAGGGTATAGATATTCAGGTCTTCCAGTCTCTTCTCATATTTGTTTTGGCCCAAGCCCCATACCATTTTTGTCACATTCCTCTGGACCACTTCTTATATCTTCAGCAAGATATGGCCTCCAAAACAGAGCACTACTTCAAGTGTGGCCTCACCAATGACTTTTTTTTTGTTACATTTGTACCCCGCGCTTTCCCACTCATGGCAGGCTCAATGCGGCTTGCATGGGGCATTGGAGGGTTAAGTGCAGGGTGGCTGGTAAATTGTTAACAGGGGGCTCTCTCTCACCAGCAAAGTAAAAGAGAATTCAGGAGGGGCCCAAGCCCACATTTTGGGATCCATTTGTTAAAGTAGCCATGGAGAACTGGCTCCCAAAATTCTTAAAAACTTAACAAACGGCTCTCGAGAGCCTGCTCCAGCACACCACTGGTTAAGTGACTTGCCCAGAGTCACAAGGAGCTGCCTGTGCCTGAAGTGAAAATTGAACCCTTCCTCAGTTCCCCAGGACCAAAGTCCACCACCCTAACCACTAGGCCACTCCTCCACTCCACTTGTACAGGGGCATCAACAACTCCTTTCTTCTGCTGTTGTTATACCTCTCTATATACAGCCTAGCATCCTTCTGGCTATGTCCACCACCTTGTCACACTGTTTTGTCGTCTTCAGATCCGCAGATACTATCACCCCAAGGTCTCTCTCCCTGTCTGTGCATATCAGCTCTCACCACCTAACACATACAGCTCCCTTGGATTTATGCTTCCTAAGTGTATTACTCTGTACTCCTTTGCTTTGAACTTCTAACTTTTTGCAGCTCCTTTTTCATGTTTTCCACTCCCTCTCAGGTGTCCACTCTGTTAAAAATCTTGGTATCATCTGCAAAAAGGCAAACCTTACCTTCTAACCCTTCAAAATTGTCGCTCATAAATATATTGAACAGAATCGGCCTCAGTATTGATCCTTGAGGCACTCCACTACTCATCTTTCCTTCCTCCAATTGAATTCCATTAACCACCACCCTCTGGCATTTTTCTGTCGACCTAATCCAGTTCACCCCTTTGGATCCTAACTTCACTCAGCTCTCAGTTTTATTCACGAGCCTCCTATGAGAAACCATGTCAAAGACTTTGCTGAAATCTAAGTAGATTACATCTAGCACACATCCTCGATCCAATTCTCTGGTCACCCACTCAAAGAATTCAATCAGATTCGTTTGGTATAATTTACCTTTGGTAAAACCATGTTGTCTCAGATCTTGTAACCTATTGGATTCTAGGAAATTCACTATCCTTTCCTTCAGCATTGCTTCCATTACTTTTCCAATAACCAAAGTGAGGCTTACTGGCCTGTAGTTTCCAGCTTCTTCTCTGTCACTACTTTTGTGAAAAGGGACCACACTCTGCTCTATCCAATCCCATGGAACCTCTCCCGTCTTCAGGATTTATTATATAAATCTTTAAGGGGACCCACCAGAAACTCTCTGAGCTCACTCAATATCCTGGGATGGATCCCGTCTGCTCCCATGGCTTTGTCCACCTTCAGATTTTCAAGTTGTCACAAACCCTTTCTTCCTTGAACAGTGCTACATTCACTCCATTCTCATATTACCTTTGCCAGTCAATTGTGGTCCTTCTCCAGAATTTTCTTCCGTGAACACAGAACAGAAGTATTTGTTTAGCAGATTTGCTTTTTCCTCATCATTCTCCACATAGCAGTTCACAGCATCTTTCAGTCTCACAATTCCATTTTTTGTCTCTTCCTCCTTTCACAAATACCCTGAAAAAGTATTGTCTCCCTTCCTTACATTTCTAGCCATTTGTTCTGCTTGCGCTTTCGCCAGACTATGTTCTAGAAAGTGTACTGTCTGCCTGCCAGGTACCAAGATTCAAGATGTTACCAAGACTCATCAAGCCTACTGACTATTATCTGATGCTGTTCATCCATGTTGGCATGAAGATACTGCTAGGTACCTATCCCGGGAGAAGGTGGAAGCAGTTAGGTACACAGTTAGTGTTCTTATCAGTCCTTCCGGCTGAGAGTAAAGGCCAAGGCAGAGAAGCTCGCATCCTGGAGATGAATACATGGCTGTGAAAATGGTGTCCATCTAGACTTTCAGCTTCCTGGACCATGGAATGATTTTTCAAAGGCTGCTGAGCAGAGGGGTGTGTTTCTGTCTATCAAAGAAGAGAAGTGTTTTCACAGCAACAGACTGGCTAATCTATTAAATAGGACTTTAAATTAAAATCACTGAGGAAACTTGATCAAAGCCCTCAGGTAATTATGAACCCTCGGGGCAATATTTGGAAAGCTATGTATATTAATGACCATAGTATAGGAAATAAGGTTCTGGATCTAGAGGTTGTAATAAAAGAGGCCGAATTGGATTTAGTGGGTTTCACAGAGAGACACAGTTCATGGAGAGAGAGAATCATGACTGGGGTATAGTTATACCAGCTATAATTAGTTCAGGGAGACCATAGTAGGAAGAAAGGCAAGAGGAAAGTAGTAGTTAGGACAGTTGACTTATCATTCAGGGGTTGTGGGTTCATATCCTACTAGTGGTACCTTGTACTGGAGTCACAGCTAACAGGAATGACTTCTAGCACTTAGAATCTGACATATTTGTAGCGTGGAATGTTGCTACTATATGGGTTTCTGCCAGGTAATTGTGACCTGGATTGGCCACTGTTGGAAACAGGATACTGGGGTAGATGGGCCATTGGTCTGACCAAGTATGGCTATTTTTATATTCTAGTGGTGTTTATATTAGAAATAAAATTAAAGTGACAGAATTGCAGGACTTGTGAGGGTAAGGAAAAGGCTCTGTGGGTTAATCTGGAAATGGGCATTCTATTTACATTGGTGTGATATACAGGCTTTCTTCACAGGCAGAAGAAGTGGACAGAGATTTAATTAAAGATATTCAAAATATAGCTACGAAAGAGGAAGTACTACTATTAGGTGATTTCAATATGCTGGATGTTGATTGGGGCATCCTTCTTTAGGGTTGGTCTAGAAGTAGGAAGATCCTGGATTCTCTACAGGAAGAGCTATGGGATGGAGCGGTACTTGACTTATTGCTTACAAACAGGGAGAGTATTTCCGATGCTATAATGGGTGACCATCTGGCATCCATTGATCAACTGATAGTGTGTTCAATATTAAGACAGAAATGGAGAGGGTTTATTAATTTTTTTAGAAAAAGCTCAAGACTAAGACTTTTGTTATTTGATAAAGGCTGTCGACTTGGGTCTGGGGGGATAATATGATTTATTGTATTAAGTATTCTGTTTGTTCAGTATCTTTCAGATGTCTTGTGAACACAATGAACCCGAAAGGGGATTTTGCAGTATATAAGTCTTTTATTGATATTGATATTAAAAGTTCCAAAATTTTCAAAAATCAACTTTGTTCTGAAGGGGGAATACCTCAAGGTTAGTGGATGGGTATATCTGGGAGAAGTAGAAATGTATTGGGCAAAACTGAGAAGAGTATTTAAGGGTAGAAAACATTTATGTAAGGAAAATACATAAAATATGAGAAAAAACGTTTCTTTGATCTCAAAAGCAGTAGATAAAAAGGTAAATAAAAAGGTTATCTATTAACCAGTTTCCAATCTACACCATGGCTTTTTAATTTCTGAGGAGTCTTTCATAAGGGCCTTTGTCAAAAGCTTTCTGAAAATCTAAATACACAACATCAGTTGATTCACCTTTATCCACATGCTTATTCATGTGCTCAAAGAAATTAGTGAGGCAAATTATTTTTTCTTGACTGAATTCATTTTAACTCCATTAGACCATGTTTGTCTATGTGTTCAGTAATTTTATTTGTTATAATAGTTTCCACTTTTTTGCCCCACTGATGTCAGGCTTACTGGTCTGTATCCCAGATCACCCCTGGAATCCTTTTTAAAAATCAGTGTTACATTGACCACCCTCCAATTTTCATGTAGCAAGGACGATTTCAATTAAACTTTTTAGATATATTAGTGATAGTAGGAAGTGCAAGCATGACACACTAAAGTCCTGCATCTCATTATCCGCCTTATTTTCGAAAGAGAAAGACGCCCATATTTCGACCCAAATTGGGAGATGGGCGTCTTTCTCCCGTGGGCGCCCAAATCGGTATAATCGAAAGCCGATTTTGGGCGTCTTCAACTGCAATCTGTCACGGAAACGGCCAAAGTTGAGGGGGGGCGTGTCGAGGCATGGCGAAGGAGGGACAGGGCGTGTTTATCAGCCAAGGAGAGATGGGCGTCCTCGGCCAATAATCGAAAAAAGAAAGGCGTTTTTAGCGCAAATTTGGGTCACTTTTTTTGGACCCTTTTTTTTTCATGAACAAGTCCCAAAAAAGTGCCCTAAATGACCAGATGACCACCGAAGAGAATCGGGGATGACCACCCCTGATTCCCCCTGTGGTCACTAACCCCCTCCCCCCAAAAAAAAACAACTTTAAAAACTTTTTTTTTCCAGCCTGTATGCCAGCCTTAAATGTCATACCCAGCTCCATCACAGCATTATGCAGGTCCCTGGAGCCGTTGTTAGTGGGTGCAGTGGACTTCAGCCAGGTGACCCGGCCCATCCCCCCCCCACCTGTTACACTTGTGGTGGTAAATGGGAGCCCTCCAAACCGCCCCCAAAACCCACTGTACCCACATCTAGGTGCCCTTTCAGCCATAAGTGTTATGGTAATGGCGTAGAGTTGTGGGCAGTGGGTTTTGGGGGGCTCAGCACCCAAGGGAAGGGAGCTATGGACTTCAGAGGTAGTTAACTGGTTTTTTTGTTACAAGTGCCCCCTAAGGTGCCCGGTTGGTGTCCTGGCATGTGAGGGGGACCAGTGCACTACGAATCCTGGCCCCCCACGACCAAATGCCTTGGATTTGTTCATTTTGAGCTGGGCACCTTCGGTTTCCATTATCGCTGAAAAATGATACCACCCAGCACAAATCCGCTGCATTTGGCTGGCACAAACCGGAAAAAAGATGGATGCCCATTTTTTTCCCAAAACACGGTTTGCCCCACCCCTTCATGTACCCGTTCTCGGAGATAGACGCCCATGGAGATGGGCGTTCACATTCGATTATGCCCCTCCACGTCATGTATACTTCAAGCAGGACCCTAGAGTCTCTACATTTACTAGCAGGAAATAATGGTATTTCTGAAGACAGAAAAATAATTATGATAGTACAGGCTGACAATCTCTGAGACCATGCAATAAGGGGCATTTTCCACTCTCCTTACATAAATACAACTGCTGACACCTAAAGGCTCTACTAGAATGATATACTTTTACTTTACTATGACATCACTGATTGCTAGAAAGAAGTATTATAATCAAGGAGGAGACTAATTTTGGTTTGAACTTGCCATGAGTATAAAACCCTGTGCAAAATTCCACTCTTGTCTTTGGCTCATTGCCTCTCGGACTGATGAAGCAATGATCTGCATGTGAGGGGAGAGCCCATTGAACCCAAAAGTCCTAGCCATCTAAGCCCAAGCAAGCACAGGAGATAAGAGATATGGCTGCTATAGTCAGGACAATCAGCAAGGAGAAACCTAGGAGGTCCTAGCTGTGCCAGCAGCTGGTTAAACTCTGCATTGAGACTGGGTCAGTGAGAACAGGGAATCTGCTGCACCCCTACTGAAACAAAGCAGAGCGACCAGGACTACCTATCATCTTCACAGGTTCATGGAACAGTTCCGGATATTGAAGAAATAACAACAACTGCTAACAGCTGCAGTTACCCTGGGGACCAAGATACATCCAACCAGGACCAAGCTATCTAAAGCACTGCTTAGGAGCCTCAGAATCCATGAGTCTTTCAGCACCTCTAACAATTAAGACTATAAGTAATAATCTTCTTTGAAACATAGTTGAACTTTGCTACATTATAATTAAGGAAGGCTAAGGAGAGAATATTCACATATTCTAATGCAGAGAAGGGTTGAAAAGGAGAATAAAAATTGTTGTAGATATTCTTTGCATTCTGCCTCTGCCCTAGTTTCTGCCTCTGCAACTATTATTATTCTAATTTATTTACTGAAGAAACTAAGGAAATCCGTTGGTTCAGAACATCAGTCTTGGTCTGTGTGAGGAGAGTGTAGCATGTGTAGAACAATGGCTAATGGCCTCCTGGTGTCTGTAAGTCCTGGCCCTCATTCCAAACCAATAAATTTGTTATGTTAGTGGAACCCATACAGTATCCAGGCATATACAAGGGACTGCCCTTACATATGTGAAACTGGGAGTATATATTCCAATGATAATTCCATCTAGGAATATAAAAGAAGGAGATATTCTAATATACTGATGATCTAAGTTTGAGTACAAAACCCATTGGTTTGGATAGGTATTTGTCTTTCTGTGTTGAACTATTTCTGTCCTTCTTTCAGGGTGGCAGGGAGCTCAGTGAGGATTTCCTGAACTCTGATCAAGTAGGTCTCAAGCCCAAGGTGATCGGGGGAAAAGAAAAAGAAGTTTCTTCCCACCTTTCTATGTGGTAGGCTAAAATTGTGGAACCAGTGATGGACTTCTTGGAATATGGCCCTGGGCCAGCAGGCCTGAATTGAGATGAAGATGACCAAGGTATTTTGAGGAAGTTTTCTTGTCTCTGAAAACCTTCCAGTGTACAGTTATAGCTCAGAAGTGGAGTGTATGGACTTCCATGCGAATGTTGCAATGGTCAGAGTGTTCACAGACAGAAGAGACAGTATTCTGTGTCAAAGGTTTATTCCCACATGCCCAAGTGGCTCAGAAAGCCTGAGAAGAGGGTTTTAATTTTCAGGACTGTTCACAAGAATTCCCAAGTGAGTGTATGAATCTGAGAAGTAATGAGTGTCTATTTCTGAAAAGTCTCCTAGAGCCTAGGACACAGAGGAATGACTCCGTGAGTCAGAACAGGAAAGGAGTTGGCTAATACAAAAGACCACCCTGCCTCAGCATCCTGCAGAGAGACAAAGAGAAAGTTGAGTTTAGTGAAGATCAGCCTCCTAAGTGAACTTGTGATTTATTTGCTTGTATAATATTTGTCTTTGGGATCTGTTTTGTTATTTGTTCAGTGAGCTATTAACTTTTATTCATGCCTTTCTTAAGTAAATATTTCTACTTTTTCTTCAGCTACCTCCGTCTGGACTTTGATTCATTTACATTGAATAGAGAGCAATAGTGACTGAACAGAGCATCTAAAAAGGTAGGTCCTTAGAAGAATTCCATGTGGCCCAGAAGTAAATGAAGTGTTCTACAACACATGTCCATAATGTGCCCTGGATCCAATGACAAGAAATTACTCAAGTGTTGCATTCACATGCCGTATGTGTGAAAAACATTTGATAGCCACAACCACAAAGGAAGCAGTAACATAAGATGCAGGGAATAACAACATGCAACCTTCATGAAAAGTGTCAGTCAATCAGACCTCCTTGACTTGACACCTCAGAGTCAGGAAGAAGTATTGCAGGTGACAATGAATTTGCCATTCCATTATCTCATCTGGATTATGCACAAGCGGCACTTGCAAAATTCAGTTTTTCAGTGATTCCTAAAGTCAAGTTCACAGGTTTTAAATAGTGAACAGGTATTTAGAATCATTCACCTTAATTCAACAGCTATGATCCAGTTTAACTGACTAGAATATTTTGAATTTTGTCAGCACAGGAGTCAATATTTAAAGCAATTTAACTAGCACAAATGGCTCCTGGCCGATTAAATCACTTGTTCAGGGCTAACTGGTCATTTTCAGTGGCACTTAACAAGTTAGTGCAGCTGAAAATGTCCAGTTAACGCCAAACTCAAAACCAGCTGTTTTGAGAGTGTTCCAGGGGCGGACTCAGCACTTGGCCAGTTAAATGTCAATACTGAGCGCTTAACTGACCAAGGTCACATTACATTACATTACAAAGCATTTCTATACCGCTGAATTCACCAAGTTCTTAGCAGTTTACAATATTCACTTTGACTGGGCCGTTGGCATTGTCATGCGGCATAGTAAACGAGGAGGGGGGTGGAGTTTATTAATATATGGAATACATCTGGTCTGGTCTTCTTCTATTTTTAAACAATGTCCATGCCTGATTTAAAGTCCTAACCTTAGCTTTAAAAGAAGTAAAAAAGTTCAGGCAATTGAACTTTAAATGCTGCTACAGTAGATTGACTTAATAACTTCAATCCAGATATCAGCTCAAATTTGATTATGTTATGATCACTGTTTCCTAGCAGTTCCAATACCATTACCTCTTGTACCATGCCCTGCATTCCATTTAGGACTAGATCTAAAAATCACCCTCACTCTTGTCAGTTCTTGGACTAGTTGCTCCAAGAAGCAGTCATTTATTACATCTAGTGCTCCTGGTGTAACATTATCCAGTCAATATTGGGGTAATTGAAATCACCCATTATTATAATGTTGCCCAATTTGCCTGCTTTTCTAATTTCTATAAAAATTGCTTCATTCCTTCTTTTTAGGCATGGATGTTTCTTCCCCTTTGGTAATCGCTGTTGCATGGCCAGATTTCAGGCCCTCCCTAGTCCCACCCAGAACACACCTCCTTGCTATTTGGAGATACTGCATTGTTCGACGTCCCTATTCTGCCTTTGCAAAATCATGATTTAGATGTTTTAAGCACATGGACATCCATTTCGGCCTTTGAGATATCCATATGCTTTGAAAATGAATGCCATAATGTACTCTAATGCTTAAGTCAACCAACAAATGCAGAATGGGTCAGGGAATGGGTAGAAATTGCACTTTACTCTTAAGACATTGTAACCCATCTGGACACGCTCCTGTGGCTCAGCTCCATTGGGGGATCTTGCTCACACCCATACTCCCCAGGGACCAGGTGGTACACAAACAGATTTTCTTTCTTCTTTTCCTCTGCCACACACTTACAGCTCTCACTGGCAGAATCACATGAGCTGAGCATGGGCTGGGGTCGATTTTACTCTGGTAGGCCGAGGATACTCTTTCTGTGGGCCCATTTTCTCTAAGAATTAGTCAGCAGCAACTTTAACTTGCTTTACTAACAACTTGGGAAACAGTTCATAAACGTGAACTTGGTCTGAACAATACAGGGTGGGTTTTTTCTTCTTCAGATGGTCAGCACAATGCAAAACAGAGTGAATAACATCTCAGTTCTATTCTTATCTCTTCTATTTATAAACCAAACCAGAAACAGTACTTGATGATTTTCTCTCTTAATCAAACTTAGTCCACATACGTCTCCACACACACATGACTATTTCAATTATTTCAAAAGTTATTCCGTTCCCTTTTACACTTGTCTGATCATGACTTGGGGAGATGGAGTAGGGTAACCATCCATGCTATGTCCCTTTCAGTTCTTGATCATTCTTTTCCAGTTCACTTAACCTAGAATAGCGCATGGGTGAGCCACACCAATCTCTTTCAACTTAGAATCCTCTTACATGATTTCCGTTGTCCTCTGTCCCATCCTGGAACAGGGTCCATCCACTCATGCAGTGCAAATCCTGCCAGAAATGAGGCACTCTGATCCCATTTCTCCCACTTGAGGGAATTATCCTCAAGCAGTCCCTTCTGTGTGCCCCAAGTCAGGAACACTGCTGCAGGTACCTTCCAAACATCACACTTGTAAACATCTCCTGTCTCTGCACCCCTGACACTACTAAAGCTTACTTCTTTATATACCACCAGAGTCTCAATGCCCTGAAGTCATTGGTCCACTTCTCACTTTGTTTCTTTTATCTTCACCTCGTGTGATTTTGTGTTCATCCACTCAGTAGAGAGCCTTCCCTGATATCATTGAAAATATTACACCAGTAGGAGAAAAAAAATAACTTCTGATTTTTTCATTATAAATAATTTCCATAAGCTGTTACAGCTCCAGTATACCCAAAATGGCAAAACCAAATTAGCACACAGACCAGGAATTAGGAGAACAGTCTTGCCAAATCTGAAACACAATATGTTATCAAAATCTCAGAACCTAACAAACAGATCCCTATTCAGATACTTGGCCTTGCAGTCACACATGCAGAACAGAGATAGCCCCTCTTCAAATACAGGCAAAAAATTAACCTGAAATCCCAAGAAGCCAGACAATACAAGGAAACAGAAAAAAGAAAGAAACATGTTTCCTCCTGTATAGTGCAAAATAAGACAGCAGATATAAATTTTCAATTGGACATATTTCAAACACAAAAATGAAAATAAAATGATTTTTTTCTACCTTTGTTGTCTGGTGATTTTGTTTTTCTGATCATGTTGGTCCCAATCTCTGGTTCTGCTGATCTCTGTTGTCTTAACTCCATTTTCAGGGCCTCCTGTCCATTTATTTATTTATTTACTCTCCTCCTTTATTCTTCATTTCTTGCCTTATTTCACTTCCTGCTCTATGTCCATAAATAAAAGCTGGTCCTCCGCAGACTTGATTAGAGGAGGTATAGAGTGCATCTAGCTTTTGCCTATTTTCTCCCTCCATGTACAGTTTTTCTCTCTCTTCCCTTTCCCTCCTCTCCATCCATATGCATCTTCTTCTTCTCTCTTCCCTCCCCTCCATTCATGTCCAGCATTTCTTCTCTCTCTCCCCTAACCTCCTCTCCATCCATGTGCATCTCCTTCCTCTTCCCTACCCTCCATCCATGTCTAGCATTTTTCTCTCTCTCTCCCTCTCCATCCATGTGCATCCTTCCTCTCTACCTCCCCTCCATCCATGTCCAGCATTTCTCCGCTCCCTCTTCCCTCCTCTCCCCTCCCCTACTCTCTTCCCTCCTACCCATCCAGCCACCCATCCATCCAGCCTCACCTTCTCTTTCTTTCCTCACCTCCCTCGGTCCAACCAACATCGCCCTTCTCTCCCCCCCCCCCCCCCCCCACCAACATTCAGTATTTCTCCTCAAACATTCCTCCTTTTCCCATTGCCTGCTTCTGAGAGTCCAGCCCTGGCAGTAATCAGACAGTACAAGGCCCAGCACTAGCACTAACTAGTGCTTTTTGCAATTTAGGTGCCAGCATTTTACAATTTATACCAGCGCTCTGGCTGGTAAAAGTGATCACACCTTAAATATAAGCACCACTTGCACTAGTACTCTGTAAACAATCATAGGTTCCTACTTTTCTTTATATAGTAACATAGTAAATGACAACAGATAAAGACCTGTAAGGTCCATCCAGTCTGTCCAACAAGATAAACTCATTTACATGGTATGTGATACTTTATATGTATACCTGTGTTTGATTTGTCCTTGCCTTTCTCAGGACACAGACCATAG